>NC_091182.1:12923997-13244257 GCF_040958095.1 Procambarus clarkii | reverse complement strand
ATGTCGAGAGTGAGGCTGGAGTCAAAGCCCTAATTTATTCTGACCCAGGAGATGGTCTGAAAGAGGTGGCCCAGGTACCAGCTCCTTGCCCGCTCGCTCCAGCTATTGAGTCCCAGACCTTGAGTGAGTTGCGGAGTACTGATCCCAGTCTAGCTGAATGTTATACAGAAGCAGCTGACACTATTAATACCTTGGATGAGTGTACGGGTTGCTACTTCAATTATCGATGTTTGATGAGACGATGGATATCACCAGGAACTCCCTAATCAGATGATTGTGAGTCTAGGACCAAGTTCGTCGTACCCAAGGGATATAGGGAGCAGGTATTGCAAGCTGCCCATGATGACCTTATGGGTCACCAAGGGATTTCCAATATGTATCATAAAATATGTAAGTATTTCTATTGGCCAAAACTCAAAAAGGATGTGGTCAGATATTGTCACAATTGTGTTGTGTGTTAAGCTGTTGGTAAACCTAACCCAGACTGTTCCATGAGCACCCTTATACCCTATTGAAGCGCCAGAGGAGCCTTTTACACAAGTGGTGTTGGATTGTGTCGGCCCCTTACCCCGAACTAAATCAGGAAATATGTTTATGTTTACAATCCTATGTATAACCACCAGGTTCCCTGAAGCATATGCCTTGCATAACATTAGGGCTTCTACACTCATAATGCACTTGAAAAGTTTTTTTTTCATTATTTGGTATGCTCCCTATCATTCAAACTGACAATGGGAACGATTTTTTTTTCACAACCTTTAAAACGTTTTGTAGTTTTTTTGGAATTCAACATAACTTCTCTAGTCCTTACCATCCTCAGAGTCAAGGGGGGATCGAGCGGTTCCATCAAACCCTCAAACAGATGTTAAAAATAACCGGGGAAGATTCACCCAGACATTGGGATGACAATTTACCATTTGTACTATTTGCTGCCAGGGACGGGTTGCACACTACCCTAGGCTGCTCCCCATTTGATCTTGTGTTTGGACATCAGGTGAGGGGACCCTTAAAAATGTTGCAGGAGAAAATGTTGGGAGATGTAACAGCTAGGCAGAGTGAAAGATACCTGAAGGATGTGAAGAGCAAGCTGTCTCGAACGAAGGAGTTGGCGTTACAACATCTGGGCGAGGCACAACAGGCAATGAAGGAGCGGCATGATAAGCGGTTCAAGGCCAAACTCAGAGTTTGAATCAGGAGATTTAGTAATGGTCTTGAAGCTTCGTATGGGAACTTCTATGTCACACAAATTTGGAGGACCTTATCGAGTGGTAAAACGTCTCCGTGAACTTACCTATAAAGTCTGTAACCCCAAACATACCCGTCAGTCAATGATTGTGCATGTGAATCGTTTGAAGGCTTATTGTGGGTCCAGTATTGTGGTTTGTTGTGTTAATGAGGAGGTAAACCCTGAGGAGACAATTGTTGTAGGGGAAGATGGTAATCCTCTTTTATCTAATTCCAGTTCCGGGGAAGAATTGTTGTGTCATTTGCAGGATGAACAAAGAGCAGAGTTCCAGGACCTTTTGAAGACGTTCTCCAACTTGTTTGGGGAGGTCCCCACTCAGACACCTCTCATTACTCATGATGTTCAACTGACAGAGGTAACTCCAATTCGGCTACACCCTTATCGAGTGACCCCCGAGAAACGACGTATCATCCAGGAGGAAGTTGATTATTTTCTTCACCATGGTTTCATTCGACCCATCCAGAGCTCCTGGAGTACACTGTGTTTAGTAGTACCAAAACCAGATGGAAAATGGCGGTTAGTAGTGGACAATAGGTAGCTAAACAAGGTAACTGTAGTTGATGTATACCCACTACCTTTGCTAAAAGAATGCATTGACCAAATTGGTCAAGCTAAATATGAATCAAAACTAGATTTATCTAAGGGGTATCACCAGATACCACTTACTAACTTTGCTAGGAAGTGACAGCTTGGAGTATTTGAAATTAATTTGATGCCATTTGTACTGTGAAATGCCCAGCAACTTTTCAAAAAATGATGAATTCTTTGCTAAAAGATGTCCCAGATTGTAGAGCATACTTAGATGATATTGTGATTTTTAGTAATTGTTGGGATGACCATATTTCTAGTTTGAAACAATTGTTTGCAGTGTTACGACATGCTAATTTAACTGCAAATGAAAAGAAATGTAGCTGGGCTAAGGGAACAATAATTTACTTGGGACGTGAGGTCGGACAAGGTAAGATAGTCCCGTTGCAAGACAATATCCAGGCAATTGTGGATTACCCAGTACTAACGAGCAAGAAATCTGTTCAGATGTTTATTTGGATGTGTGCATATTATAGAAGATATTGCAAGAATTTTTCCAATGTGGCTGCACCTATAACTAATCTTCTCAGAAAGCCTGTAAAGTTCAAGTGGACACAGGAGTGTCAGAACACTTTTCAAAAGTTGAAAGGAATTCTCCCAACGTCACCTGTATTAGCCAGTCCACAATTTGATAAGCCATTTATAGTGCACATAGACGCTTCGGATCTAGGAGCAGGTGCGGTTCTTTTCCAGGGAGGACAAGATGATTTAGAGCACCATGTATACTATTTTTCTCGTAAATTTGATAAGGCACAAACTAATTATTCTGTGGTAGAGAAGGAAGCTCTTTGTTTGATTTTGGCGGTTAAGAAGTTTGAAACATACCTGTCAGGTAATCAAGTTGTCATATACACAGATCATAATCCCCTGACATTCATTAACTCCATGAAATGTAAGAACCAAAGAATTCTTTGGTGGTCTTTGATTTTACAAGAGTTCAACATAGTAATTTAACATATCCCTGGAAGGCAAAATGTAATTGCTGATGCCTTATCCAGGGGATTCCTCATTGCAGTACCCTAATGTGAATTGACATACATGAGGATGTCTTTACCTTTTGGTTATTGCATAGGTTTAATTTAATTGATTGTTTTATACATTGATTTTGTGTTGTTGGAGTACTCAATGCTATACCTTCATGTAGTCAACAAATGAAATTAACCTTCAGTTAATTTCATTTTTCTTTAAGGACAGGGAGGGATGTTACGAATCCATATATTTGATTCTAACGATTATCATGATAAATATGTATGTTCATTATTTCTTTCCTCAGTTATTTAAATAAAACATTGTATCCAGTTGTGTTCCAGTATATATATATGTTTGATTTAAATGTAGCATGCTGTAGTGTGCCTGTATTTAATATTTTGTTAATGCTATTGCATGTTCATTCCTGTGGGGGGAGACTGTGGCGTCTCATGGGGGGATGACCATATTTGGGATGTTCCAGTATGTGTGGGATATTTGGGCTTGATTCTGATTAATTAATAATTAAAGTAGTAAATTAAATTACGAAGGACCACCCGCTTTTAAAGTAAAGAGGGAAACTGAGAATTTCAGATCATTAGATAAAATTCTAGAGAAAACCAGTGACTATGGATATGACTAGAAAGTATGATCATAAGAATAATTAATGGGCTGTATTATTAAAGAAACAAACCTCAAACACCTACATTGGGGGGTTATTGCTGGAGGTAAGTACGTCCAGGAATCAGTGTGGTTCGTTCACTAATTCAATTAATAATAATCTAATCCTATAAATAATGCTGAATATAATATTATTCATATAAAGAAGAACATGAACATGAGCATAGTAATGAGTTACAGTAAATCACACATTAATATTCAACATTCTGAATACATCAAATTGCAAGGTTATGAATAAAAAGAAATAAGCTTTAGCTTGTCGTTGATTCCTTTAGATAACCATGGAAGTCCTCTTAATCTCCAAGTCTGGCACACTGACGAATGGCACGGTTAACATGGAGAATACAGCCTGAGGATTCGTCTCTCGAGCTGCAAGATAAATAACTACCAGTAGCAATTGATTTAACTACTCAATTCATATTCAAGATTATTAATATCTACAGATGGAATTCTAATCACCTGTTATTAGGTGTTATCTCGCCGCGTGATGAACAATCACCCCGCTATTATTAAACCTGTAAATGATGCATCAAATAAAGGGTACTTAGCTTTGGGCACTGTATAAGTATTAAGATTGTCGTAATTTCGCATCCCAGGCTCCGGTGAACCTATCCTGGATTGATGCGTTTCAAGCTGGCTGATCACGTGTCGTCAGGAACCAAGTCTAGGGGTCCCTCATTTAACACCAGCACTAGTTGAAGATATTATCTGCAAGGTCGTTCACGCCTCACAGTGGCGGCTTTCATCTGTGGATGGACACACTTGCTCTATTTGCTGGGCAATGGCGTGTTCTTATGAGTACGGTAAGCACAGCTTTGCTTCCTTTCGGCTTTGCACGTGTCCGCGTACCGACCGACTGAAGGGGATGGCGTCCCTCCAACCCACGCCGAGTCGACGTTCATAACACAAATTATTGTCTTGAACATTAATATTTCTCGCATTCGCGCTTGAAACTCTAAAGACTGGACGGGTTTATTATTTAGAGGAACGAAATATTATTATTTACCGATTTAAGAATAGTAAATATACAAGGGAGAGGAATTAATGTCTCCCCATGGCATTCATTGATGACGTTAACACTATCGTGAGGTAGACGCTATGATTCTAACGCTCTATTCGGCTTTTAGTTAGAGAACAATTCGTCTGCAATCAGTTGTCATACAGAATGCTTTAATTATGGAGAATCGTATTTAATTCTCACACAAATTGAATATAATGTGTTTTACTGTAAAGAAATCTGACGCAATACTGGCGTCAGGTGACGTGAGAATTCTAGCCTAATGCACAGATGAATTATTAGTACATGAGAATTCTACGAGTTGTTAATTTTACTTACTACAATATTTAGTATGATTAGTAATAAGTAATGAGAATACAACAATGCTGTATTCGATGTTGGAAATATCCAACATAACTCCGGGGGGGGGATTCCCAGGGTCGCAGTGTACTGTGTTGTACTGACCTATCCTGAAGTGATATTAATATTAATACATTAGTATGTTAATATGTTAGTATGTTAGTACACACATAACGAACGTCCCGGATTTATCAAGGACTTACAAGAACTTGAGTCTTGCTATTTACATGTCAAATGAAACATGTTGTTTGTAGCCTACACAATATTTATAAAATTTAACTCTCCCAATTTAAACTAACAGAATCTACGGTGATGTGATATCTTGGGTCATAGTGACGTGTAAGGTTTCGTTACGTGATATCACATTGTGGCATCATCACAGTTATCTAAGTGGAAAGTGAAGGAAATTACTCTTGTTCAGAGTTGTAATAGGCTTGCAGTTTCCCTTAGTGGAAACATGCATGAAATGTTGAAACATTAAATGATTAAGTTATCGGTAATCAGGAACACTCTAAAGCTCACAATAAACTCAACAACTAGGGTCGCAGTGACATGTAATGGTGTATTACGTAGCTGCTGAATCGTAGGTAAACTCAGAATAAGTTCCTAAGAACTGATAACACTATTGTATGATTATACAGTAAAGTGTTATTAGTCATTTAAGATCAAGGAGACTATGACACTACAGTAAGGTCACTGTCTAGGGTCGCTGTGACTTGTAACTATTGAGTTACTAGACAATAACATCACGCAGCATCACGATCACCTCAAATTCAAATGAGGAAATTGAATTAAATGTGCACTGCCGTGCAGTAGTCATGCTGACTGATGGTACAACTAATTTGCTAACTAGCTAAAATAATAGAAAAGTAGAGAACTGAAAAGTTTATTCATTAAATCAAGGAAAATTCTGAGTCGACAGTGAGACTAGTAGCCTAGTCATTTTGACTTATGAGCGAATTAAATGGCAGCTCATAGGCTTGACACTGTAAACTTGTTAATACGAAATCACCTTTACATGAATTTGAGTTTATTAAATCAGTCTCTATAAGTATAGTCAACTGTAATTAATGGTGAGTACAGATTAGACAAGTACTCAGTTGACACTAACTAAAGTCCCTAAGCCTTACCTAAATAAATGGTTTGAATTTCTAACCTACCTAAGTAAGGGACTAAGCTAAATGTGAGCAAAATGTACTCGAATTAACATTGTGAGCAGTATTGAGCTCATTAACTGGTCGAGTTATATTAAACTCGTGAACATGGTGAGCTACATTGAGCTCGTCAACAGTGTTGACAGGGTGAGCTACGTTGAGCTCGTTAGCAGTGCTAACAGGGTGAGTTACAGTGAACTCGTTGACAGGGTGAGCTACAGTGAGCTCGTTAGCTAGTGCTAACAGGGTGAGTTACAGTGAACTCGTCAACAGTGTTGACAGGGTGAGCTACAGTGAGCTCGTTAGCTAGTGCTAACAGGGTGAGTTGTAGTGAACTCGTCAACAGTGTTGACAGCGTGAGCTACATGGAGCTCGTTAGCAGTGCTAACAGGGTGAGTTACAGTGAACTCGTCAACAGTGTTGACAGGGTGAGCTACATTGAACTCGTTAGCTAGTGCTAACAGGGTGAGCTACATGGAGCTCGTTAACAGTTAACAGGGTGAGTTCAGTGAACTCGAATTAACGAGGTGGAGTTTTGTCATTCAGTTATCATGGCGAGCAATATTAAGCTCGTGCGCATGGTGAACGAGCACTCATATTATTACGTTAATTCTAAGGTGAGCTATGTTAAGCTCATGAAGCATGTTAATTAACAATGCTAATGTTTAACGATAATGCATTAAACATATTAGTTCTCTGGAAATTCACTTACATATTAGTAAGTTTGCAAGTTTGTTCGTGCTGCGCTCCTACACTAAATAAGCAGAAACGAAAGAAAAACAACTCAAACAATTAATGCAAGTATTTATCACTAACTCTTAGTGCAGAAAACATGGTATTAAGAAGGTTTTCTTGGCAAACCTTTAAGCGCAAGTATAGTGGACCAGTGGTCCTAGTGAATGTTATCACTAAATTCAGGAAATGCCAGTGGCATTGAGTGCTAGATTCTCTAGCCTAACATTATTAATTCCTAGGGAGTACTAGATTCTCTAGCCTAACATTGCAATTTAACTAGGAAGACTGAGTGTGGTCAATTACTACTTGTCGAGAATAATTCTAGGTCTGCAGTGAATTCAATGGCTTGGTCGCTGTGACTTGTACTTGTTTGAGTACGGACCATTGCTTTTCACTGAGAGCTATGAAACATCTCGGCGAGTATCAATTGTACTACATACAATCTGAGTTTATTATTCAGCTGTGTTTCTCCCTTTAGCTTGCTGCTGGAGAATTGATTTACTGCTGACTAATTTATTATTGTTGGCAGGTTTAGGCTTGTTCACATTCAGAACTTTACCAGTAAGTAAGTAGCCTCCTGCAGATTGGAGCATATTTATTCCCAATCGTTTAACATGTCCAGTTATGAACTGGTAATAGTAGTCGGCTCCTACTAGTACATATACATTGTTAAGGCGGTCAGACATTAATTTGTTGTCAGCCAAATTAATTTCACGTTCCTGCAGGAAGTGGGCTGTGTACCCCAGACCCTTAATATTTAAGTCTAAAGGTATTTGATCTACAACAATGGCTTGGACAGCCTTGGCTTGACTACCTAGTCGTACAAGCGGTTGAACTACTGAGTATTCATGGGTTCCTCGATTTATCATGAACCCTGACAAGTTTAATTTTACCCGTCTTATTGGTTGTAAATTAAGTGCCTCTGCTGCCCTTTGAGTAATGAAAGTTCTCTGGGAACCTTGATCAAATAGTCCACGTATGGTGATCTTGGCTCCTCTGTTCTTCACTTGAAGTTGGGCAGTAGGCAAAGCAGCATCCACTTGAGATGCTTGTGAAGTTACGCTGTACACATCTCGCATCTTGCAGCACTGTACTGGTGTACATTCTCTACGTCCTATTCTAGGATTGACATAGTTAGTCCTAACTAATTTGCACAGTGCAGCATGATGCTTGCCCCCTCTACACCTATTGCAGGTGTTCAGTGGGGTGTCACAGCTGTTAACATTATGTGGTTTGAGACACCTAGTACATTTGTGTAACTGTTTGAGTCGTCTGACTCTTGTGTCTCTATTAGGATAATTAGTACATTTGTACACAGAATGTTTTTGATTGCAAAACAAACACATTCCCCATCCTACAGATCGTTTAGGTGTTACCGGTTTAGGTAAAACAGTATTTGCAGGTTGTGATGGTTTTGCTGCTTGCATTTGCTTGTTATTTATTCTCTTGTGAGTACTTGGTGTACTCTGGGGAACCATTAACAGGCTCTTGGGAGTGCTCTTTGAACTATTAGGTCTCTTAGGAGCACCTGTGGGACTCTTAGGCCTCACTGATGAATCAGTGTTTGACTGATTCTGGTTACATGGATTATTAACAGTGCTCTTTGGACTATTAAGTCTCTTAGGAGCACCTGTGGGACTTTTAGGCCTCACTGATGAATCAGTATTTGACTGATTGTTGTCACATTGAGTATTAGCACCTTGGTTACCTAGTGACAGTGTCACTTTAGAAGTTTCAGGTAAGGAAACTAATGTAGGTACAGTTTTGGTGCATTCAGATTTAGCATTAATTGCTTGGTCTGCTGTATGATTGCTCATATTACGCACACCTGTAAATATATCCTGCATTGACAGGGTATTACCATTCTGGCATACATATAGTTTATTAAGTGTGTCACCAGACAATTTTCTCTGGATGATAATTTTAGTCATCCACTCAGTAGTTGGGTGATCCACCTCTTTACTGAAAGAATTTATCAGTGACTCAAGCTGAAAACTAAAGGCTTGTAAAGAGTCAACTGATTGTTCTGGTGAAGATAAATTTAATAATTGGTGTACAAGGTTTATAATAGTCTTCTCATTGTCAGCACTTACTTTAGAAGGCTGTTGGGAGCAATTGTGACCATTACTTGTGTTGCTTAAGGCTTCTTGCTTGGCCTCAGCTTTGATTACAGCTTCGGCTGCTGCTGCAGCATTAGATTTATCATTTTCTCGTTCAGATTCACTGATCATTGCAGCTTCACTTGTTTCATCTGCAGCTTCACTTGTTTCTCTGGGTTCTGGTGATAAGCTAGTTAATTCAGTAGCATTATGTATTGAACTTATAGAATCCAGGGAACATTGAGAAGAGTGGTCTGAAATTTGATCAGACTCTGTGAACAAATCATCACATGAAGCTGTATTAGATGAGAGGTTAGAAAATGAAGGTTGATCTTCAGTTGTTGATCTTGTATAGTGATCAGCATTGATTAGAGGATTCTCCTCGTCTTGATTTAGCTCAAGTATTTCATCTGAGCTGAGTGTTAACTTGGATACAGGTCTATTAATGATCTGATCTACCCACTCGGGAATATCTTGTTTCGCAAGCACCTCCTTATATCGGTCTAAACTGGTTTGAACAGAATGTTCATAGTTATCGAGATCAGATTCTGTTAGACTTAAGTGGTCTGAGACAGTATGACCGGCTTGGAGTAAATTCCTGTGGGTCTCGATTACAGTCTTGATATAGTCATATTTTTGGCTGGCGATCCTTATGGAACTTGCTAGTCTATAGACGTCACCTGGGTCAGTTTCGACACAGAAATGACATTTCATATGCAGTTTTCTTAAAGGACCTTGAAGAGCTGTCAAGAATCTTGCGTTCCTTTCTAAAGGATTCATTCTTGTGGTAAATTGAGCCTGATAGGGCTTATGTAGCTAGTGGTATAGCTATAGTCTGCTCCTTGATGCAGAGCAGGTATAATTATTGACAGCCTAATAGGGCTTATATAGCTAGTGGTATAGCTATGGTGTCTGCTCCTTGATGTAGAGCAGGCATAAGTGTTAACAGCCTAATATTCTTGAGGCTGGTTGTAATTTACCTCATTTAGAGGTTAGCTACCTACCTAATAATAAGCAACTAAGATTTGAGTGGTACCTTGGTCTCACTACAGGTGTTCCTCAGCTTAGCTCTTCTAAATCAGCCTCGGATGGGTAGTGGACTTACAGTAACACTCAAAGACATACATAGAAATATGCAATAAAATAATTACACAATAAATGGTTAATCCCACCCTTGATAGGGTCAGCACAAAAGAATAATATATGTCACTAACTAGCTCAAGCCTAGTCGTGAGAATTTCTACTTGAGAAACTACAACTATATTTAGTCTGTGCTTGTGCCAGATTCAACACAATCACAGCCTAAATTGCTACCTAATGAAGGCTGGCATAGATTATATTATGGTGTAGTAATGTGCAAATAATTGTGCTGTGTTTTTGGGTTTTTTGTATTTTATATAATATACACTTGTGTAATTATGTGTATAAGAAATTAAATGAACACAAAAGAATTAATTGTGTTTGGCAAGTATTCTACTGCCGTAAATATTACTTAACTCCTGAATGTACTCCTAATTGTGGAATAAAATATTATCAGGGTTAGTAATGATTAACTAGTATGAGATCAGTAATTTATATTAGTATACTGGATCCCTAAATGTTAATGATCCACTGACTTGAGTGAATCAGTAATTATAACATGGATTCAGGCTATAATGGACAGTCTGCTGACAGCCACATTGAAACATTGGTATAGCCTAATTGGTTAACACTTAATTGGTGTTAGTGATTAATATAAGGTTATGAGCTGTTGCTCTTGGTGACCTAAAGATTCTACTTCTGTATGAAGTGTAGGTCTAAATGTTGTGGGTAATTGGCTATGACCCACTAAAGCTATGTAAAGGTAGCTGTTAGTGTGATCTAGGCTAACTGATGTGTTACACTGTTAGTTGACACAATTAATTAAATAGTTAGTCTAGCTTCTATCACACAAGGATTAGTTATTAATGGTTAATATTTTAATTATAAATTTAATGCCTATCCGGTTCGATAAGGACCATAATGTGGGATATTTGGGCTTGATTCTGATTAATTAATAATTAAAGTAGTAAATTAAATGACGAAGGACCACCCGCTTTTAAAGTAAAGAGGGAAACTGAGAATTTCAGATCATTAGATAAAATTCTAGAGAAAACCAGTGACTATGGATATGACTAGAAAGTATGATCATAAGAATAATTAATGGGCTGTATTATTAAAGAAACAAACCTCAAACACCTACATTGGGGGGTTATTGCTGGAGGTAAGTACGTCCAGGAATCAGTGTGGTTCGTTCACTAATTCAATTAATAATAATCTAATCCTATAAATAATGCTGAATATAATATTATTCATATAAAGAAGAACATGAACATGAGCATAGTAATGAGTTACAGTAAATCACACATTAATATTCAACATTCTGAATACATCAAATTGCAAGGTTATGAATAAAAAGAAATAAGCCTTAGCTTGTCGTTGATTCCTTTAGATAACCATGGAAGTCCTCTTAATCTCCAAGTCTGGCACACTGACGAATGGCACGGTTAACATGGAGAAGACAGCCTGAAGATTCGTCTCTCGAGCTGCAAGATAAATAACTACCAGTAGCAATTGATTTAACTACTCAATTCATATTCAAGATTATTAATATCTACAGATGGAATTCTAATCACCTGTTATTAGGTGTTATCTCGCCGCGTGATGAACAATCACCCCGCTATTATTAAACCTGTAAATGATGCATCAAATAAAGGGTACTTAGCTTTGGGCACTGTATAAGTATTAAGATTGCCGTAATTTCGCATCCCAGGCTCCGGTGAACCTATCCTGGATTGATGCGTTTCAAGCTGGCTGATCACGTGTCGTCAGGAACCAAGTCTAGGGGTCCCTCATTTAACACCAGCACTAGTTGAAGATATTATCTGCAAGGTCGTTCACGCCTCACAGTGGCGGCTTTCATCTGTGGATGGACACACTTGCCCTATTTGCTGGGCAATGGCGTGTTCTTATGAGTACGGTAAGCGCAGCTTTGCTTCCTTTCGGCTTTGCACGTGTCCGCGTACCGACCGACTGAAGGGGATGGCGTCCCTCCAACCCACTCCGAGTCGACGTTCATAACACAAATTATTGTCTTGAACATTAATATTTCTCGCATTCGCGCTTGAAACTCTAAAGACTGGACGGGTTTATTATTTAGATGAACGAAATATTATTATTTACCGATTTAAGAATAGTAAATATACAAGGGAGAGGAATTAATGTCTCCCCATGGCATTCATTGATGACGTTAACACTATCGTGAGGTAGACGCTATGATTCTAACGCTCTATTCGGCTTTTAGTTAGAGAACAATTCGTCTGCAATCAGTTGTCATACAGAATGCTTTAATTATGGAGAATCGTATTTAATTCTCACACAAATTGAATATAATGTGTTTTACTGTAAAGAAATCTGACACAATACTGGCGTCAGGTGACGTGAGAATTCTAGCCTAATGCACAGATGAATTATTAGTACATGAGAATTCTACGAGTTGTTAATTTTACTTACTACAATATTTAGTATGATTAGTAATAAGTAATGAGAATACAACAATGCTGTATTCGATGTTGGAAATATCCAACAGTATGCGTGCAGTGTATCAAGCTAGCGTCACTGATTCACCCCTGTAATTATTCCTGTTTATTGATTGTACTTAATTTCTTTTAAACCTTAGCAGTGTTATATACATATAAGTGTAGTTATAATTATGTTCTTTAGTATTACTCTCTGATAGCAGAGTATCTAGAGGTTTCATGTGGGTTTTAGTTGGTACCGTGTAAACAACATGCCGTGCATGCTTGAGCAACGCAGTCGCGTGGGAGGAACTGGCTGGCGTGGACATGTTGTGGAGTTAAGTCTGTGGTCTTTGTTTATTGTTTAGTAACATAGCTGAAGTCCTTGGTTAGACCATTATGTGCGTACCCATCTACCCATTTAAGCTTTAAAGTAGTGGTCGGTGCTTATATAATAATATTGTTTATTGTTTTCTGGTGCATTATTATTTCTGGCTGCCTGTATTTCCATTTATATATTTGTATGTTCTTTGTTACCCTTACTTTAAGTATATTGCTTTGTAGAATAAGCAGTTGAGTTATTTACCCTAGACACTTTAGTAGGCAAGGCCGTATTGTTATATATTTTGTAACAACTGTAACAGAGGAACCATACCCAGAGGTCTAGGGTCGTAACACCCATCTGCCACAGGTAACGGTAATAAACCTGATCCTTGCAACTACTGTGTCGCACAGTCTGGTGGACGTTTTGTGCTGCCCACAGATATAGGTTTCAGATCTGAACAAATGATAGCTTTTAATACTTTAAAAGTTTTACTTCGACTTCCAACTTTCAGGTCGTTGGGAGTCAGTAATTTCTTTTCTATCAGACCTGAGTGTTTGGACCAATACACTTTTCACAGTAGAGATGGGGATATCTAGATCTACTTCAACTTCATGTTTGTTGCACGCTAATTTAGCTGCAATGTCTGTCTCATTATGATAGGTTATATTTATGTGTGAAGGTATCCATATAAAGGAGATTCGAGACCCTTTAATCTGTGTAGCAATTAAATCAATAATAATTGTTATTATGAGGTTCTTGCTGTCGATCTTCCAGAAGAAGTTTTCGATTGCTTGAAGAGCATACTTTGAATCACAAAATATTATTCCTCCTCAATGTTTTTTAATGTACTGGTAGGTAGTTGTAATGATGCTATTTCTGCTTGTGTGGAGTTCAGCCAGTTGTTTAACCTGACACTGACAGTCTTTGTGCAAAAATTATTTTTATGAAAAACCCACATGCTGTTGCAGTCTGTCCATTAGAAGATTGGACTGAGCCGTCCGTGTAGACACAGTGCTCGATCTTAAATCTCGATGGAGGAGGCAATTGTTTCGAGTGTGACAGCTTTGAGAAGAATACAAATACTTTTTTTACAAATTACTTTACTGAAGATAACGTAAATTAATAATCAGTTAATTTAACTGGGATGTAAATTTAGCTGGAGAGAAAAAGGCTCCGCCAGGAGTTGAACCTGAGTCTGCCACTTTAAAGGCGGCCGTGCTGACCGCTGCACCACAGAGCCGGGCTCTGGAATAATTATGTTTAATATATAAAAATTACTGATAAAATGGTTATATCAACAATATATATGATAATAGGTTACAAGGGGTGAAGGTAAGTATTACAATACAAAGTATGGCAGATTTACAATACATTGTGTGGCAGTAGGTCTTGCAATACAAGGTGTGGCACAGTTACAATATAAGATGAGGCAATAATTATTTTAATACAACGTGTGATAATGTTACAATACAAGGTAGGGAAGCATGTGTTACATAGTAAGGTGTTGCAGTAAGTCTTTCAATACAAAGTGTGGCAGAAAGTTTTACAATACCATGTTTAACAGTGAAGTTTTTTTATTTTTTTTTATTTTTACATGCAGAGCATGCAAATTAAATACAATAAAAATACAGAATACATAAAGGAAAACAATAGACCACCGGCCAGAAGGGCCGACAGCATAGCACAACAAAACAGCATAGCACAACAAAACACATACACAAGAAAAACATGAAAAATACAGCATACATCAAAGCACAAAACAGAATACAATGGCAATCCAGCAATCACAGTACAAAACAACACCTCCAGAAAAACAAAACATACAACAAGAGGCATAGCAGGAAACAGAACAGTGCAAACACAAGACTGTCCAAACACGTACAACAGGTAGAGCAACATAAAATCAATACATTAATAAAAAAAAACACACACCAAGCCATCCGCCCCATAAACAAAAGGCGAGGCCAAAATAAACAATTACAATAAACACGCACACCTGAAAACAAATTCAGGCATAAACACAACAACTAGCCTGAAGGACCAAGAATGCAACAACAAAGTACATCAAGAAACAAACAAATCAATACACAACCATACAAAAAGTCACTAAACACCGGCCTGAAGGGCCGACATCAAAAACACAAGAAAACAAAAGAAAAATACAACAAAACATCACAACACCACACCAAACACACAGCAAGCACACAGACTACGAAAAGATCTCATACTTGTCCGGCCACTCTTCCGGCGGGAAGCGAAGACAATACGCCTCCCAAAGTAACATAATGTCCTCCGAAACATGGTCACAATTGAGCGTACGAGGATCAGGCATTAACTCTGGCACACCTACAATAAAACACTTAGCCCGACGAATCCAGATGGTAGAAGGGCACCACGGATCAGGACGCACACGGTCAACAATTTCAAAATTCAACGGATGGTCATCATCAATCGCCACTCCGGAGGCCAAGATGAGAGGGAGAGGCACCTTCCCATGAGGCCAGGGCAATGGGCAGCACACTGGGAGCCTCCTCAGCTGCCTCACAGGGCCCCTTGGCAACCACTGAACGTTGTACCTGCTGGGACCTCCCACGCTTGGCATCCTTTTTCAGCACCAGCTTGATGCCTCGGCTAGCACCAGGATCCACACCATCCACGCCTGTAGGAGCAACCACCTCCCACTGCGTAGAACCTTCTGCAGGAGAAAGAGCAGGAGGTAAATTAGACGCACAATCATCGTCAACAGCTGACACATGGACATCAGCCACCACCAGCGTCGTAGAGCACGAGGCACCCGGAAGCGCCACACCATCTCCCGAAGCTCCACCCGCGTCGTAGTCCTCCATATCAGCCCAAGCAGTAAAAGAGCGCCTAGGACGCTTGGGCACTGGCCGCACATCCTCACAGCCGGAGGCGGACCCAGAGCCACGGCCCTCACGAACCGGGCGAACCAACGCCCGTCGCAGTACTGCAGCAGCCTCAACCACATGGGGAACCGGGCCGCACACAACAGGATGCTCCGCAGCCCCCCCAACATCCAGCACAGCCGGAACACTTGGCGAGGGTGCAGGACCAGGCGCAGCAGCAGGAGTCGAGGAAGACGCAGACGCACTCGGCTGAGGGACAACAAGCACCGGGGGCATGTCGGGTGACGCAGGAGGGGCCGCATCAGCAGCGACTGGGACCTGCTCCACTTCATCTCCGGAATCCACGCCCTGAGGGAGCGGCGGGAAATCCTCCTCCCGGAATAAGTTAACGGGTGCAGCAGGTGTCTCAGAGCACCCGGCAGCCTGATGCCCCAACTGGCCACACCGGAAACAAGTACGGGGCTGCCGGGCATAGTACACCCGAACGTAGTAACCCAGCAGCCGGACAGAAGATGGGATCTCCGACTGCAGGCGCATACCTAATGTACGGACGTTCGTCTGCTTCCCAGCATACTTCCCCGAGGACAGCTTGTTCACCCGCACACTGATGACTACACCATACCTCCCGAAGAAGCGCCGGAGAAGGTCTTCAGGGAACTCCAGGGGCGCACTGTGCACGCTGACATATGTAAGGGTACCACTTCGGTCCGAGATCGTAACGGAGCCGGCGCCATCCGGCAACTGCAATGAACGCCCCTCGTTCCGCCGGAGGAAGTCCCGATACTCCTCCTCCCCCACGAACTTGACAATCACCCGGTGGGCCGTAACAAGCTCAACGCCATACACAGCTTCCACCGGGACACGAAGCATGTCGCACATAACTAACTCAATGGCCGGATAACCAGCCTTACACGTGAATTCCAGGCCCACGGAATTTACTCGCAACACAGGAGGAATGGCCAGGCCCCCCTCATGTCAAAACGGCCACGTCAGCACGCAGCCAGGCAGGCAACAACACTCAAACAGTGAAGTGGTACAATACCAGGTGTGGCAGTAAAAGTTACATTACAGGGTGTGGCAGTAAAATTTACATTACAGGGTGTGGCAGTAAAAGTTACATTAGAGGGTGTGGCAGTAAAGGTTACAATGCAAAAAGCAGCAGTATTATAATACAAGGCGTGGGGGTATGTGATAAAATGCAAAGTGTTACAATACAACGTGTGGCAGTAAGTCTTACAGTACAATGTGTAACGTTGTTCCAATTCAAGGTGTAGCAATAAGTGCTATATTTCAAGGTTAGGTTGTATTACAATACAAGGTGTGGCACTCCTACAATTCAAGATTTGGCAGTGTTACAATTCTAGGTGTGGCAGTAAGTGTTACATTACAAGGTAAGGCACTCTTACATTTCAAGATTTAACAGTGTTACAATGCAAGTTCTGGCAGTGTTACAATACAAGATGTTACAAGTTAATAGTGTAAGTGTTACAATTAATGTAAGTGTTACAATTAATAGTGTTGCAGAAAGTGTTAAAATGTAAAGTGTGGCAGTGCGTCAAAACAAGGTGTTGCAGTATTACATTACAAAGTATAAAAGTAAGAAATATATATCAAGGGGTCGCAGTGTTAGAATAGTAGAAGTAGAAGAATGTGTTACAACACCAGGTATGACAGTAAGTGTTGCAATTCAACGTGTTTCAGAATGTGTTATAAAACAAGGTCTGGCAGTAATTGTTACAATAGATGGTGTGGCGGTGTTACTGTATTTGGTCAACCAATGCAACGGCCAACATACTGTATTTGGAGAACCATCAGAACGTTCGACTTACTGAATCAGGACTTCAAACGCAACCTCCCACTTATTGTATTTGGACTACCAAGGTAACGACCCACTTACTGTATTTGGACTACCAACGTGAGTCCGCCCTGAGCAGCCGTGGAGTGAGGACGTGTCCCAGCCTCCGTGACTGCTGGGGTTGTTTGCCATTTGGTCGCCAGGTGGTGTGGGCGTCACTGCCCTCCCAGTGTTGTTGCCTGCCTGGCTGCATGCTGACATGGCAGTTCAGTCATGGGGGCCTTCCAATTCCTCCTGTTCTGCGTGTGAATTCCGTGGGAATGGAGTTCTCGTGTAAGGCTGGTTATCCAGCCATTGAGTTGGTGATGTGCGACATGCTTCGTGTCCCGGTGGAGGCTGTTTACGGGGTTGAGCTTGTTACGGCCCACCGGGTGATTATCAAGTTCGTGAGGGAGGGGGAGTATCGGGATTTCCTCCGCCGGTACGAAGGGCGTTCGTTGCAGTTGCCGGATGGCGCCGGCTCTGTTGCGTTCTCGGACCGCAGTGGTGCCCTGACTTATATCAGTGTACACGGTGCACCCCTGGAGTTCCCTGAAGACCTTCTCCGGCGCTTCTTCGGGAGGTATGGTGCAGTCATCAGTGTGCGGGTGAACACGCTTTCCTCGGGGAAGTATGCTGGGAAGCAGACGAACATCCGTACCTTAGGTATGCGCCTGCGGTCGGATATCCCATCTTCTGTCCGGCTGCTGGGTTACTACGTTCGGGTGTATTATGCCCGGCAGCCTTGTACCTGTTTCCGATGTGGCCAGTTAGGGCATCAGGCTGCCGGGTGCTCTGAGACCCCTGCTGCACCTGTTAACTTGTTCCGGGAAGAGGATTTCCCGCCGCTCCCTGAGGGCGTGGATTCCGGAGATGAAGAGGGGCAGGTCCCGTTCGCTGCTGATGCGGCCCCCCTTGCGTCACTCGACATGCCCCCGGTAGTTGTTGTCCCTCCTCCGGGTGTTCCGGTGGCTCCTGTTGCTGGTCAATTCGCTGTGCCAGTTGCTCCCGAGGGTCTTCCGGATGGTCTCTGCGAGTCGTCTTCATCTTCCTCGTCTCCTGCTGATGGGCCTGGTCCTGCGCCCTCGCCAGGTGTTACGGCTGTGCTGGGTGTTGGGGAGGCTGTGGAGCGTCCTGTTGTGTGTGGCCCAGTTCCCCCTGTGGTTGAGGCTGCTGCTTACTGCGACGGACGTCGGTTCGCCCGGTTTGTGAGGCCTGTGGTTCTGGGTCCGCCTCCAGCTGTGGGGATGTGCGGCCAGTGCCCAAGTGTTCCAGGCGTTCTTCTACTGCTTGGGCTGATGTGGAGGACTTCGACACAGGTGGAGCTTCGGGCGATGATGTTGCGGTTCCGGGTGCTTTGCGCTCTATGTCGCTGGTGGTTGCTCACGTCCATGTGTCTGCTGTTGACGATGGTTGTGCGTATGATTTACTTCCTGTTCTTTCTCCTGCAGAAGGTTCTACACAGTGGGAGGTGGTTGCTCCTACAGACGTGGGTGGTGAGGGTTCTGGTGCGAGCCGAGGACTCAAGCTGGTGCTGAAGAAGGATGCCAAGCGTGTGGAGTCCCTGCAGGTGCAACGTCCGGTGGTTGACGCGGGGCCCTGTGAGACAGCCGAGGAGGCTCCCAGTGCGCTGCCCATTGCCCGGCCTCTTGGGAAGGAGCCTCTCCCTCTCGTCTTGGCCTCCGGCGTGGCGTATGATGATAAGAATCCTTTGCGGTTTGACATTGTTGAACGCGTGCATCCTGTTCCATGGTGCCCTTCTTCCATCAGGGTTCAGCGATCTCGGTGTTTTGTTGTGGGTGTGCCGGAGTTGATGCCTGATCCTCGTACGGTTCATAATGAACCTGTTCCGGATGACGTCATGCTACTTTGGGAGGCGTATTGTGTTCGATTCCCGGTGACCGAGTGGCCGGATAAGTATGAGAAATTTGAGTAGTCTGTCTGCTTGCTGAGTGTTTGGTGTGTGCTTGGACCTGTGGTTTGTTTGCAATGTGTTGTACCTATTGTGCGCCCTTCAGGCCGGTGTTATGTTTGTTCTCATTACCGTTGTTTTGTTGTATTTCTTGTATTTCCAGTATTGTTGTTTCTTTTTCCTGTGTTTCATTATGTTTATGCTCATTGTTGTGTTTTTGTTGTCGGCCCTTTAGGCCGGTATTTAGTGTCTTTGTATAAATTTGTATTAATTTGTGTTGTGCTGAAGTGTCTTGTTATGTTTCTTGATATACTTTCTGTTGTGTTATATTCTCGGTCCTTCAGGCCAGTGCATGTATGTTGTTGTGTTTGTACCTGTTTTGTTTTCAGGTTTGCGTGTTTTGCTTGTTTATTTTTATTGTTTATTTTGGCCTCGCCCTTTGTTTGTTACGGGGCGGATGGTTTGGTGTGTGTTTTTATTCCTGTATTGTTTCTGTGCTGTACGGTTGGCCTGATGTTTTCATATTGCTTTACCTGTTGTACATGTTTGTTCTTTGTTTTGTTTGGAATGTATTGTGATTGTCCTGTTATGTTCCCTGTTATGCCTCTTGATGTATGTTTTGTTTTATGCAGGGTTTGTTTTGTGATGTTACTGTGATTGCTAGTTTGCCATTGTATTATGTTTTGTGCCTTGATGTATGCTGTATTTTTCTATGCATTTATCGTGTTGTGTTTTGTTGTGCAATGCTGTCAGCCCTTCTGGCCGGTGGTCTATTGTTTTATTTTGTTCTGTTCTGTATTCTGTATTGTTTTTATTGTATTTAAATTGCATGCTTTGCATGTAAAAATAAAAATAAATAAAAACAACTTACTGAATCAAGACTGCAAACGCAACCTCCCACTTATTGTATTTGAACTACCAAGGTAACGACCCACTTACTGTATTTGGACTACCAACGTAACGTCCCACTTACTGTATTTGGACTACCAACATAACGTCCCACTTACTGTATTTGGCCCCCTTCCCGCTCAGCTCGTTGTCGCCGTCTGGGGGCTTAGTGGGCGGCTGCCGGAGTGTGATGCTCCTTGGGACAGTCCTCTGTCCTTTTCTAGCCTTGTGCTCCTGCTGCCGTCCTCTCCAATTCTGCTGGGCATCTTTTCCTTTTCCTTCTGTTTCGTTTTTCTCCCCCCTCTTCTCCTATCTGCTTGCCGTTTCCTGCCGACCTTTTGCTCGTTCTGGTTCTTCCCTTGGACTTCTTCTACTTTGACGCCCGGGTGCTTGAGGAGGCATACTCATGCACCCGTAGAACTGCAGTACCCGACGTCGAGAGCGAGGGGAACCTTTTATTGTCAATCCCCACTTCGTCACTGAACCCGATCTCGACGGACTGTCGGTTTCTTAAGGTGGCGTTTGTGGGGCGTATACTCACGACGCACCCCTAGGAGGCCCCGACAAGATCGGCGATAGCGTCTTGTTGGGTGTCCTGCCTCTAATTGTGGCTCCATGGTGGGTGTGGGGGCACATTCGTGAGTGAATTCGTAATTTCGTCAAGATGATAACCCCTGTTTCGGCTGCTTCTGGCTTACCTTTTCAGGCTCGTGGGGTGGGCGACCAAGCCCCCGAGTCGGTCCGTATTGGAAGACCGGGCTCTGTAGCCTCCGCTGCATTGGGCCCCGACCTTGCTCCTCCTTTGGCCTCTCTGACTCCTTCCCCTGGCTCCCATCCCTCCTCTGTGGTTGGGTCGAGCCCCAAGCCCCCAGTGGTGACTACCTCGTCCCCTGGCGCGGCTCCTTCTCTAGTTGTTACTACTGCGCCTTTTAACCCCTCTCTCTCTGGGGGTTCTCACCGCCGTTCTCGTCACGGCCGCCCTCGCTCGATTCCTTCCAGTTCTGCTACCTATCAAGCCTTGTTTGATCCCGCTTCGTGGGCGAAATATTTTGATCTCCTCCCTCTTGATTCTGCGCCTCCTGACGATTTCTCCCTTCATCGACATCTCATTGATTCCGTGGATGCTTCCATTACTTTTAACCCCACTCGTCTCGGTACGCGTGTCGTTGCTGCTCCTTCTCAGGATGCTGCTTCCCGCTTGGCTGCCTTATCCTGCCTTGGCGAGACCCCCGTTCGGGTCTCGAAGAACGTTCAGTTGAATGCCAGTGTTGGCACTATTTTGCTCCCGCCCCATGTTGCGACCGGTGTTCGGGACCTACGCGACTGCCACGACGATATTCGACATATCCTCGCTGCCCAGGGCCATTCTATTCTCCAGGTGGACACGTTTACTCGTCCCCCTCGTGGTAGTCGCCGTCAACCCCTCCGGGTTGTGAAGATTACCTTTGATGGTAGGACCCTTCCACCCTCTGTCATTCTTGCTGGTGCCAGGTGCTCTGTCCAGGAGTACATTCCTTCTCCTCGGCTCTGCAACAAGTGCTGGAGGTTTGGGCATGGTGCCCTCCGCTGCTCCGGGACTGTCTCTCTCTGTCCTTTGTGTGGTGGCGAAGGTCACTCTAAGTCGGAGTGCACTTCTCCCCAGGCTCGTTGCCTCAACTGCGGTGAGGCCCATCCTACCTTCTCCCGTGCGTGTGTCCATTACAAGCTTGAGGCAGCCGTCCTCAACTTGAAGCACCGGGAGCGTTTATCTTTTCCTGAGGCGAGGCGCCAGGTTCGCCGGCTCCCGCCTTATGCTAATATCTCTTATGCTCGCGTGTTGCGCTCTTCCTCTCCTCGTCCTTCCCGCCTTCCTCAGACTCACAACCGTTTCCAGGCCTTGGACCCTGATGCGCCCACTGCCCCCTCCTCTGTCCCTTTGGGTTCTCTCCCGAAGGATCCTCCTCCTGGTCCTCTGTCTGGGGTTCCCCTTCCTTCTACCCGGTCTGTCGTGTCTTCTGTGTCTCCTTCCTCGTCCCCCTCCGATCCTCCTTCCCATCCTCTTCCTCCATCTATCGGCTCTCCCCGCCGCCTGTCGGTGCGGGCGGATGTCCATCGCTCTCCTAACGGCCGTCGTGTGTGCTCTCGTTCGGCTTCTCCTGATGAGACACTGGAATCCGTTGCCCGGTACGTAGTTGCTGGGACACCGGTCTCTTTAAGTCAGAAGCGTAAGCCTGGCTCCTCTCCTTCCTCTTCCCCGGCGGGTAAGAAGGCTTCGCTTTCTTCCTCAGCTCCTCCTTCTGGCTCTGTTGCTCCTTCCACTCCCGTTTCAGTACTTGCGCCCCCTGTTCCTGCTATGGAGGTTTCTTTGGCCCCTGCTTCCCTTTCGGTTGCTGCTCTTGCTGGGGTGCGCTCCTCTCTTTCTACTCCCCCTCTTCCTGCTGCTGTCCTTGACTGCTCCTCTCCGTTGTCTCCTCCTCCTCCTCCTCCTCCTCCTCCTCCTCCTCCTCCGGACCCTGCCCGCCCACCTCTGATCTGTTCTCCCGTTTCCTTCCCTCCGTCTTTGCTCAGTTTACCCATGCCCCCTAACCCTGACTTTGCTGACCCTGATCCCGACCCTGATATTCTTTAACGTGCTCTGTTGGTCTTTCGCCTTTGTTTCTTCCTTGTTCTCTGTTTTTGTCCTTTCTCTTCTCGTCGTTGTCCATTCTTCAATGGAACGTTCGAGGTTATTACGCCAATTTCCTCGAACTCCAACTTCTGGTTTCGCGGTTTTCGCCCCTTTGTGTCTGTCTCCAGGAGCCGATGCTTGGTGCTCGTCCTGGTCGTTTTCGTGGCTATTCCTTTCTCTCCCCCCCCCCAGCCATTGCTGGGGCTTCTAATTCTTCTGCTCTCTTGATTCGGGCTGATGTTCCCTTTGTTCCTTTACTTTTTCCTTCGCCTCTCCATTGTTCTGCTGCTCGTATCTTTGTGGGGAAATGGTACACAGTTTGTTCCATTTATCTCCCCCCGAGTGTCCCGCTCTCTCTTCCTGATTTGAAACACCTCCTAGACTCCTTGCCGGAGCCTGTGCTCCTGCTGGGTGACTTCAATTGTCGTCATTCTCTTTGGGGTGACGTTCTGACGAATACCCGGGGTCGCCTCCTTGAGCCGTTTCTCCTCTCTTCTTCCCTGTCTCTTCTGAATTCTGGTGAGCCCACTCATTTGGACTCTCGAACTCGCACCCTTTCTTGTCTTGATCTTTCTCTCTGCTCTTCTTCTCTTTACTTAGATTTCACATGGCAGGTTCTTGATGACCTCCATGGAAGTGATCATTTCCCCATCCTTGTTTCCTTTTTCTCTTTTCGCCCTTCCCTCTCTTTCCCTAGGTGGCAGTTTGCTAAGGCGGACTGGACCCTATTTTCCCTCAGTGCTACTCTCTCTGACCTCTCCCTTCTGCCCCTCTCTCGCGCTCTCCTCCTTTTTCATGACACTGTCTTCGACGCTGCCCTCCGCTCTATTCCTCGCTCTTCCTCTCGGGGTCCACGGAAGTGCGTTCCCTGGTGGAATGCGGACTGTGCTCGGGCTGTCCGCTGTAAGCGTGCAGCCTGGAAGAAGCACCGCCGTAGGCAGACGACCGATTCTTTTCTTTTCTTTCGGAAAGCGAGTGCGGTGGCCCGTAGGGCCATCCGTACGGCTAAACGTGAATGTTGGGCATCTTATGTCTCGACAATTACGTCCGAAACCCCTCTGGCCCAGATCTGGAAGCGTATCCGCAAGATAGCGGGTAAGTTCGTTCCCGATGTTTCACCGGTCCTTCACCTCCATGATACTCTTGTGGCGGACCCGTTGCAGGTCGCTTCCGAACTGGGTTCCCACTTTTCTTCTGTTAGCTCTGGTCTTCATCTTCCCCAATCTTTCCTTCTTCGTAAACCTGTCCTTGAGTCTCGTCCTTTAGATTTCTGCACTCATCTTCAGCTTCCCTATAATGATCCCATCTCTCTCTCTGAACTCCGTTCTGCCCTGGCCCTCTGCGGTTCTACGGCGGCGGGCTCCGATGGTATTCATTATGAGATGCTTCGCCATCTCCCTCCGAGCACGTCTCAGTATTTACTGAGTCTGTATAATCGGATCTGGGAGTCGTCGTCAGTCCCTGAGGACTGGCTCGATGCCGTTGTCCTCCCTGTTCGCAAACCAGGGTCTCTGGGTACTTCCCCTAAGGACTTTCGCCCTATTGCTCTCACAAGTTGTGTCTGCAAACTCTTTGAACGTATGGTTAACGTTCGTCTGATGTGGTTCCTGGAACACCATCACCTCCTCTCCCCTTCTCAATTTGGTTTCCGCAAGTGCCGCAGCACGACAGATGTCCTGGTGAACTTGGAGGTCTATATACGTACTGCTTTTGCTGCGAAGACCTCCGTTGTTGCCGTCCTTTTTGACCTAGAAAAGGCTTACGACACCACTTGGCGTTATCATATCCTATCTCAACTTCATTCTTTTGGCCTTCATGGTCATCTCCCTCTCTTTCTCCGCAGCTTCCTCTCTCGTCGTTCCTTTCGGGTGCGCCTTGGTACCGCGCTCTCTCCCCCTTTTCAGCAATACGAAGGTGTGCCCCAGGGTAGTGTTCTGAGCACTACTCTTTTTCTGGTTGCCCTCAATGGTCTTCTTTCCTCTCTTCCTTCTGGTGTCTTCTCCGCTCTCTATGTCGATGATCTTACCCTTTGTTGTCAGGGTGATGATTCGCCTCTCCTTCAACGCCGGCTTCAACTTGCGATTGATGCCGTGTCGTCTTGGGCCACAGGTCATGGCTTCAAGTTCTCTACTTCTAAGACTTGTGCCATGACTTTTACGCGGAAACGGGTTGTTCTTCGTCCCTCTTTGTCACTTTATGGTCATCCCCTTGAATACAAAGATTCCGCGAAGCTTTTGGGGTTATTCCTTGACACTCGTTTGTCTTGGTCTCCCCATATCTCTTACCTCCGTGTTGAGTGCTCTAAGTCCCTTACCCTCCTTCGGGTCTTGTCCCATACTTCTTGGGGGGCAGATAGGCGCACTCTCCTTGCTTTACATTCCTCTCTCGTCCTGTCTAAGCTCGATTATGGTTGCCCTGCTTACTCGTCTGCTTCTCCTTCTACTCTTCGCCGTCTTGATGCTTTGCACCATACTGGGTTGCGCCTCAGTTCTGGTGCCTTTCGTTCGACTCCCGTCCTTAGCTTGTATGTTGACACTGGCTTCCTGTCTCTCCAGGACCGCCGTGATCGCTACTGTCTTCGCTATCTTGCGCGGTCCTTGCAACATCCTTCCTCTCGTCTCTGTCGTGCTTTAACTTTTACCCCTCCTGCGGTTCCTGTTCCTCTTCACCACCTCCCTCTTTCTGTCCGGTTATCTCGCCTGCAGGATTCTCTTTCCGTTCGTATTTCTGATGTTTCTCCTCGTGTTGTTCCTTCTTTGCCCCCGTGGAGGGTCCCTCTTCCGCGGTTTTGTACATCCTTGACTCGTATCACTAAAGCTTTTACCCCTCCTACAGTTCTAAAACGCCTTTTCCTCGAGCACTTTTCTTCTCACTCCCGCTCCGTTTCTGTCTTCACCGATGGGTCTAAGTCAGCGGACGGTGTTGGCTACTCTGTTGTTTTTCCTGATCGCACTTATATGTGTCGCTTGCCTCCGGAGACTAGCATCTTTACAGCGGAACTTTATGCTATTCTCTATGCTCTTCGTCTCCTGCTTTCTCGTTGTCAGTCTTCCTTTGTGGTTGTTGTTGACTCTCGTAGTGCCCTCATGGCTCTCGGGTGCTTTAATCCAGTTCATCCGGTAGTTGTCGAGATCCAGCATTGGCTGTTTCTCGTTCACAGTAAATTTAAGTCGGTTGAGTTTTGTTGGGTTCCCAGCCATATTGGCGTGTCTTTAAATGAGCGTGCGGATGCTGCCGCTAAGGAAGCTGTCCGCTCTTGTCCCATCTCTTGTAAAGGCATTCCGTATTCCGACTTTTACCCGGTTATCCATTCCTCAGTCCTTACCCGTTGGCAGGCTTCTTGGTTGTCTGTTACTGGTAACAAGCTACGTACTCTTAAATGTTGTGTTTCCTCGTGGCCGTCCTCCTTCCACCGTAACCGGCGGTGGGAAACAGCTCTAGCGAGGTTGCGTATTGGCCATACCCGCTTAACCCATGGTCACTTGATGGAGCGCCGCCCTGCTCCTTATTGTCCTAGTTGCATTGTCCCTCTTACGGTCGTGCATGTCCTTCTTGAATGTCCTGACTTCCAGGACGAGCGTGTGTCTTGCTTTCCGACCGCCCCTCGCGGTCACCTGTCCCTCGATAGAATTCTTGGTGACTCGGATACTTTTGATATCGTTCGCCTTATGCGTTTTTGTTCTCGTATTGGCATCCTTGGTGATATTTAGCGCCCTCTGATTATTTTGCGTATTTGATGGCGCTACATAGCCTTCCCGGTTTGGTGCCTTCTTTTGATAATTACTTACTTACTTACTGTATTTGGACTACCAACGTAACGTCCCACTTACTGTATTTGGACTACCAACGTAACGTCCCACTTACTGTATTTGGACTACCAACATAACGTCCCACTTACTGTATTTGGACTACCAACGTAACGTCCCACTTACTGTATTTGGACTACCAACATAACGTACCAATATAAGTTTTACAATACTTATTAATTATTTTGTGAACAGAACAAGTGGGTCAATGTTTGCTATTTCAAGGAGTATTAAATAAATATATAATTATCATGATAGTGAAGATATAATAAAGTTTTTCTTATAAGCTATAATTAGCGAAATATAATTTTACATATTTTACAAATATTTTAGTGAAGATAGTGTAAAATAATAATCAGTAAATTTTCTGTGTCACTTTACCTGGAGAGAAAAGGGCTCCACCAGGAGTTGAACCAAAGTCTGCTACGTAATATTTTGTTTTTGTTTGCAGGGATATTCCTGCGTGGTCCCTAAGCCTCTGGCTGGCTACTAAGTGTTGCTTGTTTCTGTTTTATTTGGGCTGAGTATGAGTATTTATGACTCGTATGGTCTCTTCAAGTAAGATTTTGTCCCACGTGTTTAACAACTTATTCTGCTCTGTTGAATCTAAGTTGAAATCTTAATGGGTTTGTAACTCTGCACTGTGTTAGATAATGCAGAGTTACAAACCCATTAAGGCGACTGAATTGACCGTTGCTCCACAGAACCCGGCTCTGTAAATATTATGTTAGTTATTTAAATGTGGCGGATAGAATGGTTTTATAAACAATATATATGATCATAAGTTACAATATATATGATCATAAGTTACAAGATGTGACGGTAGGTATTACAATGCAAGGTGTGACAGTGTTACAATACATTGAGAGTAAGTATTACAATGCAAGGTGTGATAGTGTTACAATACATTGAGAGGCAGTAAGTATTACAATGCAAGGTGTGGCAGTGTTACAATACAAGGTGAGGCAGTAATGGAATGGAACTATCAGGAGAAAGCGTCAAACCATTACGACCATGTAGCGGTGAGGCAGTAAGTATTACAATACAAAGTGTGGCAATATTACAATACAAGGTCAGGCAGTAAGTGTTGCAATAATGGTGTGGCAATGTTACAATATAAGGTGTGGCAGTGCTATAATACAAGACGTGACAGTAATTGTTACAATACAAGGTGTGACAGTGTTACAATATAAGGTGTGACAGAAAGTGTTTCAATTTGAGGTGCTGCAGTGTGGGACAATAAAAGTTTTGGTAGTGTTACAATGCAAGTTATGTCGGTGTTACATTTCCAGATGTGGCAGTAATTTTTACACTATAAGGTGTGGCCCTAAGTGTTACAATGCAAAGTGTTGAGGAGCTACAATACCATATGAGGCAGTAAGTGTTAAAATGCAAGAAGTGTTAGTACGTGTTATAATACATGATGGCAGTAAGTGGTACATTAAAAAGCGTGACGAACTTACAATACAAGATAGTTCGTTGTTACAGTACAAGGTGTGGCAGTATTTCAACACATGTTGTTACGATAAGTGTTTTAATAAAACATCTGGTAGTATGATAGTAAGTGTTACAATACAAGATGTCGCAGTGTTACAATACAAGGTTTTGCAGTATGAATTATAATACAAGATGGGGAAAGTAGGTTTTACAGTACAAGGTGAGACAGTGTTACAATGCAAGGTTAAATGATGTTCCAAATCAAGGTGTAGCATTGATATAATACATGGCATAGCAATTAGTGTTATAATACAGTGTTTGGTTGTGTACAATACAATATCTGGCAGAAAGTTTTACAATACAAGGTGTTGCAGTGTAACAATAAAGGATGTTTCAGTGTTACTATTTATGGTGTGTCAGAAAGTGTTAAAATTCAACGTGTGGCGGTGCATCAAAACAAGGTGTTGCAGTAAGTATAACAATACAAGGTGTTGCTCTAAGTATTATATTACAAGGGGTCACAGTGTTAGAATACAAGGTGTAAAACCATGTGTTACAATACTAGGTAAGGCAGTAGGTGTTACAATACTAGGTAAGGCAGTAAGTGTTACAATACTAGGTAAGGCAGTAAGTGTTACAATACTAGGTAAGGCAGTAAGTGTTACAATACTAGGTAAGGCAGTAAGTGTTACAATACTAGGTAAGGCAGTAAGTGTTACAATACTAGGTAAGGCAGTAAGTGTTACAATACTAGGTAAGGCAGTAAGTGTTACAATACTAGGTAAGGCAGTAAGTGTTACAATACTAGGTAAGGCAGTAAGTGTTACAATACTAGGTAAGGCAGTAAGTGTTACAATACTAGGTAAGGCAGTAAGTGTTACAATTCAAGGTGTGTCAGTGTTACAAAACAAGGTCTGGCAGCAAGTGTTTCAAAGCAATGTGGCAGTAAGTGTTTCAAAACAATGTGGCAGTAAGTGTTACAATAGAAGGTGTCACGGTGTTTTTGTATTTGCAATACGAACGTATCATCCAACTTAATGCATTTGAATAAATAACGTTACATAATCTTGCTATATTTGGACTGCCAACATAACCTTCCACCTATTGTAATTGGACTACAAACGTAACGTCCCAGTTACTGTATTTGGACTACCAATATAACGTCCTACTTTCAGTATTTGGACTACCAGCGTAATGTCCAACTTAATGTATTTGGACTACCAAGGTAAAGTACAGCTAACTGTATTTGGACCACCAACGTAATGACCCACTTAACGTATTTGGACTACCAAAGTAACGCCCCACTTATTGTATTTGGAGTACAAACGCAATGTCCCACTTAATGTATTTGGAATACCAACATAACGTCCAACAAACTGTATTTGGACTACTAACATAACGACCCACTTTATGTATTTGGACTACCTACGTAATGTCCCATGAATTATATTTAGAGTATCACTGTAACATCCCACTTCTGTATTTGAATAACCAACGTAACATCTTATTTACTGTATTAGGACTACAATTGTAGTAGTGTAAACTCGGACAAGTTGGAGCCAATTGGCTTTTTTCAACGGCTCCAATTTGTCCGACTCCGTTTTCGTTACCCCGGGGAGTGATTGCTCACCTTAAACTCCCTGAAAATTTCGCTCAAGGGGATTAAAAGGCTCCAAATTGTCTGCGTCTGCTTTCATTACCCCTTGGGAGTTATTGCTCCCCTTCTTGCCCCTAAAATTTTCGCTCAAAGGGATTTAAAGGCCGGCTTTCCTCAAGCTTGTTTTTCAACACCCCAACGAGTGATTGCTGGTCTTTTAGTCCCTTTAAATTTCGTTCAAAGGGGTTAAAAATCCGTCGATCCTAATGTACAATGATGTCATCCATATTCCTCTCATAATAAGCCCGTTTACAGTCATAGCGTATTCAAACACATTTTCTTATTGTTCCTTAAATTTTAAAACATAATTTTTCTAGTCAAGACTGTATATTGAGTACAAGAAATGAAATTGCTGAAGGCATTTTTAGGGAACCATACAAGATTTCCAGCTCATGTTAAACACAGGAACACTACTCAACCCCTGTTGGAGTCTCCAAGTACATGCAAATATTTGTTATTATATAATTTTCAAAACAAAAGCTATAACATCACTCAGATATTTTCATTTATTCCTCCCACACTGCTAATCCCATGCACATCTCATTATCGCCCAAAACACCCCACTGTATCATATATCCCTCTATATCCAATCAAAATATTTATTCAGTGTACATGTATATGAACTAGATTGGGTAGATATGAATAGAAACTGTCCTCGTATGGGTAAAATAGTCCTTCTGCAGTTAATTTCATTCTTTGTTCTCATAACCTTAATAGAATCGTCATCATCCCCAATGAGGTCTGCTCCACCAACGATGGCACGATGCTTTAGCCGCCCCTGATGTCACAAAGGGGTTCCAGTGAGTGATCTAACCTCTCATTAACACATTAGGTAAAATCTCTTAACAGCTCAACTTATCTCAGTAAGTGTCATCACTCTATGCAATAATGCCTTGTATCCACTAATATCTCTGCTTATTTTATCATTGCTCATATATTTTTTATTCAATTCATCAACCCTACCGAACGAACCTAACTTAACCTATAATAAACAAACAAAAAGCCATTATTTCTACAGAAATAAGATTCGTTGCTTTAGCAGTGCATGACGTCTTGGTCACACACAAGACCTAGCATATCTCCTTCCCCCATTCCCCACCCTTTTCTGTTCGTCCCTCCCCATATTTATTTCCCTTCCCCTCTCCTTTGTCGTGCTGGCCCACACCTGCATAAAACTGTGGATTCAAGTGTCCTTAGGCAAGTGAGACGTCGCAGGAAAATCGTCAGCTTCTTCCCCAATCTTCCTCCCAATCCTCCTCACCCGCCCGTTCTCAAACCGTTTCCCCTTTCCTAACTTCTCTATAGCCATTGACAAATGAGGGGCATTAAACTCATTTTTCTCACTCGTGGGAAGGAGTGAGAAATCTGCAGCAGGGAAACATAACCTTCTGGGCAGGCCTATTATTAAACTAATTGTGAGTGGAGCTTTCCTCCAATGGTAAGCTTGTGAGAAAATTTTTAGTGTGACTTGGGACAGGTCCAAACCTAAGGACAGCAGTTCAACATCTGTGGCCGGTAATTACAGGATAAGGTAATGTGCTCTAGAGTACTCATGTTCCATCTGTGAGATACCATTGCCTCATGGGACTTAATTACAGCTAGGATATAAATAAACGTGTCTTTTGTTAAATAAAGTGCTTAGTAATGTATTTTAGTGTTGTTGGGATTGAGTACTACAGATGTTGGGGTGTAGCATGTTTGGAGCAGATTCTCTTTTGTTTATGATCTTGTAAATAATAAGTTATGTACCTTATAATTGTTTTTTTGTGGTTGTTGGTTGTTGACAATAAACCATGTGGACGAAAATTGTTTCTCTTCCGCCTTCAAACGTGAGACGAGGTGTGAGGATCAGGAGAGAGCAGGGTACATCGTGTGGACGGGTGGACGCTTGGCATATAACAGTTAAGTTGTGCAACCTACCGTGGCCATGGCTACCCTGCTCATTTCAATGGAGCCGTTTAACACTACCAAGATCTCATTGGACCTTGGCTCAGCCTTCTGTAAGCAAACTTTCAGTACCTTGGGATTAAGGACGCCAACAAAAAAGCAGTACTCTTAGTTTCACTGGGTTCTGAATTATATAGTGTTTTCGGTATTTTGTGTGCATCAGAGTTACCCCACACGAAGACCTATGTAGACCTGATTACCCTGCTTAAACATCATTATGTAGTGAAACCTTCATATCACAGGAGTTTGATGGATTTCCCGAAGAGGACGAAAAAGCAGCAGGAATCTGTACCCGATTTATATGCGGACTTGAAGGCGTTGACGAACCACTGCAACTTCGGAGCACAGTTTTTTTTTATTATTATTATTTTCTACCACAGACGTGGCCACACATTTACAATGCTAACCAGAATATATACACTTTCTTCTGTCCTCCATGGACAGGGTTAGAGATGTGTTAAACATATAGTTCAGGGGTTTATTGAACAATCAACCACAGAAGGTGATTCGGTGCTTTTAAAATGTTAAGCTAACCTACATACGTAAATACATAGATACACAGATTTACGTATGCCTTACATAAAGTGTTCGATGTGTCTTTTACATAGTGTCATTAATGTGCATTTACAAAGGTGAAATGTAATTCTGATCAGCTTGCATATATACTTTATACACATACATATACATACACGCACACACATATACGTACGTATACATATATACATATATATTTATACACACACACACATGCATTCACATACATTTGTCTCTTTTACTGACAGGGTGAGATAGCTGATAGAGAAACTAGTGTGAAATTAAGCACTTAATCACTGAAGGTGATTAAGATGCTTTTACAAGCTCAGGTTATATAGATACATCACATATAGACGGCCGGGTGCTGGACCAGTTGTTAATGGCAGTAGAAAATGAGATAGTTTTCCCTAACCTGGTGGCAGAAAACTTAGATCTACAATCGATGACTTCATGGACAGTGCTCGAGAAGATGTTGAATCTGGAAAGGGCTTTTGGAAGTTCGAAATCATCTCAAGAAATTAAGGTAGTACATGGCCAGACCAGATGTAAACACTGTGGGTACAATCACAGTAGTAGAGAGTGCAAGTTTCGTGAATATATATATGTAACTTTTATAACAAGGAAGGGCACTTCAACAAAGTGTGTAGAGAATATCTGAACAGGAACAGCAAGGCCTGGGATTCGAGACGACCAAGGAATGCAGGAAGAAGAGTTAGTGGTAATGTCGTCAAGGCAGTAGAAGAAGGTAACCCGTCTGAAGAAGCTCCAGGTGACGAAAGCAGACTATATTCGGTGAAAGAAAAGGTATGTTCAGTGAAGTCACAAGTAGTAAATTTGGTAATTAATGGGAAGTTAGTTCTCTTGGAACTGGACACTGATGCTGCAATGTCAACATTGTCTAGAGATTGGGCAGATACCTTGCAATTGAATGTAAAACTAATTGAAAAATCATTAAGTGCATAAGATAATACACCGAATAAGGTCTATGACAAGGTGTCGGCAAAAGTAAGTTATAACGAAAAAGAAATTGTCCATGATTTTTATGTAGCGGATTCACATAATCGTAGCCTATGTGGTAACGATCTCATGGAAAAAGTGGGAATTTTCTTGGCGGGCCTATATGAATTGTCGATAGTTAAAACAATTAAAAGTGCTGAACATATGTTAGATAAATATTCAGTGGAGGCAGATAAGCCCATCAATAGCATGGTGGCAAAAGTTCGACTGAAAAGCAAGGATTCACCTAAACTTTTCATTGCAAGAATAGTTCCGTTTCATTACAAGCAATTGATAGAATCAACCCTGGCAAAGCATGTGGCAGAAGGCATCTTAGAGCCACTTACGCATAGTGAGTGGGCAGCCCCAATTGTACCAGTGTTGAAGGCGGATCAGAAATCCTTTGAGAATCTGTGCAGACTTCATGGAACTGAACAATCGCATTCACTGTGAGAAGTACCCTTTACCTAAGATAGATGAGTTGTTGTCAGTGGTCTGCAAGGGGGCAATCTTTCCCAAGATAGGCCTGAAAGATGCTTACTTGCAAATTCCTGTAGAGGAGGAGTGCCAGAAATTGTTAGTGATTAATACCGACAAGGGGTTACTTAAGTATAAAAGATTTCCTTTTGGACTCTCATGTCCCAGTTGTTAGTAAACATTGAAGGTGTAGCTAGTTTTTTAGATGACATTATTGTATGCAGGGAGAATGAGGAAGAGTATGATGCTAGTGTTGTCCCCTAACTCCCTTTGCCACTTCGGGGGGTATTGGGTGTTTATGTAGCTTCAGGGCACCAATTCTCCCATCCACAGGGCATGGCGAGAAGGCACCCCTAAGCATACCCAATTTCCTATCAAACACAAACTTAAATTCACATAAATTGCAGATCTCATCACAACCCACAAGAGTTAAGATGATACTAATAACACACAATAATAACCTGAAAAACAAACATATATTAAATGGAAAATTCTTTTGTATTTGTTTATTTCTTATATGGGACACAGCACACAAAGGGAGAGGTGCACAGTATATCATTAAATAAGAACTAACGCTGAAGGCCAAAACAGCAAGCTGCCTAAGCGGCAGGATTGATGACTTGACGTCGGCATACATGGAAAACTAGTCATAGTGGAAGCTCCTAACAAGGCCCCGGAGCGGGGGGGGGGGGATATCATATATGCGCATGGGGGTCCCTCCGACCGCCGCCTTACCCACTTGTGGGCTCCGGCCAGGTCATCCACCCTCGTGTGAGACACCATTTGGAGAAGTGGTACTCCAGATGACGACTCTGCTTAGATAGTTGGCTACCAACTATCCTGGCTGCGGTTCACCTAAGCGAGAGTATACTAACCCTTTTGCACCCTGTGCACGGTGATCCTGGAACTAAGGTGGTCTGCCCCTAGATGTGGTCTTGGACCATATTCTGTAGATAGAATATGTCCAGGTCAGGGCTTTTACAGAGCAAATCTCAAGGTCGCTCTTGGTGAGTCCCATATTCTGTAGACCACGCGTACTCTCCTTGCACCATCCTCCCCACCAATTAAGGGTTATTGAAGAGGTGGATGCTGTGTGCTTTCCGGTATATTCCCTGACCTTTTGAAGGATCTCTGGGGGTGCCGTACTTGTCGCACTTGCTCTGATGTGGACGGGAGAGTGGGAAGTTATCAGCAGAAACCTGGGTGTCTAATATAAAGGTCTCATCACCTTTGCAAGCTATGATGTCAGGCTTTCAGAAGGTCCTTCCATCCGGTATACGGACTTCACATTCCACCTCAAAACCTCTTTGCCGCAGGCGGCCGGCTACGAACCGGGTGATATCGTCATGACGTTTCACCCGAGCCCCGTGTGTCTTGTGGCATGCTTGGGATATGTGGCCCAGGATCCCTGGTTTCTGGCAAGCATCGCAGAGACCAGAAGCCTCGGGTCTACTCCTAGCTGCTCTAGATGGCGTGGCTACAACTTTTGCCCTAATCTGGATAACGTGAGCAAAATCTCCTCCGCTTAGCAGATGGGTACCGGACGCTACCCACTTGTGGCAAGATGGAACCTCACAAGAGGACGCAAGGCCGGCACCGTCGACCATGCTATACAGTTTTGCTTTCCACTTCCTAGAGCGCTTAGTCATTCTGTTAGAAGGGGCTCCGGCGGCCGTGGTCGGGTCTACCCATCGACGCATTCGCGCTTGGAACGCGGGTAGGAGAGCTGCTGCCACTACCACTGGATCCTCCGACTCTACTAACGCCCCGAGCCGCTTGTTCTTCTGTAGGCGGATTGATGTGGCTAAGTTGGGTATCCCTAGTCCACCGTCCTTCACGTCAGCATGAAAATAGGCATTAGGAGTATCATGAGGCAGCCGCAGCCAGCCACGAATGGCATGCCGCAGCCGCCGATCAAGCCTCGCTAATTCAGTCTTAAACACGCGTCCGAGAACAAGCTGGTGGTTCATCTTGGGGATTATGTGATGTTTTAATAGGTATAGCCTCTGTTGGGGTTTGAGTGGCGCCTTAGTGATGTTCGTCAGGCCGTCCTCAAACAGGGAACCATAGGATAAGCGTCTGCCCCAGGCCCCGATAAGTATTCCTAAGTACTTACACTCGTCCGTCACACTAATACTTTAGGACACGTTTTGAATCTCCTGCAAAAGCATAATGTGAATATTAATAAGGGTAAAACAACATTGAAGACCAAGGCAATTGAATACTTGGGGTACTATATTTCAGGTAAGGGCTTTACTCCTTCTCACAAAAATGTAGCGGCTATAGTAGATGCCCCAGCCCCAACATCAGTTGGGTAAGTACAGACTTTTGTTAGGATGGTTACATATATTTGTAAGTTCGTGAAGAACTTTTCATCAAAATTAGCACCCTTGTGTGAATTGTTGAAAAAAGGGGCTAAATTTAAGTGCAATTTAGCAAGAGAGGAGGAGAATGCCTTAAGGAATATTAAGCAGGAATTGATAAATTCTCCAGTGCTTACTAATTTTACTGGTAGACTCCCTTTAAAACTGAAGGTAGATGCTTCCCCAGTAGGAGTAGGTTGTGTATTATTACAGGAAGTAGATGGTCAAGATAAAGTAGTATGTTTTGCTAGCATTATCTTCCGCGGAACAGAATTATTCTCAGTTAGATAAAGAAACCTTAGCTTTGGTATATGGTGTAAAAAAACTGAGGTATTTTCTGCTGAGAATGACATTTCTTGCTAGAACAGAATAGGTCTGACGACCTAACGTTTAAGGAGCATAACCAAGCAAATATTGCGACAGCCAGAAAAATGATAGGATGGATTACGAGAACTTTCAAATCCAGGGATCCCATCACAATGGTTGTACTCTTCAAGTCACTTGTGTTGTCCCGTCTTGAGTACTGCTCAGTACTCACTTCCCCCTTCAGAGCAGGAGAGATTGCTGAAATAGAGGGAATACAGAGAACATATACGGCACGCATAGACGCAATAAAGCACCTAAATTATTGGGATCGTCTCAAAGCCCTCCAAATGTACTCACTAGAAAGAAGACGAGAGAGATAGCAAATAATATACACCTGGAAGAAACTGGAGGGCCAAGTACCAAATCTACACAGTAAAATAACAACGTACTGGAGTGAACGATATGGAAGAAAATGTAGAATAGAACCAGTGAAGAGCAGAGGTGCCATAGGCACAATCAGAGAACACTGTATAAACATCAGAGGTCCGCGGTTGTTCAACGTCCTCCCAGCAAGCATAAGAAATATTGCCGGAACAACCGTGGACATTTTCAAGAGGAAACTAGATTTATTCCTCCAAGGAGTGCCGGACCAAGCGGGCTGTGGTGGGTATGTGGGCCTGTGGGCAGCTCCAAGCAACAGCCTGGTGGACCAAACTCTCACAAGTCAAGCCTGGCCTCGGGCCGGGCTTGCGGAGTAGAACTCCCAGAACCCCATCAACCAGGTAAGGGTTAAAGCGATTTACAGAAGGTACTATTAATACAAGGCTTTGTAGATTTTTATATAATCAAAGGAAAACTGTTCATTCTACTACTGGTAAATCTCCTTCTGAATTACTGTTTAATAGGCACTTTAAAGTGCACATGGAAGCAGTAAAGACAGATCGCGACAAAGAAAAATCGGTAACTAGCTTGGCCTCAGGGAGAGAAATTGTTGTTTAACGAGGAGGATGCAGTATATGCAAGGAATTTTGGAATTGGAATGCCTTGGGTAGAAGGAATAATTAGGGAAGTCTTGGGACTCAGGAATTTCACTGAGCAAGTGCAAAGTTTTGGGAACATTAACTGGAAAAGGCATGTAGATCAGCTCATGCCAAGGTTCACAGGGAATTTTAAAGATCTTTCAGGTGGGTGTGGGGCAACTAGTGATATCCATCCTAATAATGAAGGGGTAGAAGTATGTTTGGAGCAAATGCTCTTTTGTTTAAGATCTTGTAAATAGTAAGTTATGTACCTAATAATTGTTTTGTTGTGATTGTTGGTTCTTGACAATAAACCATGTGGAAGAAGATTGTTTCTCTTCCGCCTTCAAACGTAACAGGTGTTTAGATATTTTCCCTCCCTTTTTGTGTCTATTCTGGGTGGTTATATGTCTTGTTTATATGCTGTACTGCAAGTCCCCTATGTTTTCCTCTATTTACTGGTAATTAAAGTTGCCCTTGAATCTAAATAAGTAAAGTAAAGAATTCTCTATAGAATAATTCCCAAGCATATTGGCAAGGTTCCTTGCCCTTCGAGTTCATGATTATTGATTTCTGTCCTTCCTGTGAGATCAGTAATGCAGGCACCTTCACGTTCAGGAAGGAGGTGGTAGCCGTAAGTTAAGTTCTTATTCATTATTTAAACTTATCCCTTTATTTTGTTGCTTCCCCCATTTAATGGTTCTGTTTAACAGTTATCTGGGAGTTCAGTGAGGGTCACAGTAAGCTTGCAAGCAGTGTTAAGTTGGGGTTTTGAGTGGGAAAAGGGTGCAGCAATCAGGTGTTACAATGGTAGGCAGGGGTGTTTTGAATAATTTTCTTGAGAATTATTGAAGCCTCACACGTCTGTCCATTCGGTCACATGCTGAAGTAGTGAGGGAGTTCAGCCAGGGGCCCACAAGCTAGAGTTCGACGGTAATCCCAAGTCAGTGCGATGGGCATGAAGTGGGCGATTCAATAGTGTCGTGAGGGGCTGGTAAGTTTAAATTTAGTCGCTACGAGCCCGCCTTAGTTGGTTTGACAGAGTAATAAATACTCGATCTTCTTCAACCGTGTTACGGACCCGAGCCCAACGTCCAAGCACTGGAGCAATGACGACCGCGCCATCTGTGGGTCAGCTCCCGAAATCCCCTCCAAATGGACGACGACACCTGGTGAGGACGAGGTGTACTGGCCACGAGGGTCAGTTTCCAGTCCTGTTCAGCTCACAACATAGCCGCTGCTGACCTCTGGTGAGGTGGTGCTCAGACAACAACGCCATCTATGGAATGGATACGTCAGGCGTTTGTGTCTAAGCCTGTAAGTGAGGTGCTTTAGTGTGTCCCTGTTACTGATGACGTGTCTGATTACAGAGTCGACCTGGGACTGCTGTAATGGAGGTTGGATCAGTCTACCCAAGGCAGCCGTCTCGACACCAAGTGTTTTGCTGCAGCAGCTGTGATTCGCCCCCCCCCCCCCCCCCGGATGAATACTGTGGTGTTACCCTGCCTGTGAAGCGGCAGTTGAAGGATTGTCATACCCGGGACTGCCTTGTGGAGACGCTTAACCACTGGGGTGTTGTGGAAAGGAGAGTGATCTGTGGTATCACACGAGGCTCCTGACTAGGGCGCGACCCTAGTATCGCTCGTGGAGTGGCCTAACCAGCGTCGCTGATTTGGAACCTGCCAGCTATCTGCTGGACTTGTGGTTGACGGCCTCCACGACGGTGCCCCCAGTGGAACTGTGTTTTGGCTGGCCTGTGGACTGGGGTAGACTCAAGATTCTCGAAGGATTCGTCGTGAGGCCACGAGAGCACCAAGAGCGTGGCACCGTGAACGTCCAGGGTCTTCAGAGGAAGACTACCTCGTGTATTATAGTGTTTATACCCTCCCCCGTGTAATCTTCTTATATCATATTTATGGTGAAGGTATTAATTAAATTATTAAGTTTTTGACTTTCTTTCCCTTCCCCTTTTATTTACTTGCGTTACGGATCACATCCCTTGAAAGCCACTACTGGCTTGGGGCCGGATACCCTTCCTCTAACAACATCAGAGTAAGAACCCGGTTACGACCCGAGAGGGCCGTAACATAATTGGCATCCCCAGCGGGATCCGACCCCTTGTCAAGTATGTTTGACAGGGGTGGTGAAGTGGCGTAATCCCTGTAAATAATTCACCCTGTGTGTGACTATTAGGACGTTATACGTCCTGTGCGGTGCTCAGAGTGACTAAGTGCAATATTGTGCAGTGCGGTGCTCGCTGTGATTAAGTGCAATATTGTGAAGTGCGGTGCTCGGTGTGATTAAGTGCAATATTGTAGAGCGAGGTGTTCGCTGTGATTAAGTGCAATGTTGTGTAGTACGGTGCCCGAGGTAATTACGTGCAATATTGCCAAGTGCAGTGTTTGGTGCGATAAAGTGCAATATTGACGTAGAACAGTGCTCGGTGCGTTAAGTGCTAACGTGAAAGCAGTGTGTTAAGTGCTAAGTGTTCCATCTGTGACAATGGCAGAAAAAGCTTATTTTGTGTTTTATTTTTTTATTCAGGTGTTTTATTCAGTTCAACCATTGTGTCTGCAACACGCTAGTGTTTAATTTATAATTTTGAAATAGGAAATATTAATTATTAATTAAGAATCAGTGTGACTGTGGCTAGGAGCGGTGCGGTTATCAGTCACAATTTCTCAGTGAACTGCAAATCGACTGCCAGTAAACAAGTACATTATTAAGAGATCAAGCTCAATCAATTAACGGAAAGAATTAATTTACCATTAACTTTTCAACTAATAAATAGTGATAATTATTTCTGATCGCCGTTGTTAGCGCCGGGCGTTCAGAGTTATATAATTGTTGAAGCTTTAACCATCCCGCCAGCATTCAATTATTATGGTAAAGTCATCAATCACAGGCGTCTAAGAATTACAAAAAAATTTAACAATTCAGTTAACATAAAGTGTTGAATTAATTGTGCGCTGGTCAGCTAGACTGAGACTATTTTTGCTAAATAAAAGAGAGTTCAGGGTAAATTATTCACAGTAAATTCAGTTTAGTTCCTTTGTGAAAATATTACTTATACATTTTTCAGTGTATTGTTCAAGAGTCCAGTCATTTGTGTTCACCATAACGAACCACTAAGTTGGTATGCTGAGTGCACTTGTACATTCTTCTGGTAACCAGAAAAAGGCATCTGGTGTCGGTCAACACTCACTGTTAGTTTGTGGATAATAACAACGCAATAATACAACAATCTTCACTAACGTTTTTCTCCCCTCATAACCACTCCACATTTAGTCTGAATAAAGGAACTGTTAAATTAACCAACAAACTATACAATAAACGTTACTAAATATTTCGAAGAGTGGAAGGTAATCTTGAAGTCATCTCGCCTTTCGACGCAACTCTGGTTATATATAAGCTTCCCCACTACTCCAGTGGAATTGTCTGGGTAAAGGAATAGTTTATTGGGTCAGGTAATTGAGTTGACTGGCGAGGCTAAAGATCAACAAATCTAATATGTTTGCTATAAGTTAACCACGCCGCCTCCAGCCCTTGCTGGGGTTGTTTACAAGTCCCACGTGGCCAGGAGAGAGCGCCGAGCCTGCGAGCATCTCCTTGGCTCGTTATCCCTTCAAGGGTTTGCCTAATTATAATTTCTAATCCTTAATTAAACAGTATTTAATGGTAAATTCCATACGTAAAAGCCTTCAGTTTTAATTATGGTTATTTGTATATTCCTTTATGAATATCACAAGAGTTCAAAAGAGGGTTACATAAGAGGGTACAGGAGTTACATAAGAGGGTACAGGAGTTACATAAGAGGGTACAGGGGTTACATAAGAGGGTACAGGGGGGTTACATATGAGGGTACAGGAGTTACGTAAGAGGGTACAGGGGTTACATAAGTGGGTACAGAAGTTACATAAGAGGGAAAAGGGGTTACATAAAAGGGGACAGGAGTTACATAAGAGGGTACATGACTTACATAAGAGGGTACAGGAGTTACATAAGAGGTTACAGGGGTTACATAAGAGGGTACAGGAGTTACATAAGAGGGTACAGGGGTTACATAAGAGGGTACAAAGGTTACATAAGATGGTACAGGGGTTACATAAGAGCGGTACAGGGGTTACATAAGAGGGTACAGGGGTTACATAAGATGGTACAGGAGTTACAAAAGATGGTACAGGAGTTACACGTGATGATGTCAAGAAGCACTTATTGGAGCTGGACGTGAGAAAAGCTGTTGGGTCGGACGGAATCTCACCATGGGTATTGAAAGAGTGTGCAAGAGCACTTTGTTTGCCACTCTCCATAGTGTATAGTAGGTCACTGGAAACGGGAGACCTAACAGAAATATGGAAGACGGCTAATGTAGTCCCAATATACAAAAAGGGTGACAGACAATAGGCACTGAACTACAGGCCAGTGTCCTTAACTTGTATGCCATTCAAGGTGAAGGAGAAGATTGTGAGAAAAAACCTAGTAACACATCATGAGAGACGAGACTTCGTGACAACCCATCAACATGGGTTCAGGGAGGGTAAATCTTGCTTTACAGGCTTAATAGAAATTTACGATCAGGTGACAAAGATTAAGCAAGAAAGAGAAGGATGGGCGGACTGCATTTGTCGGATGTCGGAAAGCCTTTGACACAGTACCCCATAAAAGGCTGATGCATAAGCTGGAGAAACAGGCAGGAGTAACTGGTAGGGCGCTCCAGTGGATAAGGCAGTACCAAAGCAATAGGAAGCAGAGAGTTACAGTGAGGGGTGAGACCTCAGATTTGCGTGAAGTCACCAGTGGAGTCCCACAGGGCTCTGTGCTCAGACCTATCTTGTTTCTGATATATGTAAATGATCTCCCAGAGGGTATAGACTCATTCCTCTCAATGTTTGCTGACGATGCCAAAATTATGAGAAGGATTAAGACAGAGGAGGACAGCTTGAGGCTTCAAGAAGACTTCTTGAGGTTATCTTGAGATGATTTCGGGGCTTTTTTTTAGTGTCCCCGCGGCCCGGTCCTCGACCAGGCCTCCACCCCCAGGAAGCAGCCCGTGACAGCTGACTAACACCCAGGTACCTATTTACTGCTAGGTAACAGGGACATTCAGGGTGAAAGAAACTTTGCCCATTTGTTTCTGCCTCGTGCGGGAATCGAACCCGCGCCACAGAATTACGAGTCCTGCGCGCTATCCACCAGGCTACGAGGCCCCAGACTTGGACAAGCTGCAGGAATGGTTGAACAAATGGTTGTTAGAGTTTAACCCAAGCAAATGTAATGTAATGAAGATAGGGGTAGGAAGCAGGAGGCCAGATACATAGCATCATTTGGGAGACGAAATACTTCAGGAGTCAGAGAGAGAGAAAGACCTGGGGGGGTTGATATAATGCCAGACCTGTCCCCTGAAGCTAATATCAAGAGGATAACATCAGCAGCTTATGCCAGGTTGGCTAACATAAGAACGGCATTTAGAAATTTGTGTAAGGAATCTTTCAGAACATTATATACCACATATGTCAGACCAATCCTGGAGTATGCGGCTCAGCATGGAGTTCATATGTAGTCAAGCATAAAACTAAACTGGAAAAGGTTCAAAGGTTTGTCACCAGACTAGTACCCGAGCTGAGAGGTATGATCTACGAGGACAGACTACGGGAATTAAACCTCACTTCGTTGGAAGACAGAAGAGTTAGGGGGACATGATCACCACATTCAAGATTCTCAAGGGAATCGACAGGGTAGATAAAGACAGGCTATTTAACACAAGGGGCACACTCACTATCGGACACATGTGGAAACAGACTGCCCAAATGAGCCACAGAGATATTAGAAAGAACTTTTTTAGTGTCAGAGTGGTTGACAAATGGAATGCATTAGGAAGTGATGTGGCGGAGCCTGACTCCATACAGTTTCAGGTGTAGATATGATAGAGCCCAATAGGCTCAGGAACCTGTACACCTGTTGATTGACGGTTGAGAGGCGGTACCAAAGAGCCAGAGCTCAACCCCCGCAAGCACAACTAGGTGAGTACACACACACACACACACATAAGGAGCAGCCCATAACAGCTGTCTAACTCCCTGGTACCTATTTACTGCTAGGTAACAGGCACATCAGGGTGAAAGAAACTCTGCCTATCTGTTTCCGCCGGCACCGGGAATCGAACTCCGGCCCACATGCTTACGTACTCAGTGTGCTGTGCACTCAGCTGACAGCGCTCAGTGTGTGTGTGTGTGTGTGTATTCACCTAGTTGTGCTTGCGGGGGTTGAGCTGTGTCATAGGTTGTGTCAAAGAGGCCTGTCAAGAATTTGGTGGTGGCGGTGGACCTTTAAATGTTGTCTAGGGGAATAGATGATTTTACTTGAGCCAAGGGGACATCAAGGAGTAAGGAAAACAGCCTAGTACAAAAATACAAATTTATATGTATAAGACATATGACAACATATATAATAATTTGTACTCCTAACAACTCAAGGTCATTCTGTAATAATAAAAACTCCCAAGCGGCCTCTGGTTACCCTATGGCTCACAGTCCCAAACCTGGAACCATGCACACTGCCACCACACCTATCAACCGGTGACACACATATATAAACCTCTAGGAAACCTGTTCTCTCTCTTATAAAACATCACCAAAGACTGCATTACTACTCTACCCTATCTTGCAACCCTGATACCAGGTAATGATGGTTTATCTGACTGTGCGACCGCAGAAAAACCCTCAGAAAAGCAAGGTCTGGTCGTCAACGATCCACCTCCCCTCACGTCAAGATGGCGTCCACCTCTCTTGCGTCATTGCCCCTTTATACTCTATTATTTACATTTGCAATCAAACTCTTTATTGACTTTATTTACCATATTCCCAATGCATGCTTTTTGATTGAGTCCATTTTTCCCTCACATAGTTAGGCTATTCCAGTTCACATTATTCCTAACAATCTCTAGCTGAGAAGGAACTACTTTGCTTGGCGGATTATTACTGGTGACTCGCGGCCTCCCAGATATCAGCTGTAGATTTATTCCTGTTAAATATTGTCCACTGTGTCCACCAACAATTTATAATTGAAACTAACCTCCACAGGATGTACGGCTCGTAACACGCTGCTCTTTCGGCCCGCATTTCAACTGTTACCAACTTCTATTGTTTTTTAAACACACACACCCCAGGAAGCAGCCCGTAGCAGCTGTCTAACTCCCAGGTACCTATTTACTGCTAGGTAACAGGCGCATCAGGGGTGAAGGAAACTATGCCCATTTGTTTTTCCGGCGGTGCCGAAGGATCGAACTTCGGTCAGTAAGTCCACGAGTCTAGAGCGAAGTCTACTCGGCCACCTCCCACCCACATGTGTGTAATTACCTAAGTGTAGTTACAGGATGAAAGTTACGCTCGTGGTGTCCCGTCTTCCCAGCACTCTTTGTCATATAACGCTTTGAAACTACTGATGGCCTTGGCCTCCACTACCTTCTCACCTAACTGGTTCCAACCATCTACCACTCTGTTTGCGAAAGTGAATTTTCTGATATTTCTTCGGCATCTGTGTTTAGCTAGTTTAAATCTATTACCTCTTGTTCTTAAAGTTCCAGGTCTCAGGAAATCTTCCCTATCGATTTTATCAATTCCTGTTACTATTTTGTATGTAGTGATCATATCACCTCTTTTCTTCTGTCTCCTAGTTTTGGCATATTTAATGCCTCTAACCTCTCTTCGTAGCTCTTGCCCTTCAGTTCTGGGTGCCACTTAGTAGCATGTCTTTGCACATTTTCCAGTTTCTTGATGTGCTGCTTAAGATATGGGCACCACTTTGGCACCATATGGGCACCTTCTAGCTTTGGCCTAACAAAAGTCCTGAACAATTTCTTTAGTATATCGCCATCCATGTATTTAAAAGCAAATCTGAAGTTAGAAAGCGTGGCATAGGCTCCTCGCACAATATTCTTTATGTGGTCCTCAGGTGATAGTTTTCTATCTAGAACCACCCCTAGGTTTGGCTTGATATCAACTCTTAGATCTTTTTCTCTGTCCGTTTCATGAAGGACTTCATCTCCCATTCGGTATCGTGTCTGTTCTCCTGTTTTCACCGCCTAGTTTCATTCCCTTACATTTATTCGGGTTGAACTTTAGTAGCCATTTGTTTGATCATTCAGTCAGTTTGTCTAGATCATCTTGTAGCCTCATTCGATCTTACTTTGTCTTAATCCTCCTCATAATACTTGCACCATCAGCAAACAATAAGAGGAACCAATTAGAGTCCTGGGAACTCTCCACTATCACAGTCTATAAACCTTGTTCACCAGTTAGCGTCTTGGGATCTCATCACCATCACAGGCTGGACACCATGGTCACCAGTTAGCGTGCTGGGAACTCTAAACCATCCCAGTCTGTACACCATGGTCACCATTTAGGGTCCTGGGAACTCTAAATCATCCCAGTCTGTACACCATTGTCACCAGTTAGCGTCCTGGTAACTCTCCACCATCACAGACTGTACACCATGGTCACCAGTTATCGTTCTGGAAACTTTACACCATCACAACCCTCAAACCTTGGCCCCCCCCCCCCAGTTGAAGAGACGAATTAATGACGTTATGTTCCGTGCTTAAGATGAAGACATGTTTGGAATCTGCTATAGCTGACTTAGCTTGATTTGAAGGAGGTATCCGAGTGCTTGTACCCAGCTGTGCTGACCACACTGGCTTCCACTCACATCATCTCTTGCAAACGGAAATTTTCTAGACTTTTAATTAACGTAAAAAATATGAAAATTGTATGAAATTAATATGAATATATATAAAAATTGTACCACACTTCACCAATACGATTTGTGACTGTTAACACACACTCATAGTTCATGGTTAAGGTAACAATATTGACTTTCCTCTGATTGTAATAGTTCTTTTTGTAACTATTTTGTCGACAATACCAATATGTTGTGATGGACCACCAGAAATTTCACTTTTTCTATTAATTAATTTTGACAAACTGGAAACTTTTTCAATAATAACTTTCATGTATAAGCTTACCTAACCTAACCTTTGCTAGCAATCCTGGGCCTAATTCTCGCGATTATAGGCCTAATGTACTACATATAGGTGCAGTACTAGGAATGGGAATTTTTATGTTTTGATTTTAGCTTTTTGGGGACTGTGAAATTAATATTTCAAAAATTAGTTTACTGTTAGTCCATCACTACATAATGGTACTGTCGACCAAATAGGTACAAATAGGTAAGTATGATCAGGTAATGAGGAAGGGTGGAACAATGCAACAATCTTCACCAACCTATTTTGTTGTTGTGTCACACTTATAACCGTTCCAACTTTTGTCTAAATTAAGGCATTGATAAATTGGCTAACAAACTATATATCTCTATTGAACCTAATACTTTGGAGAGTGGAAGGTAAGCTTGGAGTGTTCTTGGCTTTGGACGTACCTCTGGTTATATATAAGCTTCCTCACTACTCAAGTGGAATTGTCTGGGAGTGAAGAAATAGTTTTATTGGTTTAGGTAATTCAGTTGGCTGTTTTGGCTCCAGAATTACCAAAATATTCTAGATTAAATTAACTGTTAACCACACTGCATCTTGTCCTTGCTCGGGTTGTTTACAAGTCCCACTTGGTGAAGTGAGAGCGCCGAGCCAGCGAGCAACTTTTTTTTATATATATAATGGAAAAATACAAATAAATACAATAATAAAAGCATGGGTGCCGAACCACCAGAACAAATAAAGACAAAACCGTGAACAGTACAGTAACATGACAATAACAGAACAGCAAGTAACACAAACAGAACTGGAAAGCGTTAACACAAACAAAAATACAAAATACATACACATGATTAGCAGGCAGAAGCAAGGCACATAAAGTTAAGCTTACAAGAAGAGGCACCAGAGTGCCACATCATAATTACAGAAAAATGACAGGAAGAATACACGAATACCATAATGGCAAAGACAAAAACTACAGTAAGAGCAGGGCACAACCTGCACATAGTCACCCATATCCATACTACTCATGAAACAAAGTTCCTGGATATCTCGCTCAATTCACATCCCACCTAACTCCCAAGGTTTTTTATCCTATGTTATTATGTCTGAGAAGACATTACCATTACTAATAATGAAAATGTACAATGAAATCACATTAACGTAATGTAATAATGAGAAAATCCTTTGTACATCATGCTTGAAACGCTAACTTTGCTTCAGTTGTAAGCCTCAGGAACCTTAGAGGATTCACTGGTATCATAAGTTGCATTGCTCTTGACCATGTTGTGGCGTGGCTTTTTTATGGTGATAGCTTGGGGGTACCAAGTTAGTGGGTATAGAATCCTCCTCATGGCTCCTACTCATCTATATAAATAAAAATGTAAATGTTCGTTTGTGCATAACCGCTAATCTCCAAAAGTTCTTCACCGATTGATTTGAAATTTTCACACAAAGTTCCATTCGCACCCGAGCAGGTTTTTATATACATACTTTATAGATGTCAGGTCTGTGATGGTAAAAAAAAAAAACATGCTTTTTCTGAAAAAATCATGTGTTTTTCATGTGAGGGAAATCTTCGAAACCTCTTTACCGATTGCTTTGAAATTTTGACACAACGTTGCATTCAAATAGGCGCGTCTTTTTATACATCTACTATATACATGCCTCACCTGTGACAGGAAAAAACACGCTTTTTTTAAAACAGCGCCATCAGTTGGACGTAAGAGCAACACACACTGAAATCTTCGAAAGTTCTTCGCTGATTGCTTTGAAATTTTGACACAACGTTGCATTCAAGTAGGCACGTCTTTTTATATACCTACTATATAGATGCCACACCTGTGACAGGTAAAAACATGCGTTTTTTAAAAACAGCGCTATCTGTTGCACATAATAGCAACATGCACGCTATACTAAATATGTCACGAATTCCATTTCATTGTTTCCGATTGCATTGATAAATTTTATTTTCATAGATTTCGATATATTTTATTTTTTATTGAATTAGTTTGTGTGACATTTGTGTGAATTTGTTTATGTTTCTGTTGGAATTGAGGTGTGTTGTTTGCCATACCGTTCATTTCGTAGGTATAGATGCCACTCCTGTGACAGGTAAAACTATGCTATTTCTTGAAAAGCAGTGCCATCTGTTGCATGTAAGAGCAACACACACATGCTATAATAAATATGTTACAATTCCATTTCAATGTTTGTGATTGCATTATAAAATGAATTTTCATAGATTTTGATTATTTTCCATTTTGATTTATTTATTTTGCGTGAACTGCGTTGGAATTGAGCTGTGTTGTTTACCATACCATTCATTTCGTGAGTATAGTTTATTTGTTCAAAATAGTCAAAATCAAAATAATCAATCAATTAATCAAAAATGAATAAAAAAAGTACAAATAATAATAATCAAAATAATATTTTATTCATAACCCAGAGGCCTGGTCAGGGACAGGATCGCGGGGACGTTGATCCTCGGAATCACCACAATGTAGGCTGATAACATATGCATACATCTATACTATGAGAGAAAATATCAGTTTGTGAGTCTGATATCTGTGTGTCTGACCAAAGTTGGAGGCCAGACACTTGGGTTACCCTCGCCCCACTTTGCAGTGGGAACAGTTTGGGGTATGGGCTGGATGTAGGATGGTCGGGGATAAATTAAGTTATTTTTTTATTAAATATCAGTATTTAAACCCCTCAGGTAATACGTTTGAATTTTAAAATGAAATCGTGGACGTGTTTTCCGTAGAGTTTATCGTAAAAATTGTGACCCAGGAAAATGTTAGTTAAACAGATGGGGGGACATGAGATAGATGAGGGGAGATTGGGGACAAGGGACTAATAATAAAAGGGGAGGTGGGCAGGAGGAGGGGCGGGAGGGAGGGTAGGTGGGAGAGAGGGAGGGAGGGAGGGAAAGGGGGGAAGGGGGAAGAAGAGGAGGGAAGGGGGAAGGGGAGGTAAAAGACAAAGACCACTGCCTAATTCCCCTTTACATATTGATGTGAATGTAAATAGCTGTCTGGTGGAGATTGGAGGCCAGACGGAGGAGAGCGGGAAAGAAGGGAGTGTAGTAAGGACAAGTGTGAGGAGGGAGATGATAAGGACATGGGGTGGGAACAAGGGTGGGACTGGGGGAGATGCGAGGGAGACGGGGAAGATGGAGGCAGAGAAAAGAAGGTAAGAAAGGGGAGGGGAGGGGAGGGAAAGGGTAAAGAGGGAAGGGAAGGTGGAGGAAGAGTGGGGGATGTGAAGAGAGGTGGAAGGAAGAGGGGAGGAATGATGGTTGGGGGTATGAGATTATCCTGGACACTGCCGGGCGCCCCTCCTGTAATATTATAGTAAAGAGGCAAGTGAGAAGGAAGCCCACCTATGCATACTAACCATATATCACTTGATATATGTAAAAGGGCCAAATCAAAACACTACCTCCCAGAATGTCTAGAAGGAGTGGGCGTAGGCGTGTCCGCCCTAACCAGCGTTCTCAGCCTCCACACCTTCAGCCACAACATAACCAACCTCAACAAAGCCCTGAACAATGTCAACACCGGCCTCCACACCTTCAGCCACAACATCACCAACCCCAACAAAGCCCTGAACAATGTCAACACCGGCCTCCACACCTTCAGCCAAAACATAACCATAACCAGGCACTGCATCACCAACTTCAACATGGCCCTGAACAACAACAACACCGGCCTCAACCACAACATAACCATAACCAGGCACTGCATCACCAACCTCAACAAGGCCCTGATTAATGTCAACACCAGCAGCACACACACATCACGGGTCTCAACTCTTGAATCAGCGGTTTAGCTCTGGCAATAATCAGTCTGGACAACTTCCCAGCCTCATATTAAGGCCCTGCTCTAAATGCATTCACAGGGGTCAAACGCCTGAAACCTGTCGGAGTGATCTCAGGCGCAATCACTGCCATCGAAGACTCATGTCCATCAAAAGGACTCATGTCGAATCAAAAGGGATCTGGATAGACAAGATCAAATGTTTAAAGAAATGATCTTTGACAATTCAAAGAAATACTCATACTAAGTACACATTCTTACTTGTCAGCATTCGTACTATCTATACCCGAACATTGCAGATGGCGTGTGCATTACTCAGCACCTCAGATTTACACACCTCCAGCACACCAGCTGCGAGGTCTGCCACCATACACAGCTGTCTTCTCAAACAAAACGCAGATATGAGGAGTCAATTACAATAATGTTTGCCAGTATCAAGGGCTTCATTACCAATCTTGGCGATCTCACACACAGCTTTGTGAACACTCATCGTCGTGATGTCATTTTTGTTCCAGAAACAATTCTAGATGACAGGACTCCTAAAAACTTTGTTTAAGTTGCCGATTATACATCATGGATGCGCCGAGACAAGCAGGGTCAAGGAGGGGCTGTTCCAGTGTGTATCAGCAAAACTGTGCATGCCCAACCCATTGATGTGGTCATCTTGAAATAATGGTCTTCAAAATGTGCATAAATCCTGGTGAATCAATACTCATATGTGCAATGTACAGACCTCAATGGCAGGGTGCTTCCCCCAGTCAACTTCCTGATGGACAACCTAAACTCCCTGCTAATGTCAGCACATTATAATCGTCGGTTCAGTGACCTCAGCCAGTATCTCATACAGGGGGATTTTTATGAACGCTTAGCAGTCTTCAACCTCGAAAATTTTGTGAGCTTTCCAACCACATATCAGGCTCGTTCCTCGATCCTGTCGTATCTCACCTTCCTGCAAGCAAAGTTCATTGCAGACCTACGGGATGTGTTGGTTCTTCAGACCAACAGGCTGTGTTTACTACACTGGTTATCCCAACAGATCGAGGTGAAACATCTGTCCGAACTATCAGGCTTTCGGACAGTGAGAACTTGCCAACATTTTGCTCAGATCTTGACGCAACTGAGTGGAATGCCTTGCTCAAGGGGGACTTGAACAGCCAAGCAAAATCTTTCACCAGTCGTATACTGGTGAAAGAGTTATATAAAGATTGGCAAGCATATTCATCTGAGCACACAATCATGCCTGTAAACCGGGAGGATGGAACTGTTGCAACCAGCAATCAGGAGAAGGCTGATCTAATGACAACCCACTTTGCTGCCAAGATTGGCTTGGGAGCTTTAAGGATGTGTGTGTGTGTGTGTGCGATACATTACAGAAGCATAGAGTATGTGGAGCTAGAACAAAGAGAATTGTGTGTTTGAGGGAGATAGCTTTAGCAGTATGAGGAGGGATGAAGTGTAATCGCATGCATAGATGAGAGAAGAGGGTTCTACCAGAACAGCATTAGCAGACAGAGTTAACAATCCATTCATACAACTAACCATCCAACCAACCAACCAACCTATCAACAAATTGGACACTTCCCATCACATTTCGCTCCCATCGTTCGCCTGGGATGCCTTCTTGCTTAAATCTAAAGTAGAACTTGATGTAGTGTCAGATCCTCTGGTATATGACTTAATCCCACGGAAATTCCGCAGCGTGTTCCCCCAGCGTGCCTAGACAGTATACAAATGTTGTGGACCAACATACCAGGGTTGAGCCGAGTGATGACAGCGGTTACAACATTTACTTGGACATTAAGGCCAAATTTGACCAAGAATGTTAACCTCAACAGTAAGCAGTTCAGTAATATCACGACCTGTACAAGGCAAGTGGACGTGGCATAAAGTGCTGGACTTAACTTTTCTTAGTAATAATTATTTACGTACAAGAAATTTAATTATATTCAACAAAAAACAACAAAAAACAAGTACAAAAGGCTCATCTCCGAGCTTTAGCATCTCTCATATTAAGAAAGATTAAGAACATATTGGATAATGGACAAAAAAAGACACCAAGATTAGCCTGATGAGCCACATTTATAAGTATATATATAAGTTCCAAACACATATATATGTGGGACGCCGTAATACAGTTGATAGAGTGATCGCCTCGAGTTATTGGATCTGAAGATCAAGTCCCACCCCGAGGAATCTCTGTCACTGTCTCTGGCATGAACAGTGTTGTGACCACAGTAGCCATCATGGACCGCCGCTATGAGGTGTTCACAGTTGGCGATGCCCAGCGCCAGCTCGTGAGGCATGCTCTTCGAAAGACCAAGAGCCAGCGCCGACGCACCAAGGAGCGAACCCAGGCATACTGGATGGCAAAGGTCTGTGGCAAGGAGGTCCAGACCCTTCCCTCCCGCGCCACCCACTCTCAGTGAGTCTCCTCTCCTCTACACACTTGTACTAAAAAAAAAAAAAAAAAAAAAAAAAAAAAAAAAAAAAAAAAAAAAAAAAAAAAAAAAAAAAAAAAAAAAAAATCCCATAAACAAATTAAAACAAAAATTATATACCTTAAAAATGTTTTATTTAAATTTATATTTATTTTTTTTTATTTTTGTAGTCTTACAAATTATGTCATATTGGAAATTGGAACTTTTTGTTCCAGGTAGCAAATCTTGAACAACAACATATGACATATTATTATTTGTATATTTGTCTTAGTTTATTTACTGATGAAGCCAGTGTGTAGATCGGTACAATAATTAAGAGGTGAGTAAAGGATGTGGTAATTGTAATAGCGGTAGTGTGTAGTGTATGTGGTTATTGTGATGAAGGTAGTGTGTAGTGTATGTGGTTATTGTGATGATGGTAGTGTGTAGTGTATGTGGGTATTGTGATGAAGGCAGTGTGTAGTGTATGTGGTTATTGTGATGAAGGCAGTGTGTAGTGTATGTGGTTATTGTGATGAAGGTAGTGTGTAGTGTATGTGGTTATTGTGATGAAGGGGGCGATAGTTAGGGTTCATAAAAGTTGTTCTAGTGCAATGAAAATTTATTGACGTGTTACACGTGAAGAGGGCTGCAAGTGGTCCAAGTTTCAGCATCGCAGCCTAAATAGAGAGGGAGAAAAAAAAAAAAAACTTTTTTTAACCATTTTTTTACATGTTTTAAAGTTGATATAACAAATACAAATATCAACTGATATTATTTCTATGATACTCAGCTATCACAATACTATATAATAAAGGTTGTCTAGTGGCATTATTATCCCAAACCTATTTAGTGCAATAATACAAATTTTCAAAGTTCACCCAAAAAATTATGCAACAAAATGATGTTTATAAATATATATAAAATCAATAAATGATCTTAGGGGAAATATATAACTTGAGTTTTTAGAGGCACAGACTCTACATATAATGTGCAAGTTCCATGTAAATTGAATAATAAATAAAAAAGTTATTCAACCATATAGTTGCAAATTAGTTACCTGTAAAAAATGAAGGTCAAAGTTCAGCCACCTTTGGCTGAGGTTGATGAACTACCAATTTCAATCAAAATTACCACCCTTGTAGATTGGCATTCCTTCAGTAAGGTGTGTAAGTTCCATGAAGATTGCCTGATAAAAAAAAAAAAAAAAAAATTATTAAAAACAAAAAATTAAAAAAAAAATAAAAAAAATTAAAAAAAAGACAGCAGCTTTATATTTACAATTATTTATGATATAGTATCAAGATATAAAACATAATACATACTAACCTAATATAATTGGTCTGAAATATGCAACATCTTGCAACATCAAGAGGGAGAACGTCTTGAGTTGCAGGTCTAAGATCTTGAGTGGCAGGTGCCGCAGGTGGTGTGGCAGGTGCCGCAGGTGGTGTGGCATGTGCAGCAGGAGGTGTGGCAGGTGCCACAGAGGTGTGGCAGGTGCCACAGGAGGTGTGGGTGCCTGGGTGTGAGGCGAGGTAGTGTGTTGTGGGGGCGGGAGGCTGCCCTCTCTCTTCACTCAAGGGAACTCTTGTTTTGCCTCAGTGTGGCTTTACGCTCCTTCTTTACTTGGCTAACGCGTAGAGCTCTTGCCTTTAGAGCTTTCTTCTTGTCCGATACTATATCCATTGTGCAGTATATGCAAGAAAATACGATCTGTGCGAGCGCGTCAGGCATGCGACCGCCGGCACAGACACTGAGAGGGTGACTAAGCCAGTAAATCGGATTATAGCCCCTCCCTCTCACAGAAGACAGTTGCCAGCGAGTGTGTTTATAATTTGTATATGCATAACAAGATATTCTCCACTCTATTGCGAAATACTAGACGCTTACAACGTATGACGCATCACCCTACGGCGCACCCGAGCCGTGAGGACCAGATTTCGGGCAATTGCGGCTGGAAAATTTGCTCTAATTACGTTATTTATTATCATAACATTAAACGGTTTGCACCACGGTGTTGCCAGAACGTTGTAGTATTTTTATAAATTTTTCGTGTTTGGCCGAATTTTTTCGGCCAAACAATGATAACGCCCCACCTGGTCTTCAGTACTATTGTCTAGGGTTCAGTAGAAGTAACCAAAATTTACCAGTTTACTGGGGCATATCTAGGCAAGGCACTGTAATATAAGTAAACAGCTCTATACAACTGCTACTCCCAAAGTATATAATATAGCTTCAATCAAAGCTTTTCGGAATCATTATCATGCACACATCAATTGTACACCCTATGAACTAGCTGTCACTAGGCTCCAATCACTTTTGTCACTAGACAAAAGGCCAGTTGTATTTGTTGACGAAACCCAAGTGAGTTTGACCCCAGACAAGACGCAGACACCCTAAGCCACGTAAGTTACAAACAGTGAATTGTACAGTTTTTAGTGATGGTCTTCAAGTATCGGGTCTTGGCTATGGTCTTCGTAGATATAGGTGCCAAAATAAATATTGTCAAGACTTCAGCTCTTAGAGATACTACAAGTAAGCACTCTGTTACAGTGAGTGAGTCACCAATGACTTTACTGAGTGGTGTTTCTGGGAATAAAGTAACAGTCAAAGTGAAAATAAACCATCCACTCAAGTTAAAGGACATCATGCTTTCTATAACATGCCTAGTTGTGGACAGTATCAGCTTTCCTAGTGACATATTACTAGGGTTGTACACCATGATTGATGAAAATATTGTATTGTTTCCCAATCGTTGGAACATTAGTATTAAGGACAATGTCATTCCATTGTGTAGTATGTATAGAAGGGATCATGAGTTCAACCCTCAGGAAGATTATGTTTATTTTGTTGACAGCCGACTTGCCAGCGTTGGCTTGTCAGGCCCATGTCACAGTAACATACCCGAAAAAACAGGCATTCAATTGAAGCATCGTAGTTGTGTAGTTGCTCAGGAAGTGAGTATGGAGACTTTCTGGACGGGACGCCCTAACGGATTGTCATTGTCTTGCTCGCCTAGCGGCTTCCATCTCTGAGGTCAGTGGTTCTACGGCTGCTGAAACTGTGCTGCACTCTCACTCGCTCACAAGAGTTAAAGTTAAGAGGGAGTGCATGAGTTATTGGATATCATTGTAAACAGTGAAACGTGTAAGTATGTTGAACCTTCCTCTCATGTAGTGCAGGATGGTACAGTTACATTGTACGTTGCAAACACTAGCAGTGCCAACATCCATCTCCAGTCTGGCACCCACATTGTAGAGTTTGCCCATTACTGGTTAATGGTGCGAGTGGTGAATGATGTCTCCGTGGAGCATGTTGTGTGTGCATTCACATCAGGAGAATGTGGATCTCAGCCAGAGGTGCAAGTGCAACACCTCATTCCTTCTGATTTTCCCTGACTCCATGGTTCATCTTATAGGAAATTATGAACAAGAATAGCGCAGCTTTAACTTTACTTTACCTTTAACTTTACTTTAACAGTAACTTTACTTTAACAGTAACTTTTCTTTAACAGTAACTTTACTTTAACAGTAACTTTACTTTAACAGCAACTTTACTTTAACAGTAACTTTACTTTAACAGTAACTTTACCAGGTGACACGTTTGATCTTACATCTCTTATTATTCATAAAATTCCCCCTGTGCCAGGAACTAGACCAATTTACGTACCAGCTTATCGTTTACTACATTCTCAGAGAGCAGAAACTGATAGACTTATAGAGGAAATGCTACAGGATGATGTACTATAGCAAAGTAAATCACCAAGGAACACTCCATTGATTATCGTTCTAAAACAAGATGGGACGTAGAGACCAGAAACGACTATCAGAAGCTGAACAGAGTAACTATACCTGACTGTTTCCCACTTCGTCCTAAATGATTTGTTGCAAAACATAGGTCGAAACAAGGTATTCTCAACTTTAGATTTGTTGCAAGGATTCTGGCAAATCCCATTTGATGAGGAACGTAAACAGGTGAAAGCTTTCCTATTCCTAATGGTCGTTTTCATTTAAAGAGAATGCCAATTGGTTTGCAGAGCAACCTAATAACCTTTTCCAGGCTCGTGACGAATCTATTTCATAGATTGATAGGTAGTACTCTTCGAGTGTACCTCGATGATCTCATAATAATGATGCAAGATGTTCAGATTCACTTCCAGAACCTTGAGAAAGTACTTGCAAAAGTAGCAACAGCAAATTAAAAAAAAACTCTCGAAGTGCTAATTTTTAAAGAAGATTAACTTCTTAGGTCATGCAGTTAATCTCCAGGAAATACCTTGAACGAATACAAAATTATTGCTGCCCATGATTTTCCATAGCCATGTAATGCAAAAGCCGTAAGACCTTTCACAGATCTTGTTGGATTTTATCGTTCATTTATTACTGGGGTTTCTCTGTCATAGCAGCCCAACTTTACAGGTTGCAAAGAAAAGATGAACATTTTGTTTGGGAAGAAGCTCAAGAACAGTCATTCAATAAACTCAAAGCAGCACTGAATACTGCACCTGTCCTTAGGTACCCAGATTTTTCTAAATCTTTCATGTTAGTCATAGATGCTAGTGATGTAAGCTTGGGTGCTGCATTACTTCAAACCGAAGGTCACAGAGATCATGCAATAGCTTATGCTAGCCGTACAATATCTATCTTGAGAGATATCTTGAGATGATTTCGGGGCTTTAGTGTCCCCGCGGCCCGGTCCTCGACCAGGCCTCCACCCCCAGGAAGCAGCCCGTGACAGCTGACTAACGCCCAGGTACCTATTTACTGCTAGGTAACAGGGGCATTCAGGGTGAAAGAAACTTTGCCCATTTGTTTCTGCCTCGTGCGGGAATCGAACCCGCGCCACAGAATCACGAGTCCTGCGCGCTGTCCACCAGGCTACGAGGCCCCCGTCTAAAGAAGAGAAAAATTATAGGGTAACTGAGCGTGAAGCTTTAGCGGTTGTGTGGGCTCTGAAATATTTCAGGAATACAATTTATAATTATCCTGTCCATGTTCTTACAGATCATCAACCATTAATTCCTTTTTTTCAAGAATAAGAATCATGTGGGAAAATTTGCTAAATATTTGCTCACAATTCAAGAGTTCAACCCAACATTTGGTTATATCCCAGGAAAACAAAATGTTGTAGCTGATGCTTTTTCTTGATATATAGCTGCAATTCATGTAAATTACCCAGCATTAGATGCTACAGAAGTTGAGACAGAACAGAGACAAAACCCCACCATGGGCACTATGGTGGGGTATTGGACAATATGGGCACATGTCATTATGTTTCTGACTAAGCAAGATTCTCATCTAATTCACTAACCCCCAGTACCATTGAAAGAGTTAGTGTTGACAGACAATTTACTGTGTAGAATAGTGAAGCTAGAGACCCCCCAAGGAAGTCCTGTCAGTTAGTCTGACAGTTTGACATCTGTCATCAACTAATATCTGTTGTTAGTCTGACATCACTATTAGTACAAAATGTGTTAAAGATTATCAATGATGCTCCTGCTAGCCATGCTCAAATGGCTAAAAAGATTGCTTATTATGTTGATAGATGTTTGATCTGTTTACAGCATTAAAGGCAAGTCATGGGACCAAACCCTATTCATGTGTACCGAGCGACTAAAGCACCATGGGAACGAGTATCAATGGATTTGTTGACAAATTTTGCAGAAACAGAAAAGGGGAACAAACACTTGCTCGTAATGGTTGATAACTTTTCCCGTTATTGTAAATTAGTTCCCATCCAGAACAAAACAACAGAAACTATAGTCAGTGCAATCCATGATCAAATAATTTGCAGATACAGTATACCTAAAATTACCTTTCAGACAATGGGCATGAGTTCAGTAATATTATATTAAATAGTTTGTGTGATTTATTAATTGAACATTCAAAAAATATTGTATTATGCCATATCATACAGCAAGTAAGGGTTAGCAGAGCGTACTAACAGGAAAGTGTTAGATGTTTAGAGAGTCACTTTGAATTTTCATAACAGTAATTTGGATCAGTTCGTTCCCATAGTACAGTGTGGCATAATTTTTCAATTAATGCCTCAACAGGAGAAACCTCTCATGCTATTCTTTATGGCACAGATAAGATCCTTCCTAATGTATTGATTAGTGCACTCAGAGTTCCTTTGTATAACTCAGATGATTATGATCAAGTAAAGCGTAGACATATGCAACTAGTTTTCAAGAAAATACGAGAACACTTGTCTAATGCAACAACAAAGTTTTCTCGAGCAAGAAATTCACAAGCTAAGCCCTGTAAGATAACTGTGGCATCTGTAATAATGGAACTTGACCAACACAGGTCTGGCCCTGTGTTCAAGATAACTAAGAAATTTTTTGGCCCATATAAGGTAATAGAGCTAATCAAGAGTAATAAGTACAAACTTAAGAATCTGTTAAGAAGAGAGTATATAAATGAACACCTAGACCACATGAAGTAGGCTAAAATGACTGTTGATGAGGCTGATGTAGAAGATGATAATGAAGTTACCCAGACAGATTCTTCTATTGTGACACCATCTACAGTGGTTGACAGACCAGTTGACATAAAGCAACCTCATGCCAGCAACTATAATCTTAGATCTAAAGCTTTAGTCTCTACTGTGCACACACCCCAAGTCCACTGTCTAGATGCTAACGAGATTAACTACCCAGTTGAGAGTCTGACACGCAGTTTCATGTGTTTCTGACCTTCAGTCAGAGCCAGAGTTGTATAGTGCTCTTGAACTAGGTGTTAACATTAGCAGAATGTGTAATTAAGTGCAGTCATCGTTCCGTTTTAGTTTCGCCAAACCAGAAAACTATAGTCTCCTGGACGAAGGCGTTCTCTTGTTTATTGCCTTACTTCCCAGTACTTCGACCTCGTGTCCTATTAATGTCGTGAAAAGCATTTACTTTTGCAATGTATTTATTTTTTCAACTTTGTTTTGTTTCTTAATCATATGCCAGTGTGAAGTCTACTGTGCCATTTGTATTGTTACAGTTCATGTCTTCAAGAGTTTTCTTAGTGTTCTAGCCACCACATTAAGGCTTTGGATTCCTGACAAGGAATAGCTCCTGTCACCCCAGAGTTGACTGACTGACTGCTTTCACCAAGATGTTAGCCTTCTCGGTCCAGTCCTTGTAAATATTTTGTAGTGTACATATTTGTTTTCTTTCTTGAAATATTAATTCATTGTAGTTGTTAGGTCATGCTCGTGATCCATTTAGTTTCAGATGAGTGTCTTGTATTATGTCCATACACATGTCATTGACACAAGATGTGGATAATTTTTGGACACAATACTTTCTGAGTATGTATTGTTCATACCTGATGATTAGACATGCATATTTTCTTCATGCTCTTGTTCTAATTGAGCATTGTTACCATCACCTTTTGTCACAAGATGTTTCACTGAGTAAGACTATGTTATAAGTTTTATGTGAACATGCCAAACTGTCTCAGTATAAACGCACACCTGTCCTGTCATTTACTGTGTTATTTGGTCTTTTACATTGTAAGATATTAAGCAAGCCACCGAGGTCCTTCAGAATCTATGTATTAGATAGCCAGAGATTTGTCGACAAGGGACGTCCACTTGGTAGTGTGTCCGAGAGGTGTCAGTTTTCAAATTTTAGGTTGGAGTGTAACCAATCACAGAGGCGGTAGGTCTCTGACGTCACACACCATAGAGCTGGTGGGTTCCTGCTCAAGTGGACGGCACCAGTACTTAGCCAGGACTAGAGTACGTAGAACCTAGGTTGTCCTGGACCTATATTATTATCTCCTCTCAATAAAGTCCTGTGAAGCTATCTAGTGTGATCTCTTAAGTCCCAAGTAAGAGCCATCTCCAACACTCCAACCAACAAACAATAAAGTTGAATATATCTTGTATTTAAACACTTACTATCAAACCTTGTAATGTAATGCTGCCGAACTTTGTATTGTAACATTTACTGCATCACCTTGTATTCTAACACTGCCACACCTTGTGTTGTAACACTGCCACACCTTGCATTGTAAATCTTACCACTACACTTTGTATTGTAACACTTCATGCCACACCTTGTACTGTTACCCATACTGACACACTTTGTGTTTTAAAACTTACAGCCGACATCTTGTGTTGTAACACTTACTGAAACACCTTGTATTGTAACACTGCCACATCATGTATTGTAACAGTTACTACCACACCTTGCATTTAAACACTGCCACCCCTTGTAATGTAACCCTACCACATCTTGTATTGTAACAATTACAGCAACACCTTTCATTGTAACACTGACGGCCATACCTTGTTTTGTAAACCTTACTGACACACCTTTTATTGTAATATTTACTCTTTTACCCTTGTATTTTAATAAATTACTTCCACACGTTATATTGTTACACTTACTGCTACACCTTGTATTATAACACATACTGCCACAGCTTGTATTGTAACATTGCCACACTTTAAAGCACTGCCACACCTTGTATCACTTATTGTCCACTTTGTATAATAACACTTACTGCCACACCTTGTATTGAAACACTAACTGCTACAAATGTATTGCAACGCTTACTGCAACACCTTGTATTGTAATACTGCAACACCATGTATTGAAATACTTCCACACCTTGTATTGAAGTACGGCCACACCTTATATTGTAAAACTTAATGCTACAGGTGGTATTCTAACACAGCCATACTGTGAATTGAAATATTTACTGCTACAACGTGTATTGTAACACTTACTGCCATGCTTATAATTTATCGTTCATTATTTTAACAGAAACTTGGCTAAGTAAAGACTATATCCAACTCTACTCCTTAGCTGGATATAAAGCCATTCACAACTGTAGGCCTAATAAAAAAAGGTGGCGGCTCAGCTATATTACCGAGATACATTTATCAGCAACAGTGTAATTTGTGATAGAGATGACTACTGTGAATATACTTTTGCTCAGTTTACAATTAAATCCCTTAAATCCTCCTTGACTATTGGAACCATCAATACATTTCCCAATACTAACATAGCTTCATTCTCAGATAACCTAAGGAATCTTATTATAAACAACAATCTCAACAAAAAAACATTCATTCTGGGAGGACACTTCAATATTGACCTTGGTCAACAAAATTGCTCTCAAGTTGACTATTTCTTTAACAGCATGAACTTCTGTATGCTAATCCCCACAATCACCAAACCTACCCGAGTCACTCAAACATCAGCCACTACCTTGGATCACATATGGACTAACATATCAGCTCCCCTTGTATGTGGTACAATCTACGACAGAACAACTGACCACTATCCTACCTTTCTCATAGCAAACATGGATATAACACCACCAAAATGCAAGAATCTTACATTCAGGTTACACAGTGAATCAGCTTTAGGCAATCTTACAAATGCACTTCACAATATTGACTGGGATTCTGAATTCAATAATTTTCTGGATATAAATTCATTAGCTAACCTCTTCCTCTCCAAAACTCTAAGCCGTTGCAACCTTCATTGTTCCCTTCTTACCAAGCAAGTAATTGACAAAAGATTAAACAATCCATGGCTCACAAGTGGTATTCTCAACTCAAGCAACAAGAGACATGAATATGAAAAGAAACTTAGGATTGACCTAGTTACAAAGGAAGTAGTTAAAAGGTGCTCATCAATGCTTACCAGTATCATAAGAAAGGCAAAACTTTCATATTATGTGAATAGATTCAATGAAGCAAAAGGCAACATAAAAAGCACATGGAAAACTATCTCTAGTATCCTAGGAACTAAACAATACTCACACAACCAAATAAAACTCTATAAGGATGGTTATACACCGTCAACTGATTTAGAAATGGCAAATGAATTTAATAGCTTCTTTTCATCGATTGATGCTAATCTTGCCAGAAAAATCCCACAGACTCAGACACATATTACCACATATCTCTCAGGCAGATATCCAAACTCTCTTCTCCTTTCACCAGTCAGCCCGGCAGATGTTGTGTCCATCATACACTCACTAAAAACCAAGGCAGGGAACACCAGTGAAATTCCGTCCATTGTATACAAGAGCACCTCCCATGCCCTTGCGCCACCCATAGCTATACTGTTCAACAAATCCATAGAGTGTCATACCTTCCCTCATATCCTTAAAAAAGCAAGAGTAACGCCAGTCCATAAAAGGAGGCAATCTGGCAGACATAAACAATTAAAAACCAATATCAAATCTACCCATTCTATCAAAAATATTTGAACAAATTATCTACAAACAGCTCTATTCCTACCTCCTAAAATTCGATATACTCAGCCCCTGCCAGTTTGGCTTCCGGTCCCAAAAGAGCACCAATGATGCAATCATTAGTCTCCTTGACGTAATCTACTCAGCCCTTGACAAAAATGAGTTTCCGATTGGACTCTTCATTGACCTAAAAAAAGCCTTTGATACTATTAATCACAACTACCTCCTACTTAAACTCCAGCATTATGAAATCCGAGGCCTTGCCCTGGACTATATCCGATCCTATCTTAGTGACAGACACCAGTGTGTAACCATCAATGATACAACCTCTTCCACTCTACCAATAACCGTTGGAGTGCCACAGGGCAGCATCTTGGGACCTCTTCTATTTCTTATATATATCAATGAACTGCCTAATGTCTCTAATATTCTTAAACATATATTGTTTGCTGATAATACTTCCCTCATCTATTCAGACCCCAACCCACATACACTAAAAAATGTTGTGAATAATGAATGAAAAAAGTCCACTTATGGATGTCAACTAACAAACTAAACATAGAAAAGACCTACTACATCTTATTTGGAAGCAAATCATCGAATGTAATTCAGCTACAGATAGACAACATTAATAACATCAGTAATAAAAATGATGGAAAGTTTCTTGGCCTATTCCTAGACAAGAGACTCAACTTCAGCACCCACATTCAACACATAACTAAGAAAGCCTCTAAAACAGTTGGTATACTCTCCAAAATCAAATATTATGTTCCTAACTCTACTCTCACTATATTATGCACTAATCTATCCCTATCTTAATTATGGTATCTGTGCATGGGGTCTACCGCTGCGAACCACCTTAAGCCCATCATCACCCAGCAAAAATCTGCTATCAGAATAATAACAAATTCTGCTTTCAGACAACACTCGGCTCCCTTGTTTAAATCCCTTAACTTGTTAAATATTACATCCCTCCACACATTCTCTTGTATCAACTACATTTACAAAACCCTGTTCTTAAATGCAAACCATGCTCTGAAACTCTCCCTGGACAGATGTAATAGGACCCATTACCACCACACCGGAAATAAATATCTCTTTGATATCCAAGGGTCAAACTTAATCTACGTAAACACTCTATGCAAATTAAGGGACTTAATCTTTGGAACTCACTCCCTAGTGAATTGAAAAGCTGTCAAACTTTTGCCTCATTCAAAAAAAAAAAATATCTAATTTCATCTTCGTAGTTTCCTACACTGTGCTTTAAATTTGCTTTGTATCTAGTGTTATCCAATCTCCCAATCTTTATGTACTTAATCCAAACAACTTTATCATTGTGTTCATTGCTGTCTTCTTTTATGTGCTAGCCATATGCTGTATGGCTTGCCTACTAATTTTTGTTAAACTACCATTCAAGCTGTCATCGCAATCAATCTGAGCTACCTATGTACTCTAATATACCTACAATTTTCTCTCATCTTTTATTTTTTTCTTGCTATGTAACTTATCATTTTTATAAATTTTGCACGTATTTACCTACTTAAAATTCTCTTAGTTTAAGAACCTGCCCGAAACGCTGCGTGTACTAGTGGCTTTACAAGAATGTAATTATTATGCTATGTATCCTCACAATCCCAATGTACCTTCTTGTATATATATATATATATATATATATATATATATATATATATATATATATATATATATATATATATATATATATATATATATATATATATATATATATATATATATATATATATATACATATATATATATACATTATATATATATTATATATATATATATATATATATGTATATATATATATATATATTTAATATATGTATATACATGATATATATTATATATATATATATATATATATATATATATATATATATATATATTATATATATATATATATATATATAATATATGTATATATACATTATATAATATATATATATATATATATATATATATATATATATATATATATATATATATATATATATACACATTATATATATATACATTATATATATATTATATATATATATATATTTAATATATGTATATATACATTATATATATTATATATATATATATATATATATATATATATAATATATGTATATATACATTATATAATATATATATATATATATATATATATATATATATATATATATATATATATATATATATATATATATATATATATATATATATATATATGTTTCATTGAATATGACCGCATATTCTGTATTTATTATTTTCTGGTTTAGGGCTTCTATCCCTCTAACTATTTTCTTAGCATCAGGGCTTAATTGAAATAGGAGTTCTCCAAAACTCATTTTCGTACTTTTAAGGTGAAGAAAAGAAGTGATTTACTATAGAGTGTATTACACTTATTTGTATAATTTGCACGACGTTTCGAACCTCCATGGTTCATACTCAAGTGAACAGATCTTACAATACTAGTTGATTTTATACCCGCATTAGGTCAGGTGATAATACAATGAAGGTGAAAACATGGGGGGATACATAAGGGATAAACATAGGGGCTGCAGAAGGCTTATTGGCCCATACGAGGCATCTCCTATCTAAACACAAAGATTAATCCAGTGTAATTGGCCTGTTATGTTGGACATTGTCTTCTGTGTTGGCATCGATATGTTCTTGTCTTGTCCTTAGTAAGGACCATTCCAGTGTGCCTGCTTCTGATTGGTGACCCGCCATCTGCACACCTGCACCTCTGCACCTCAGCGCTCTCTACCAAGTCGATGTCTGGTCTTGAACCAGCCATTGAAGTTAGAATATCCTTGTGCTGCCAAGCTGTGAACTGATATACGCTCTGTTTATTGGTGGAGGTTCTCAGCTAGCGCTATATTCTCAGCACCTGTTAATCATTTTTCTGTCTTTATTTTATTTGTATAGTAACGTCACCCTTGTTCTTAATTTTTATGTTATATTTTTTGACTTGTTTTTTTGCACTGTACATAGCCAAGGAATTGTCTTATTCATAATTTTTAAAGTTAATTAAAGTTTCATTGTTCATACTATGTGTTTTGCGTGTCTTCCCTTACTTTACCACAGACAACAGCCAAGCAGTTGATCTTTTTTTTCTAAAATGTGATAGGCATTGACACCAGCCATTAGGAGGACTGCCGAACACCTACACTTTCCCGTCACACTGACCTCCTCTACCGAAGCGAAGGACGAATTCTATGATGATCTCTGCCTAATTCTTAGAGACCTACCTCAACAAGAGCCAGTCTTCCTCCTGGGAGACTTTAATGTAAAGGTTGGTTCTGATCACAGCTCTTGGCCTTGCTGCCTGGGCTAGTTTGGATTTGGGAAAATGAATGAGAATGGGCAGCGCCTCTGGAGTTCTGCTGTCGTTATGATCTCTGTGTCAACAATTCCTTCTTCGACACGAAGCCCCATTACAAGGTTCCCTGGAGACACCCCAGGTCTAAGCATTTGCACCAACTCGACCTGATGCTTACGGGGCGTAGCAATCAGAGAAGCGTCAAACTGACCCGCAGCTTTCAGATCGCAGATTGTAATACCGACCATTCCCTCGTAATTTGCTAAGTAAAGTTCCAACCCCGGAAAATTCACCGAGCAAAGAAGGAGGAAAGACCACACATTAACGTAAACAGTACCCGTGACCTTCATAAGGTGGGTGAGTTCACTGCTGCGCTGGTAAATGCCCTTCTTGGACCACCCTGAGATAGCGCAAGTGAGAGGTAGTCAAACCTCGGGGGGCTCTATTTTCAAAATTGCCATGTCCACCTTCGGTAAGAGGCAGAACAAGTCAGCAGACTGGTTCGAGGCCAGTGGAGAGGAACTGTTACCCATCGAAGACGAAAAGCGACGAGCTCTCTCAGTCTACAAGAACCTGCCCTCAGAAAGAAACCTACAGGTCCTCCGAACTGCCTGCAGAAGAATTCAACAAACTGCAAGGCGCTGTGCTAACGATTACTGGCTCCGACTTTGTTCCAGCATGCAGACCGCGGACACTGTCTGCAACATAAGAGGCATGTACGAAGGGATCAAACAGGCAACATGCCCTACACAAAACAGGACGGCTCATCTGAAGTCAGCCACTGGAGAGATCATTAAAGATCGTGATCAACAGATGAATCGCTGGGTGGAACGTTACTCCGAACTCTACTCCATAGAGATAACTTGGTCAGCATAGAGGCCTTGGATAAAATCGAGTGTCTGCTCATCATGGAAGAACTAGACTTTGAACCGATTGTGAAAGAAGTTCAGAAAGCACTGCATTCACTTTCCTCTGGGAAGGCGCTGGAAGACGATGGGATTCCGCCTGAAGTTCTCAAGTGCGTTCGAGGAACACTTAAAACTGAGCTTCATGAACTTCTATGCCAGTGCTGGAGGGAGGGCTGTTGATCCGCAACATTTATATAATAAATGTTGCGGATCAATAAATAAAAATAAATAAACATCATAATTCCAGTGCCCGGCTCTGTGGTGCAGCGGTCAGCACGTTCGCCTTTAAAATGGCAGACTCGGGTTCAACTCCTGGCTCAACTTTCATCTCAGGTTCAACTTTTTGTCTCCAACTAAATTTTCACCCTGATAAATTTACTAATTAATGTTTTACATTATCTTCAACAGAGTATTGGTAAATGTGAATATGTATATTTAACTAATTATAGAATATATGAGAAACTATATTAGGTCTACAGTGTCATGATCATTTGTTATTTATTTTTTTAACTTTTAAATAACAAACATTGAAGAATTTGTTCTGTAAAACTAACAAAAATAAGAAGAATAGTAAAACTGATGATGGTATATTACGTTGGTGCCAAATACAGTATGTGGGACGTTACGTTGTTAGTCCAAATACATTAGGTGGGTCGGTCCCATGGGTTCCAAATACAGGAAATAGCGCGTTTTGTTGGTTGTTCAATTAATGTATGTGGGGTGTTATATTATTTATTCATATACAGTATGTGGAATGTTACGTTGTTAGTCTAAATACAGTAATGGGAAACTACATTGGTTGTTCAAATACAGCAGGTTATATGTTTTGTAATCTATTCAAATACAGCAAGTAGAACGTTACTTTATTGTAATCTTTAATCCCACCCCGTTTATTGTGACGTTTAGTGGTGCACCTGCTATTGTAACACTTCCACACCTTGTATTGTAATACTTACTGCCACACCTTGAATTGTAATACTTACTGCCATACCTTGTATTATAATTGCCACACCTTGTATTGTAACTCTGCTATACCATGAATTGAAACACTACCACACCTTGCATTGTAACTCTGCCACACCATGTGTTGAAACACTTCACACCTTCAGGGGAGCCGGTGGCTGAGCGGACAGAACACTGGACGCGTGATCCTGTGGTCCCGGGTTCGATCCCGGGCGTCGGCGAGAAACAGTAGGCAGAGTTTCTTTCACCCTGATGCACCTGTTACCTAGCAGTAAATAGGTACCTGGGAGTTAGTCAGCTGTTACGGACTGCTTCCTGGGGGTGGAGGCCTGGTGGAGGACCGGGCCGCGTGGACACTAAGCCCCGAAATCATCTCAAGATAATCTTGTATTGTAACACTTACCTACTTGTTGACTGACGGCGCCGTGGAGAGGGGGGAGGGGCCTGCTGCAAAGGTGACAGCTTCTTCCCCGTATCAACACATTAACTTTGTGTTGTCTTTGATACTTTAACGTATCTACCCTGGCTTTGCACCCTGGAAAGGCCACTCCAGACCCACAACCAGAGCGCAACTTTATAGTCTCCTGAGACAGAGGGATGCCTTCTAATACTACTGCCACACCCACCTTTTGTTGTACCATCTACTGCCACACCTTGTATTGTAATACTGCCACACCTTGTATTGTAATACTGCCCCACCTTGCAATGTAACATTTACTGTCACACGTTGTATTGTAATACTGCCACACCTTGAACTGTAACACTGCCCCACCTTGCAATGTAACATTTGCTGTCACACCTTGTATTGTAATACTGCCACACCTTGTACTGTAACACTGCCCCACCTTGCAATGTAACATTTACTGCCACACCTTGTATTGTAATACTGCCACACCTTGAACTGTAACACTGCCCCACCTTGCAATGTAACTTTTACTGCCACACCTTGTATTGTAACACTTATTGCTACGTAGATGATGAGTCACAATAACGTGGCTGAATGTGTTGTTATTGTGTGTGTTCTTCTTTATCTTCTGGTGTGTTGACTAAACAACACACCAGAAGATAAAGAGACAGCACTGTGGAGAAATGCCCGACAGACCACTGGAACATTATCTAACACAGTGCACAGTTACAAACCCATTAAGAATTCAACATCGATTCAACAGAGCAGAAGAAGTTGTTAAACACAAATGGCAAAATCTTACTGAAGCAACCATACAAGTCATAAATACTCATGCTCCGCCCAAGTAAAACAGAAACAAGCAACGCTTAGTGGGTCAGCCAGAGGCTCAGGGCCCACGCAGAAATATCCCTGCAAAAGAAAAAAATAAAGAGACGACGACGTTTTGCTCCGTCTTGGACAAGTATTAAGTCGATTGTGATGAGACAAAGTTGTTGGTATTGTGGTTTTAGATTTAGCTACTCAGAACAAAATGTCCATTTAGCACGGGCTATGGTGAGCCCGTAATTGAGTTCGGTTATTCGCGATAAGCTTGTTACTGTGATAAATGAGTCAAAATTTAAAATGAGGGGTTTCCTACTTTTTCCGTTTCTTTCTCATTTCTGTTTTAGTGCACTGGTTTTAGTCTTGTTTTAATAACATCATCTCGGTGGTGGATGTAAATGCAGAATGTTCACTAGTGTGTCCCATTCTTCAACGGCTTTTCTAATCACTGTAGTCGCTGTGGAATTTGCAGTTAATGCAGCTGCTCTCGTTGGATTATTGTTGAGTTTGAAGCTATTTTATGCCTATCAATGCCTATACTTAAACTATTGGGTTTATTACCTCCCAGCAGCACTTGCAAACATGTCTTAGTTTGTGTATGGCTGAGACAAAGAATGCACGAGGCATTTAGTAAAGCAAGAGAGAGGTGAGGAGGAGGAAATCTTAGAGGAAGGTAAGAGCAAGGCAAAAGGTACAGATAGGATAGGTGTAAGGGGGTAACAATAGGTGTAAGAATGGGAACACAAGTAAAAGAGGAGAAAGAAATAGACAAAGGATTGATAGGCTTATGTTAGGTCCCGTTTGTTAGAAAGTTTAGATCATCTGGGTATTGTCGGGGTTCACCACCATAAGAGGGGGGCGAGTAACAGTATATTCAAGGTCACTCACCGTAGCCCTGCGGGTCTTCACTCTATCCTCGCGGCGCCACTGTACGCCAGGAGGGTATCCCAGTCAATCCCAACCGGCCTCTGATCGAGAAAAAGTGGGAACACAACTTGTTCTCTTAACTATTGTGTGCCCGCCCCGGCATGGGCTCTACTACTAACCACAAGGTCGCCAACTGGTGTTTCTGGTGTCCAGTAACACGTCAGTGGTTTTGTTGAATTGTGGTAACAGTGGCAAGAGCACACTCAATATGTCTGATATCAGGCAGGTATTTACTTCTATCACTATTTGCTTTCAGGTATTATATAGCCACAAGAAATATGGAGGGGATGATATAAACACCAATGTACTTTGTATTTCACTTAAAACTCATTCAAAGACATCACAAGATTATATCAATAAGCAAACAGCTGTTTCAGGCGGAAGTCGCTCGTTCCCACATATAATCATGAACTCGCCAAGCCGGCAATGCTCCCCCTCACATCAATGTCAAAATCAGCTGGGCGATTCCCCCCGCGCGAATGTTCGTGTATTTGTTTACCTGGTGGGGTGAGGCGCCTGTTTCTTTAAATTCTCAAAGATCACTAGAAGTTCGAACACACAATATTTGCAACAATGGCACGTAAATACTTCGCTGCACTGATCTTGAGCTCAATCAAACATTTCTATATTAATGGACACAATAATTCACTAATATGGTATAACACACTGCTCTTCATTTAATGAAAACGTATGCAAGTATATATCACTGGAGTTCTCAGTAATTCCTTTCATGGGCGATAACACAATTAATCACTGCACACATGAATGATTATTCAATACACAAGCATAGATGTATATATATATATATATATATATATATATATATATATATATATATATATATATATATATATATATATATATATATATATATATATATATATATATATATATATATATATATATATATATATATATATATATTAGTATATTTTGGTAGCAGTCTTTCCTGTAGACATATATTATTAAATATGACCGAAAAAGTAAGATTAATAATTCTAACACGAATTTTCTCAATCTTTCGTACATTACGCTTCACTGTTGGAGGTAAATCAAAAATCACTTCTCCAAAATTCATTTTTATTTCTAGTCTGACGCGACACGGGCGCGTTTCGTAAAACTTATTACATTTTCAAAGACTTCACAAATACACAACTGATTAGAACTTACGTCTCTCTGATATTATATCTACATTTGAGTGAGGTGGGAAGGGTGATGTGGCATTAACACAAGACAGAACAGGAGGGGATATTAATAGGGTATTAAAAGTATCAACACAAGACAGAACAGAAACAATGGGTATTGAATAGAAGTGTTTGTAGAAAGCCTATTGGTCCATATTTCTTGATGCTTCTATATTGGAGCGGAGTCTTGAGGTGGGTAGAATATAGTTGTGCAATAATTGGCTGTTGATTGCTGGTGTTGACTTCTTGATGTGTAGTGCCTCGCAAACGTCAAGCCGCCTGCTATCGCTGTATCTATCGATGATTTCTGTGTTGTTTACTAGGATTTCTCTGGCGATGGTTTGGTTATGGGAAGAGATTATATGTTCCTTAATGGAGCCCTGTTGCTTATGCATCGTTAAACGCCTAGAAAGAGATGTTGTTGTCTTGCCTATATACTGGGTTTTTTGGAGCTTACAGTCCCCAAGTGGGCATTTGAAGGCATAGACGACGTTAGTCTCTTTTAAAGCGTTCTGTTTTGTGTCTGGAGAGTGTCTCATGAGTAGGCTGGCCGTTTTTCTGGTTTTATAGTAAATCGTCAGTTGTATCCTCTGATTTTTGTCTGTAGGGATAACGTTTCTATTAACAATATCTTTCAGGACCCTTTCCTCCGTTTTATGAGCTGTGGAAAAGAAGTTCCTGTAAAATAGTCTAATAGGGGGTATAGGTGTAGCTCATAAAACGGAGGAAAGGGTCCTGAAAGATATTGTTAATAGAAACGTTATCCCTACAGACAAAAATCAGAGGATACAACTGACGATTTACTATAAAACCAGAAAAACGGCCAGCCTACTCATGAGAAACTCTCCAGACACAAAACAGAACGCTTTAAAAGAGACTAACGTCGTCTATGCCTTCAAATGCCCACTTGGGGACTGTAAGCTCCAAAAAACCCAGTATATAGGCAAGACAACAACATCTCTTTCTAGGCGTTTAACGATGCATAAGCAACAGGGCTCCATTAAGGAACATATAATCTCTTCCCATAACCAAACCATCGCCAGAGAAATCCTAGTAAACAACACAGAAATCATCGATAGATACAGCGATAGCAGGCGGCTTGACGTTTGCGAGGCACTACACATCAAGAAGTCAACACCAGAAATCAACAGCCAATTATTGCACAACTATATTCTACCCACCTCAAGACTCCGCTCCAATATAGAAGCATCAAGAAATATGGACCAATAGGCTTTCTACAAACACTTCTATTCAATACCCATTGTTTCTGTTCTGTCTTGTGTTGATACTTTTAATACCCTATTAATATCCCCTCCTGTTCTGTCTTGTGTTAATGCCACATCACCCTTCCCACCTCACTCAAATGTAGATATAATATCAGAGAGACGTAAGTTCTAATCAGTTGTGTATTTGTGAAGTCTTTGAAAATGTAATAAGTTTTACGAAACGCGCCCGTGTCGCGTCAGACTAGAAATAAAAATGAATTTTGGAGAAGTGATTTTTGATTTACCTCCAACAGTGAAGCGTAATGTACGAAAGATTGAGAAAATTCGTGTTAGAATTATTAATCTTACTTTTTCGGTCATATTTAATAATATATATATATATATATATATATATATATATATATATATATATATATATATATATATATATATATATATATATATATATATATATATATATATATGGATGAATCATAGACATCAATAATGGTAATAACATAGTTACTGGGCACACAGCCTAATACCAAATACTGGTATATTTATATATATATACTCTCTCAATAACTGATCATATTAAAGTCTCATGAAAGACATTACCAACACAGTAAATTCATCAATTACTCCGAGTGCCTACATACACCAATAATAATCATAAATATTGTGGGTACTCTATGTAGTCCCACTCTGCACACTGGTGCCTTACTGTGACATGGGTGAGCCTTGCTCACGACATACAAAATACTCTGGCTAAATAATATAGCTGACTAAAGGGGAATTGGGAGGGAAACTAGAATCACCAACTTCCACCTATCCTCCGGTGAGAGTTGAGTTGTAGCTCCTGGTCCAGGCTCCTGCCTCGTGTAGGGAACGCCCCCACACACACCCTGTCGTGTCCTCCAGGAACTTAATCAACGTCCCACCATAAACGCGTCGTCTCCGTGCCTTTCCACTGCAGGTCCGTGCTCCTCCTCAACTTCTTGTAGGGTTGGAGTTGGTCTCCCGGCCGTCAACTTCTCCTCCCAGCTACGGCTGCCTGCCTACGTCTCGGCTGCAGTCGTTCGGATTCCCGATTAGTGTCTTCTTCACTGCTTCCCAGTGGATTGGCCCAGCCGCTACGTCGTCACTGTGAAGCTATCAGACGTCCCAGACGATACTGCCTAGACTTCACCTGCACAGCACCCGATCCTGGAGCACTTGATGCTCAATATTCCGTCAATTCCCTCTTCGGTCCACACATGGAATGAAGGAAGACCTCTGGCGTACTTGCAGACTACGGGTGACGCATAAGATCCACGGGAGTGGCGTGTTACTGTCAGATTGACAGGATCAATCTTCACACATCCGACCACCTTGACGTGTCGTGTCAGACTGATTCCCTCCGGAGGATTGGCCCAGCCACTATGTCATCACTGTGAAGCTATCAGCCGTCGCATACGTCGCCGCCTTGACTCCACTCTTGCACAACACCTGTTCCTGGAGCACTTGTTGCTCAATATTCTGTCAATTCCTTCTCTGGTCCAACACATGAACGAAGGACGACCCCACAGGTGATGGCAGACCACGGGTGATGCGTAAGTCCTCCGGAGACAGGGTAAACTGTCCAACTGACAGGACCCCCCAGCGCACGTCCGACCTCCTTGACTTGCTGTCTTAGACTGATGGCGCCAGAGTCGCGCTCTGACCGGACCCCCTTCCTTCGTGACGTCATATTCGCCATGGGAGGTTTTCATTGGCTCCCTGTGCCACATCGCTGTCGGTGACCAATCTGGTGTCACTGACGTCACACAGTTTTGGCGGCAAAACAGAGTAGCCAGCGCCATATTGGCTTCCTAAAGGGCCTAAACCACAGGCCAAAATACTCTTCTTTTACAAATTTCTCGCCACTTCGAGAACACTACATTCTCCCACATATATCAAACTGATGCCTGCGACGTAGAGAACGCTCGGGTAAAGTGGACATGACTCTTATAGCAGGCGTGGGAGAAATATAAGGGGGGGAACACCGTCACAGTATGTACAGTGAAAGGGAAGAGTGAACAGCAACAAAGACAGGACTAAGTTTCATGTTGGGTAAGTTGTGTATCAGAGCCGATTAGAAAAGACGGCGTCTGCGAAAAGTAGAGTTAGGAAAGAGCAATCAATATTATGACAAGAATCTCTAACATGACTGTAGATAGCATTCTTTGTGTCTGCAGATATAAAACGTCTTTTGAGTTCCTTAAGTCTGTCATTAAGTGTACGGCCAGTTTCCCCAAAGTTTTGGAGTGGACAAGACGAACATGAAATAGAGTAGACACCGGCAGCATTAGCCTTGTATTGTAACAATGCTACACATTGTATTGTAAGACTTACTGCCACACCTTGTATTGTAACACTGCCACACCTTGAATTATAATACTTACTGCCACACCTTGTATTGTAACACTGCCACGCCTTGTATTGTAATTCTGCAACACCTTGAATTGAAAAACTTACATCCTCACCTTGTATTGTAATCCACCCACACCTTTTATTGTAATATTTACCGTCACACATTGTTACATACGATCATTTATATTGTTTATATATAACCATTTTATCTGCAAAATTTATATAATAAACATATTAATTCCAGAGCCCGGCTCTGTGGTGCAGCGGTCAGCACGGCCGCCTCTAAAGTGGCAGACTCAGGTTCAACTCCTGGCGGAGCCTTTTTCTCTCCAACTAAAGTTACACCCAGATAAATTTACTGATTACTATTTTACATTATCTTCTGTTAAGTTTATGTGAAATACGTAAACAAATATTTAGCTAATTATATCGTATAAAAAACTCAATTAAGCCTACATTTTCATAATAAATTTATATTTATTTAACAAAGAAATTGCAAACACTGAAGCATTTGTTCTATTAAGAAGTGCAAAAAAAGTATTGTTAAACTGATGTTGTTACGTTATGTTGGTAGTCCAAATACAGTATGTTGGCCATTACATTGGTAGTCCAAATACAGTGTGACGTTATGTGCGCAGTGCAAATACAGTAACACCGCCACACAGTTTTTTGTAACACTTACTGCAACACATTGCATTGAAACACTTGCTGCCAGACATTGTTTTGTAACACTTACTGATACACCTTGAATTGTAACACTTACTGCCATACCTAGTGTTGTAACACATTCTTGTACACCTTGTATTCTAAGACTACTGCCCCTTGAAGTATAATATTTCCAGAAATACTTTATATTGTAATACTGCAACACCTTGTTTTGATGCACCATCACACTTTGCATTTCAACACTTTCTACAACATTATGAATTGTAATACTTACTTCCACATCTCGTGGAATATAGAATATAACGAGAATATAAACAATATTTAACTCCCTATAACACTTTCACGCATTTGATGATTTCTAGGTCGTCACCAAATTTTCTTACGTTTCCGCATAACAGACTACGCATGTAGTCCGGCGAAAAAATATTTGTATAAATTCCATTTATTATCCGATCAACTTGGGAATAGTTTACAAATGTTTACCATGAAATTTACGTTTTTTCTAATAGTCGAACAGCTTATTAAAGAGATCGGCATGGCAGTGAATCATCGTGGTAAAACAATTGTATTATTGACACGACGAGTATAATCGACGTTGTTTTTATATATGTTGCCGGTCGAACGCATTCGTATGTGACCTTTAATACTTATGTTCTTATAGAACAATCTATTGCGAACACATTGGAACAAAAATGAAATACATACATCGAAAAATAATGTCAGGACAGTGAATTGAATATACACTTTTCAAAGCGAGTTTCGCCGATATGCCGCCGTGGGTAACACTTCGGTCACTTCCCTCACTGTTTTTGGGTGGGCTACGACATTGAATCTATATTTCCATTACTAATTACCGTGTGTAGTAACCTAGACTAACCATATTTCATTATCTGTGGCTACCGGCAGTGTACCACATATGTTAGCCTAACTCACACCAATTTATTTGCTGTCTATACCTCATGTATAAGGTAACACTAGTGCGACATAGTCAGTTACCCACAACACTCAGACCTATACCTCACACTGAGGTAAGAATCTTCAGGTCACCAGGAGCAACAGCTCACAATTTCTAAAATAACTCCACATTAACACCTGCGTTAGATTGGCCTCACCATCTAACCATTATTTATCTAGGTGGTAATGACATCCATCCTACTCGACACCCAGCTGAGGTAATTAATCACCTTAAAACAATAATTTCCTCATTTAAACTTGTTAGCTGGTCAGTAGTGTTCACATTAGTGCAACCTCGTCAACAAGGTCATAATAATCGAGGGGAGTAAGTCCAGAATATTACCAAAGGGCTGCCAAATATATAAACTTTCGACTGAGGAAAACAGTATGATTGGATGCCACTTACATTCAATTTACAGCCAGACCATACAGGCAAAACCTGGCAAGAGATGGTATACACCTGTCAGGTGAGTCTAGGTCACATGTAGTTGACAAATTGATCAACTCAATCAACCATTATAAAAGGTTGTGGCTAGCAAGCCAAAATTAACTATATATTTTATATTTTTACTTGTGTGTTCAAGTGCCCATTTATATATTATAAAATCTAAAAAAAACAAAAACACAGCACATATTCACATTACCGCACCATTAATTAATTTACGCCAACCTTTATTAGGTAGGAATTTAGGTTGCGATTGTGCTGAGTTTTGCACAAATGCAGACTAAATAACTTAGTAGTTTCTTTAGTAGAAATTATTTCAACTAGTCTTGAACTAGTCAATAAGGCATTATATTATTCATTATTGTGCTGATCCTGCAACAGGGTGGGATCCAAGTACCTTATACTGACTCTGATTACAATATATATACATATGTATATAAATCATTTTGTGTATTCACTATTTACATATATAAATTTTGAGTGCTGCTGAATGTTCACTATTACATCAAATGGTGATAATGAAGAGCTAGCCAGGAGAATTTCTAAATAACTATTCAAGTCCTATGAAATTTGGACTTAAAGCCACCATGGCTACTCCTGAAAAATTAAAGAGAATCTGTAGTTGGCCTTAAAGGTCATTTAACCAGACTGATCAATAAGTCTGAAACTTTATCTAAAGCAACTCCCATTGATTACCATCAATTAGAAATATCATTGAGAGTAGCTGATCTCAAATTTGATCAAGTCAGATCTACAATCAGGTCTTATCTTAGATATACTGAATGCAGCAGAAACTGATCCTGATGAAATCGATCAAACTCTAGCTGAGACATCTCAATATGAAGATGACACTAAGATAAGCTTAATGTACTATGTAATATAGTAAGTCAACATAAATTCAATGCAAATAATACTGTGTCTCAATCCAGTGTACAATTACCTGAGGTTCGTCGACCTACTTTAGACTTACCTACATTTGCAAGACTAGATGAAGAAAATTGGGACACATTTTGGACTTCATTTGAGTTCATATACATGCAAAACCTTCTCTTGATAAGGTTTCTAAATTCTCTTACCTAAACAGTCTTCTCAAACGGGAGGCTAAAAAGGTCATAAATAACCAAAGCTCTTGCTGAGAGCAATTATGAAGACGCTATAAAACTACTAAAATTGAGCTATTGCAACAAAGAGTTAAGTATAGCTAACCTATATTATCAGTTACTGGATCTGAATGCACCAAGTAACCGACCAGACTCACTTCAAAGCTTCAGGCTAGAAGTAGAGTCTCTAGTGAAGGCCTTAGGTACTAAAGTTGATGTACCAGCTTCCGAATGGTCAATAAGTTACTTTTACAGAGGAAATTACCTCGAAATATTTTAGCAGAAATCTGCTCACACTATAAAACCGAGTTTCTCACTCTCGAGGAAATATTCGAGGGGTTAAGAATAATGGTCAACAGTGTGGGAACCGACCTGTGAGATTTATATTTATTTAATTTATATGAATTTATATTTACGTTAATTTATATACTTCGATAGCAATTTGTATAATGATAAGTGGACTGTATTTCTGCAATAATCTTAATCTCACAAATCGATCCTCTACACATTAGGGGGGTTTATATTTATATATATGCAGCCAATCAAACTACAGTAATAGACTACATACTATTAAACATTGAAGAGGTTCCTTATCTTATAGTACAGCAGGTTAGTCCACCAGGTATAACTAGGGTGTAGACACCAAATTATCCTCTTTGAGGTAGCTTCCATCACCCAGTAACTGGTGCACAAAATCTTCCATCCTCGTCTTGACCTGTCAAAAGTGCGCTAGCTGTGAAGCCAGAATCCTATATATGCCAAGTATTTCAGAGAAAACTGTACATGGAACATGAAGACCTGGCTTAATTACCTTTAGTTTGAGGCGATTTCGTGATCTAACCGGACAACCCTATATCCTGACATTAATGGCCATAAATGAATGATAAACGGGTTTCAGATAGACACTTAACTTGAATTTGTAGACAGCGTGTGATAATGGTGCACCTTTGGTTTCCATAACACTTCGTCCAAGTAAAATTAACAGGAGCCGAATTTGCTCCCGTGTGAGCCTCTGGGCTAGTCTCAACAATGGCAATGTCTAACACTCCATTCTACTGACGCCTGGCCTGACATTGTCCAGATATGATAGGAGCCAAATTTGCTCCACACGTCTCGGAGGTGACACAACAATGGCTGCCCTCCTTCCTCCCTCTCTCTGACGCCTGGCTTACATTGTCCACATGTCAGAAAGTGAAAGAAGGGTCACATTTACTCTACTTTAATATTGATAATTAGGTTAATTTATATAAGATGTTTTATGATGGTAAAGTCCAAAGACTAATGTATTTAAGAATAATTCCCAGCAGAATAGCTGGTGAATTATAATAGTATGTGGTGATGATATCCCGTTTTCTATAGACGGTAATTCCACTACAAGTTACGTTTTCTATGGGTAACTTGTTTATACAACACAGCTATTATCTGTATGATATATTAAATGGTGTCGGATTTTCCGACATAATTCCCCAGGGGCTGCTCACAGGTCGAAGTCCTCTTTAGAACAGACGAACACCGATACTCCTCCTTCAAATTATAGTTAGTAATCACACATTTGTGCGTCTGTTCGTACAGGACGGATGTCCCGTACTAGAGTTGCAGGGGTTAGAAGTCTAATGCGATTTCATTTCCCTGTCAACTCTTGAAAGGCTAATATTCAAGCCTTATTACATATTATTTAACCCAGAAGACTGGATGTGATCAAGTACTACAGTCAAGTATGATTCAGGGACTGCAGTGAGATCAGTGACATTAGATATAACTTGAAGTTTCTTCAGGTAACTGGTCACTGATATATAAACACTGAGGCCCATGGAATACATCTTGATTAAATAATAAATGTATCAAATCAGTCATCAGATATACTGGGGTTTAATTTAATTAATTGATTCAGAGGATTGAATAGCTCATCATTAAAGTAAAGTATGGTTCTGAGACTGCAGTGGGTTCAGTGACATTGGTCGCAGTGACTTGTAGCTGTTTTAGGCTACTGTTCACTGATTTGCCACTGAGGCCTCATGAACTCATCTCCAGCTTTAAATGATGATACTAACATCAACCTCTGTTAGTATAGTCAGCTGTAATCTCCTTAGTATAATGCTACTGGAGAAATATAATCAGCTGACAAATTTAGATTTCTACTAGTATTGTTTATCTGCAGTCATAGGTCTCCTCAGGCTTGATACTGGGCCTGAGAGTAATTTACCTCCTGCAGAGTTTAACATGGTTATACCCTGATATTTAGTAGGGCTACCGATGAATCGATGACAATAGTCTGTCCCTACAAGGAGACCGAAGTCGGTGAGGTGATCAGACTTAATATTATCTGCCAATTTTATTCCTCTATTTCTCAGGAATTTGGCTGTTGCTCTCAGACCTTGTTGTTATGTTTCCTGAGGCACCTCGTGCAATGTTGCAAATCTTTGAGTCGCTCAACACGGGCGTCACTATCAGGAAAATTAGGGCAGTGGTACATTGAATGTTTCTCATTGCAGAACAAACATGTTCCATAGCTTCCAGTACCCTTTGGTGTCACGTTCTTGGGTGACACAGTAACTATAGGCTTGGAGGGTCCCACTGCATATACGCCCACACTGCTACTGTTCCACTTTGGTGTTGAATTATATTGTCTAGATTAATTTGGAGTACCTTTGGTACTCTGTGGTTTACTATTATTGGTTTCTGAGGGTTTACTTGGTGGTTTTAATTTGTCATGTGTTCGTAATTGATGAACTACTGACTTTAAACCTTCAGATATTTCATTCATGGATAAGATACTTTTATTGTAATGAGCACTCATTTGTTTCAATATGTCCCTAGGTATTTTCTCCTGGACAATTATTTTCAAGACCCACTCAGCCCCGTTTGTATCTGCTGTCAGGCTGAGGGCATTGATCAATGATTCTACCTCCAGCTTGAAGACTTGGAGTGAATCAGCTGAAGCCTCCGGTGGGGGTAAATGCAACAGCTCATGAACTAAATGTGATGTTCTTACTTCTGGATCAGCATAATTATCCTTGAGGAGTTTTACTGCCAGATCATAGCCGTCATTAGTTAATCTCAGATGGGATACTACTGTTTTAGCCTCACCTGATAATTGGCCTTGCAAATAAGAGAATTTACTACTCTTTGGTAAAGATTGTTTTGAGTCTACAAGGTCAACGAATTTGTTCCAAAATTCGTCCCAATCTTCCTCATCTTTTCCTGAGAAAGTGGGTAAATTAATTGGAGGGAGTCGAGCTTCTGCTTGACTCGTATTAGATGCAACTGTTGTTGTTGTTGCTGTTGCCTTGTTCTGGGCAATTAATTTGACATAAGGCTGTAACGTGGCCTGAGTGTGATCTTCATAATTCGCAAGATCAACCATAATGTACGTCTATTTCTGTTTCTGATAAATTAGTGTTGGCAAGTTCAGCCACATATGTTGCTATTTGACATTTGATTTGCTCAAATTTACCTGCAGCTGCTTGATAATAGCTTTCCAGGTCAGCATAATCAACTTGAGATTGTTGTGACAAATCTTCACATTTCTTGATCTGTCTTGTTAAGTGGCCTTTAAGACCTGCAAGGGTTCTTTTCATTCTCCCTGCATTATCCATACTGGCTCGTTGGTGAAGCCTTGTGGGGCTTGTACTTGGGCTGCTCATAATACTGAACAAGCACTGATGGTAGCCTAGGGTAAATTCTGCACTCACTAGGCAATAATCCTACCTCTACTAGAGGTTAGCACTTAAAATTAATACACATTATATATATACAATCATACACACTAATGATTTGAGTGATAAACCAGTGTCACTGGTAGTACCTTTAGGTTAGCTCTTCTATATCACCCTAGGATGGTAGAGACACTAATTAATCACTCAAAGGTGTAATGATCATAAGTAAATTATTATATATACACAACTCAACTCGAGTTGATAAAAATTACACCCAAAAAAGGGTCTGGACCATTCATTAATGGTGTTAGGTTGTTCAATATAGTACAACTGACTATAGTAATAATGGGACTAGGATGAACAATAATAGTTCAACTAGTCAGTATCCTACCCTGTTGTGGGTTGGCAATTAGTAAATATTATACTGTGATCAATAGTGCAATTTATATTAAATAATTCTCTATTTGGAGAAATAATATACACAATTATTGATAATAGCCTCTTAATTAGCCTCTATGAAACTTCTAATATTATCTAGAAGTATTAAATATTATTAGTGACCTCACAAAATAAACTCCACAAAATTCGTAGATAATCTCTCGCGAAATGTAACACCACGAAATCCGTGAACAATCTCGCGAAGACACAGTCACTAATTTGGCTGGCTTCTATATTAGCGCTGTCATTTCACGAAATAACACGCCACCAAATATCTGTGGGTGTGATGAAACCGCTGACGAAGCTGAACTCAGTTGAGGGGGGCTCCTGAGCTCCCACGAGGCAACGCCGCTGTCTATGACTGGCTGGCCTTTGTTTAAATCACACTGCACTAGTTTATTTAATGAATCCACTGGTTAACTGGTTCATCCGGTACTAAGATGACCAAATGTGGGTTCAAAGGATCAAATAATCCGTCATCCGGTTCGAAGATGACCAAATAATGTGGGAACCGACCTGTGAGATTTATATTTATTTAATTTATATGAATTTATATTTACGTTAATTTATATACTTCGATAGCAATTTGTATAATGATAAGTGGACTGTATTTCTGCAATAATCTTAATCTCACAAATCGATCCTCTACACATTAGGGGGGGTTTATATTTATATATATGCAGCCAATCAAACTACAGTAATAGACTACATACTATTAAACATTGAAGAGGTTCCTTATCTTATAGTACAGCAGGTTAGTCCACCAGGTATAACTAGGGTGTAGACACCAAATTATCCTCTTTGAGGTAGCTTCCATCACCCAGTAACTGGTGCACAAAATCTTCCATCCTCGTCTTGACCTGTCAAAAGTGCGCTAGCTGTGAAGCCAGAATCCTATATATGCCAAGTATTTCAGAGAAAACTGTACATGGAACATGAAGACCTGGCTTAATTACCTTAAGTTTGAGGCGATTTCGTGATCTAACCGGAACACCCTATATCCTGACATTAATGGCCATAAATGAATGATAAACGGGTTTCGGATAGACACTTAACTTGAATTTGTAGACAGCGTGTGATAATGGTGCACCTTTGGTTTCCATAACACTTCGTCCAAGTAAAATTAACAGGAGCCGAATTTGCTCCCGTGTGAGCCTCTGGTCTAGTCTCAACAATGGCAATGTCTAACACTCCATTCTACTGACGCCTGGCCGACATTGTCCAGATATGATAGGAGCCAAATTTGCTCCACACGTCTCGGAGGTGACACAACAATGGCTGCCCTCCTTCCTCCCTCTCTCTGACGCCTGGCTTACATTGTCCACATGTCAGAAAGTGATAGAAGGGTCACATTTACTCTACTTTAATATTGATAATTAAGTTAATTTATATAAGATGTTTTATGATGGTAAAGTCCAAAGACTAATGTATTTAAGAATAATTCCCAGCAGAATAGCTGGTGAATTATAATAGTATGTGGTGATGATATCCCGTTTTCTATAGACGGTAATTCCACTACAAGTTACGTTTTCTATGGGTAACTTGTTTATACAACACAGCTATTATCTGTATGATATATTAAATGGTGTCGGATTTTCCGACAAACAGATTGAAAACTCATGATAAGATTAAACCTGAGTCTAAGCAACCTAATACTGACAATTCAGTTAAACCAAAATCGCCTTTGAACAAGTCTAGTAAATTCAAGCCTAGGACTGTTCCATCCACGGGAAAGAAGAGTGGTAACATAGGTATTTATTCAGTATCTCCCTCTGAGACTGTAGTTGATGTGTCTGCCAAGAAGACAAACTCAGCAAGAGAGAGAAAGTGTCTGTTCTGTGAACAAGAGCATGTCACTTATAAATGCAATGTTTATCCTAACTTTGATACCAGGATTAAACGCCTACAAGAATTACATAGATGCACCAAGTGCATGGGTTCTCATGACCCCAGTAAATGTGTAGTCCATCTACGGTTTAGACTACAAAGATGCAAGATGCAACAAAGGTATGCATCATTATGCCTTATGTAGAAAGACATCACAATCTACCACACCTCGGGTGGATTTTATGAATTCTCCCACAGTTCAATACTGCAAAGTACACCAAGAAATTAATGTACTTGCAACTGAGTCAGGCAATAATACTACTCTGCCTAAAGCTCAGCTTAAACTAATTAATAGGAAGTATAGAGTCAATACTAGAGATCTTTTCAAGCAAGGATCACAGAAGACTTTCATCACACAGCAGTTAGTTGAGCGGTTGAAATTAAAACCTGCCAAACCTGCCAGGGAGCCGGTCGGCCGAGCAGACAGAACGCGGGACTTGTGATCCTGTGGTCCTGGGTTCGATCCCAGGTGCCGGCGAGAAACAATTGGCAGAGTTTCTTTCACCCTATGCTCCTGTTACCTAGCAGTAAATAGGTACCTGGGTGTTAGTCAGCTGTCACGGGCTGCTTCCTGGGGGTGGAGGCCTGGTCGAGGACCGGGCCGCGGGGACACTAAAAGCCCCAAAATCATCTCAAGATAATCTCAAGATAACGTGTGAAATTAAGTATCTCTGGGTTCTTGACTAACAGTGGACCTCGTGAATACCAAGTAGTCAAGGTATTAGTACGACTTGGATCTTCCACTAATTCAATACTAGCGGAAGTAGTGGATAAGCTTCCTTCAGACCTGCAGGTCACAGGACTTGTTCACACTGCGAAATATCTCAGACGTAACCGCATGCGGCTAGCGTATCACAAAATAAATTCTGACCGCCTCATAGACGTTGGTATCCTAATAGTTGCTGACTATTATTACAGATTTATAAATGGATGCACCCGACAACTAGGGATGAATTTGTTGTCATCTGCTGGAGGCAAATTGCTAACAGGACCGGTGCTTTTTCAGCAAAAATCTGTGTCAACCAACAAACAACCAAACAATTCAATAGTGGCGTGACTAGGCTCGGAACAGTCACCCCTACATTTCAGAGAAATATCTGGAGATAATGAGTCTGATCCACCTGTATTTAGACTGTGGGATTTAGACACTTTAGGTATTGTCCCTGATAAGCCAATCCCTGATGATATGTGGACTTACAGCAATATCTGGACACAGTTGTCTATAGAGGTAAACAATACTGGGTGAGACCTGGCATGGAAGTTGAATTATCCCCAACTTTTAGTGAATTATTTCATGGCAGCTTCCCAATTAAAGTCTCAATTAATACAGCTACAGAAAAAGCCTGATAAACTGAATATGTATCATCAATTAGTTCAACAACAACTCGACAGTAAATTCATTGAAGTTGTTGATAACGATGACCGAAAAACAGGTCACTATCTACCCCATCACGCTGTAATGAAAGACTCAGTGACGACACCAATACGTATCGTTTTTAACTGTAGTGCCAAAGTGAAGGCAAACAGCGTGTCCTTAAATGAGTGTCTCCAAACTCGACCTAGCCTAACACAAAGGCTATATGACGTATTATTACGATTCCGTACTGGTATTTTTGCTTATACTGCTGATATCAGTAAAGCTTTCCTTAGAGTAGGCTTACAAGAGGAGGATCGTGATTTTACCAAATTTCTCTGGATTAAGGATCCACTGGATCCTGACAGTAATGTCATAACCTACATATAATCCCCTCATATAACCAGAACAATAATCTCCTCCCTCACTGGAAATGGAAACATTGGTTAGTGCAATAGGCCTGGGGCCCTGAAACTTCTTCAGTCGTTCAAGTGTATGAGCATTACCTGGTTACGCTGGTCAGAGTGCCTCACTTTGTACTTGAGGTCCCCAGTCTTTTCTGTCACAATGTAGGGGCCTTCGTACTTGTGGGACAAAGTGTTCCCTAGTCGAGGCTTTAATACCAGGACAGGGTCACCAGGCTGAAATACCCGCAACTTAGCCTTAGCATCGCTTCGTTCTTTCATATTTTCTTGAGCCTTCCCAAGATACTTTAGTGCAGCCGCCTTGCAATCCTTGAGTCTCTGGTGGTGTTGCACAAAGAAAGCCAAACCTTCGGTCAACGTTACGTTCCCTAACAGATTCTCCTGTAACATTTGCAAGGTTCCACGAACTTTATGGCCAAAGACTAACTCAAAAAGAGAACATCCCAGTGAACTTTGTAGCCCCTCTCGAGCAGCAAACAAAAGATACGTCAAGTTCTCATCCCAGAAGGTGTGGGAACTCTCGCACGATGTCTTCAACATCTGCTTCAGAGTTAGATGGAGCCGCTCAATTACCCCTGTCTCTTTGGATGGTATGGGCTGGAAACCTTATGAGTTATTCCATGGTCCTTACAGAATTGTTAAAAAATATCACACTAAAAGTTAGTACCATTGTCAGTTTGCACGACCCGAGGCAGTCCAAAAGTGGAAAAAAAATACAACAACAACGAGCAACAACAGTCTTTGCTCGGTTGTTCCCTACAGCAAAAGCCTCTGGGTAACGGGTCGTAATACACATCATCGTGATTAGGTAAATATTACCAGTCTTAGTTCTAGGTATTGGACCAACACAGTCCATTACCACATGAGAAAATGGTTTCTCCGGCACGACAATAGGCCTTAGAGGAGCTTTAGGTGGTGTCTAGTTTGGTTTCCCAACAAGTTGACAAGCAATACATTCATTACAAAATTTTGCCACATCGCTTTTCAGCTTGGGCCAAAAAAATACTTGCAGATTTTGTGATAAGTAATATTAATACCTTGATGTCCCCCCATAGGATCATCATGAGCAGCTGACAAAACTCTCCCTATAGCATGTCAGCAACATAATCTGGTGGACTACCTCCCACTCATTTGACAAGGGAGCACTCTGTGGTCTCCATTTTCTCATCAAAATCCGATCATTGTAGTAGTACCCAGTTGATGCGTCTACAATTTCCTCCTTAGAGATGGCTACCTCGTGGCATTCTGCAAGACTGGGGTCAGCTTTCTGTAACTCACTCAAGGAGGCGTCCAGGCCTTGGTCAGATGCCATTGGCCGAGGCTCAACAGTATTCTCCTCCACCTCCTCACTACTCTCGGTAGGCGGTGGTGGCAGGCTCTCCACAATGTCCTCGGCCATGTCATCGAGTCGGGCCATGAATGTGTCCGCAAAGTCCACTTGGCTTTCACCACTCGGAAAGTTCCTCGTGTCCTCGGGATTTACCACCTTGGCTAGCACAGGGCTGCCCTTACATTTAAGTCCCATAGACCTGGTCACCGTGCACGCAGGGTACACAACATTATCCTCTGCAGCGGGTAGATCCAGGAAAACCTTAGGGGTAGGCAACATAATAGGCAGTCTGAAGTCCCCTACCTTATCCCCTGCTAAATCATTACCCAATATTACATCAACATTAGGGAAAGGTAGGTACGAAGTGACTCCGACTGTACAAACACCCTTGTGGAAATCAGACTCTAGGGTAACCTTATGGAGGGGTACTGCTCGAGTATCACTAGTGACACCCTCGACCAGTACCACCTCTCCAGTGTCGAGAGTGTTGGCACCTTGCAATGCACTCTCTAAAATTAAGATTTGGATGACACCGGTGTCTCGGAAGATCACCACGTCCTTCCAGGAAGATCCCTCAGACAAAAGTAGTCTCCCTTTCGATAAGAATGGGGTAAGCAGGTCCAACCACTGTGGGTTGGAGGTCTTACTCTCTAACCCTTCAGAAGGCCTCAAGCCCTGTGTCACAACAAGAGCATTGGGTCTTTTTTCCGGGTACAGTTACCAACAACGGCTAGTAATGTGGTTAGGATAGTTTACAGTGACCACAGATACGTCTTGGAGAAAAGATATTACTAACAGGATTGCCCTTCAGTTCACTCTTAGGTGCCGTGGGGCTAGACAATTTAACTAGGTTAGTTATGTCTGAAACAAAAGGTGCATTAGGTAAAGGGTTAGAATGAGCTGGTCTGGGCTGGCTGTGGGTATAAGTTTTGCTACTCAGCGGAGTATAATTATTTTTATTGGGCCTTTTGCCCGCCCACTGGTAGTTTTCTGCCATCTTGGCCAAATCCCCTATTTTAGAATCTACCTCTATCCTTCCTCTAATGTAATGTGCTACATTCTCTGGCATATTATCTATAAAGTGTTCCACTAAAACTAAATTCTTAAGTGCCTCGTATGTTTCGGCTTTAACTGAGCGAATCCATTTTTCAAACAATCTAATTTGATCATTAGCAAATTCAGTGAACGGTTGGTTGTGAGTAGGCCTAAGGATGCAATAAGCTTGGCGGTGAGCTTCAGGCATAATTTCATATGCCCTCAAAATCCGTTCCCTGACTTTACTATATTCAAAACACTCGTCGTCAGCAATGTTTGTAAAAATATTTTGGGCCTTACCTTTAAGTCTTCCCTGTAGGATTTTAACCCACTCTTCCTTTGGCCAGTTCATGGACATGGCTGAAAATGGTTGAAAAACCTTTCAGGGTCCGACTCTGAAAATTCAGTCAAGTTATGCTTTTTCTCATAATGCCCAAGGTTTGAATCTCCGGCAGGTGGTGGTCCAGTGGTATTCGCTCAAATTGTAGCCTTCTCGGTTTTGATTCTTTGCTCCTCTAGTCTTATTTTTGCTAACTATGTAAGTACTATGTACAATTAATTGTACTATGTACAATTAATTGTACTATGTACAATTAATTGTACTATGTACAATTAATTGTACTATGTACAATTAAAGAGATTGTAAAATCTCTTGTATGTATGTACCTTACCTAAATAAACATTCGATTTGATTTTGATTTGATTTGATTTGAACTCTTGAGCCATCTCTCTGTCCCTATGAGCTGCACTTTTCGCTTGGCTAGGCTGGCATAAAGGTGTATCATCTGGCAATAGTTCTTGATCCATGCAATGTTGTAATATTTCATTCACCAAAGTCCACTTTTTATCCGCGTCATTTAACTCTAGGCCAAATTCCTTGCCTAACAATATTAAATTAGACTTGATAAGCTTCTTGATCTCTACCACTGAAGGATCCTTTGCCAGTTCCTGCATTTTATCCTCCATCACTAATTAATTTAGCTCCTAGCCAAAGAAAAAATTAAAAAATAAAAATTGGAAAAAAAAACAAAAATTTGCACGGCCCCTAACACATGGCCACACTTACCTCAATCGTGAAGGGATCCAGCTAGGTGTCCAGTCAGTGCAATATATATCCTTTGCTAGATTAGCTGGGCCCTAGGTTAACACACAACCATTCTGCGGAAAACAAGAATTTTTAGTTTTGGCACTCAAAAATCAAATTTTTTACAATTACAGTTCATCCCAGTCAGGCCAACCACTTGTTAAGGATTGGTGGTCTGATATGTGGGCCTTGTATTATGGAGTAGGTTCAGCAGTTAGAATTAAGATGTATCTCAAGTATGGGAGATCATAAAGGCTCGGCCCCCAATAAGATATAAACAGAGATAATTAATTGGCTACAAGACAATGTCAGCCTAGAGGTAGATCATTGATCTCCTACACGGGAAGAATGGATACTCCTTTAAAACTAACTTATTTATTAAACCCTCTTAACAACCCCCCCCCTATATACATTCACAACAATAACAATAATTACTTTACCACACTATCTTACGTTAAAAGCCTTGGTCCGCATAAACAGGATATAAGGTTTTACAATGAGCACAAGCTAGGGTAAAGTCTACTAGGCAAGGGACACTAGCAAGGACTCTAGGTAGCTTACTGGTACTACTGGAGCCCATGTGGTTCCACTGGGACCCCCTTAGAGTAACTTAGCAATATAAACACTAGTGATCACCTAATTAATTAATACACATTAATACTCTACACATTACAACACACTTATGCCAGAAAACGAGAACACAACACATTACTTATCTTGGTAAACTAGACACAGAATAAGGTAAGGGAGAGAAGCAGGAGGAAGTGGAGAGGGATGCAGAGATCATTACATCACGACGCCAGCCAGAGAAGGAGGTGCGTCTCCAGTTTCAGCTTCCTCCAGTTTACTCAGATCTACTTTACTAATACTTTCTAATCATTTGTAAACATAGCTGATGCCTATTTTATTAATTAATAATCAACCACAAGCTCAGTCTTTAAATGCTCAGTGAGAAACAAGATTAGTCTTACGTCTGGCAAGAAAGATACGAACAGACACATATTGGCAAGCATTCCAAATAATATAAAGTCGTTTATTTAGCTCAATTTGACCTCTGGTTTCCACTGATGAACCCAGGGTCGTAACAACCGCGCTTTGCTTCGGCGCCATTGACACCGCAGTCTGCTCAGGAGTCCCCGACTCCGCGCTCTGCTCAGGCATCCACGACTCCCCGCTCTGCTCAGGCGTCCCCGACTCCCCACTCTGCTCAGGCTTCCTCGACTCCCCGCTCTGCTCATGCATCCCCGACTCCCCGCTCTGCTCAGGCATCCCCGACTCGCTGCTCTGCTCAGGCGTCCTCGACTCCCTGCTCTGCTCAGGCGTACCCGACTCCCCGCTCTGCTCAGGCGTCCCTGACTCCCCGCTCTGCTCAGGCGTCCCCGACTCCCCGCTCTGCTCAGGCGTCCCCGACTCCCCGCTCTGCTCAGGTGTCCCCGACTCCCCGCTCTGCTCAGGCGTCCCCGACTCCCCGCTCTGCTCAGGCGTCCCCGACTCCCCGCTCTGCTCAGGTGTCCCCGACTCCCCGCTCTGCTCAGGCGTCCCTGATTCCCCACTCTGCTCAGGCGTCCCCGACTCCCCGCTCTGCTCAGGCGTCCCCGACTCCCCGCTCTGCTCAGGCGTCCCCGACTTCCCGCTCTGCTCAGGCGCCGCTGCCACCGAGCTCTTTGCCACATCTGGTTGTACCTTGGTGTCATGTACAGTTTGTTTGAAGACATTAGAAATTGTTATGCAGGCATTAATTAGTAATTCTCTGTTTTCGGCGGGAGTTTTATCCAGGATTTCCATCATCTTCAAAAAAGTTACATCATCCTTTTTGCAGAGCCAGTACACAGAGTGGTCACTGGGACCATTTCTCCTTGAATTATTAGTCATGTTGGCACATTTTTTGTGTATGGCTGCTGAACAGAGTTGCATTGAAAGCTCTATTGGTAATCTACCTTCATGTTGCATTCTATGCACGTTTTTATCAAAGACATTTTTGTTGAACACTTCTGTTCAGTGGTAATGGTCTTCCAAGGTCTTACAAGGTGGGGTGTTGACCGTTGGGGGTTTGACCGTGGGTGTTGACCGTTGGGGGTTAACCAATGGGGGTTGACAGTGGGTGTTTACCAACTTGAGATAGGCCGGTAGGAGGCTGTATGGACTGGCAGTGTTGCTACCACATGTCGCAATCTTAATTTGTTTTGTTCACTTGTTAGATTACATTACTTGCATTTTCCCACTTGTTATCTTACAGTGGAGGCGTCTAGTTTCTGTGTCTGGGCACTAGTTACCTGAGTGCGTAACACTATTTGGAAGAATTCACACACACACAGTGGGTACTAGGGTGGGCCTACCTCCAAATGGCCCTTGTTTATATACACACGACGGACTTATTTTGTGTATAATTTGTTCACTTGTTGTTAAAATATGTTATCTTAATTTTTGTATAATAGACACACGTTTTGCATAGAGAGCTTAGCACTATGGGCATTGATTTCTTGATGTTTCAATAGCGAGGGATGTGATTTATTGACGACTTGGCAACTATTGCCTAAGGCCTGCTGGCACTACGAGGGCAGGCATTGACTACACACGAGTTTCACTTATTTTTCCTTGAACACAAACTGTCGGATGGTAATCACTATGATATGCTTTTTGTTATGTTGTGACACACTTTAAAAGTTATGTGACTGTGTTTAGTTCCTGTATTACTGAAATATCCCTAGATATATATTGTTTTCTGCGGAGCTCGCATAGTGTGGCCCTTCCCCCTCTCACACCCAGAACGACACCATTTGGAGGAGGAGGAACGACAATCAAAACAAAAGTTACTCTAATTGAATTTAAACAATTACGTTAACACACACGTGTCTCAACGACACTTAAATGGCATCAATAACTCGTAAATCAATTAACTACATCAACTTGAAAGTCAAGCATTCGGTGAGTAATTCCCAATTAATTACTGAATTCAACAGCCTATTAATTCAGACGAGTATTGACAAAGCCTACTGTCTCTCAACTGACAGTTCACTTCCGGTCTTACGACAAGATTACCTTAACGAGGGTAGACTACTGTACCACACACAATGTTCCAATACTCCGTGTAAACAACAACATCAACACCTGGTGAATTCACTAAGTGGCGATTACTAATTCTCTCTAATTAGCTACGAGTGCTTAATCACTCTGTCCGCAGATAGAGCTGATCAGTCCAACGAATTACAACAGCTTAATTACAGCGCAATTGACTCCGATCATAACAGACCGTCAACCCCTTACGTTAATCACTCAATTAACGACAGCTCGTTAAATCGTTAACACTACGTTAGTCTTCACTTGACAATTCCTCCACTGCGAGAACTTCACTGTGACTGTTGCCTTTACACGTCCCTACGTTAATCACAACAATGTTCAACGAACAAGTGACCTCGTTAAGTAAATCGTGACCCCTGGTGACGTTAACTGACTTTAATTCTCACGGAATCCTTCACAGTACACAACACCTTCCACCAAGGTCAAACTTGTCTACGGTTTACACACACAGTACAACACAGTACATCACAGTACAACACAGTACATCCTTGCCACTCACGGCAAAACTTGTAAATGACCTCCCCCAGTAAATTATCCACCAATAATTCACACTTTACCACAACACAACAGTAAAATATATAACCAAGGGAAATCTCCCTGTTACCACTTTCCACTGCTGAAAAAGGGAATCAAATTACAGCGAATACATACACAGCACATAGAAAAAAATATAGAAGTAAATAACTCACTTTACTCTACCTCTGAATGTGTCACTAGGTGTCTTCACACACGTCATAAATCACAGTTGGGCACTCACACATACAAGTCAATCACACTCCCACTGCTGCTGCTGGATGATGACGTAGGCGTCCTCACTTCCTACACGTGGTCAGGTGGAGCACAGGGTCCTAGACCACGGGGTTAGCTCTACACACACAGAGACCAGGATGGCGCAGACACACCGGCTTAGGCAAGCCAGGGTGCGCACAACAGCAGGAATGCGGTACCACGCCCCTTCCACTTGACACGGTACCCCAGGATACGACGGTACACGGTGCTACACGGTACACGAGACCCGAGAGAGTCCTTCACTGTTCCTCAGAATTATAACATTTAAGGTTTCTCTCATAACACTGAAACCTTTTCTAGCACGTCTCACAGCAGTATCTTCAAGCACAGATACGATCGACGGCGGATGTCGCTTTTGTAGCCCGATAATAAACTACACCTCACTCAGTCCAGTTCCTCTAAGATGGCGTCCCACAATTACGCGGCTAGATGACAAGTTCTCACGGCTCGATACAAGCCCCTTTCCGATTACCGGATTCTTACGCACGGCACACGGAAAGATAGCAAGATGTAGGCGTGACTTTAGTAACGTTGCAGGCGGTATTTCCCGATGCTTGGCCTAGCACGGGAAATGTCCTGTCCTCAGGCAGCAACGTCCTAGGTAAGAATGTCTTTCCCGCCAATATCATGCCTGGGGTACCATGCAGTACCCCTCAGCGTCTTGGCCAATCACGGTTCAGCATTTCTGAGGCCCCAGAGCCTCAGCCAATGGCATACCTACCCCATGACGCTACCCCCTCTCTCACGAGGTGGACACGTGATAGGGGGGGTGGTCTACGGCCGTTAACCCCCCATACCTCCCTCTCTGCACTTGACTTGTACAAAAATTTCCCTGAAATCAACTCCCTCCTGTAATTTCCTTCACAGACCTGATACAGCGATCAGAATGACATCAATGGCTAGCAATTGTCATGGGCTGTCCAACGACACCCAACACGACTGTGGAAAAGTTATATCCAGAAAGTTGAATCACGGTGCACATCACTGGTGCACTATGCAATTTCTTACTTAATTCAGTGCACGAGAGAGCAGGGAAAATATGTCCCCTGACACCGCTCCAATATAAAAGCATCAAGAAATATGGACCAATAGGCTCTCTACAAATCACTTCCATTCAATACCCATTCTTTCGTGTTCTGTCTTGTGTTTAGGAATTTAATACCCTATTAATACCACCTCACCCCATCCACCTTACTCAAATGTAGATATAAACAAATCGAAGATGTGTAAGTTCTATTCAGTTGTGTATGTGTAAGCTAAAGTCTTTGAAAATGTAATAAGTTTTACGAAATGCACTCAAGTGTCGCGTCAGACTAGAAATAAAAATGAATTTTGGAGAATTGATTTTTGAATTACCACCAACAGTGAAAAGAAACGTACGAAAGATCGAGAAAATTCGTGTTATAGAAAATATATATATATATGCGCACTGCATCCAGGGTTCCTGCCCGCCATCTGAGGAGCTGGAGGAACTCGACAACCTATGATAACCATCTTTGTAACCCATATGTAACTCCTTTTTTGTAACAAAGTTCAAATAAAGTAAATATATATGTGTACATACAAAAGAATGGGGGTGGTAGGAGAAGATAATATTAGTGTTCAGTGAGAAACCACAAGGTCTCCTCTGAATACTTTTTATTTTCTTCTCCGAGGCTATGGGTCCCCACATTGGCACCAGAGGTGGTACCCTCACAAACTTTAAAAAAAAAAATATATATATATATCCATATGTAACTCCTTTTTTGTAACAAAGTTCAAATAAAGTAAATATATATGTGTACATACAAAAGAATGGGGGTGGTAGGAGAAGATAATATTCGTGTTCAGTGAAAAACCACAAGGTCTTCTCTGAATACTTTTTATTTTCTTCTCCGAGGCTATGGGTCCCCACATTGGCACCAGAGGTGGTACCCTCACAAACTTTATATATATGTGTGTGTGTGTGTATATCACGAAAATAAACACGTGATTAATAATGTGACAATGTCAGACCACGGAGGAAAAATGAAACCGGAAATTTCCTTAAGTACTTTCGTATATTAAATACATCTTCAGAAGGTTATTTTACAGATCGAGTGATGGGTATAAATAGGCAGGAAGGAGTGGTGAAGTAAGGTGAGGTACAATACTTGGACAACGCAGACGGCCCATTGGCCCATCAGATGCACCCAATTGGCACATCCGATGTAGCCCAATGGCCCATCTGATACAGCAGACATACAAGCATAATATATAGGTAATTATAACATAAAGAAGCAAATATATACAATAAATTAGTGAGACAAATGTTTTTCAATGATTCTACTTAAATCGCCCTTTAGCTAATCTATTAGAAATGGATCTAAGTTATATAGACCACTGCTAATATTCAAATTACTTTCTTTGGTGATCTGTATCAAAGCAGATTCAATTATGTTTCTGTTATAGGTGCTTTTACAATTTGTTATTGAAGAAGCACTCTCCCAATCAATTTGGTGAGCTTTTCTCTCTCTCTCTCTCTCTCTCTCTCTCTCTCTCTCTCTCTCTCTCTCTCTCTCTCTCTCTCTCTCTCTCTCTCTCTCTCTCTCTCTCTCTCTCTCTCTCTCTCTCTCTCTCTCTCTCTCTCTCTCTCTCTCTCTCTCTCTCTCCCTCTCTCTCTCTCTCTCTCTCTCTCTCTCTCTCTCTCTCTCTCTCTCTCTCTCTCTCTCTCTCTCTCTCTCTCTCTCTCTCTCTCTCTCTCTCTCTCTCTCTCCTCTCTCTCTCTCTCTCTCTCCCTCTCTCTCTCTCTCCCTCTCCCTCTCCCTCTCTCTCTCCCTCTCTCTCTCCCTCTCTCTCTCCCTCTCCCTCTCCCTCTCCCTCTTCCTCTCCCTCTCCCTCTCCCTCTCCCTCTCCCTCTCCCTCTCTCTCTCTCTCTCTCTCTCTCTCTCTCTCTCTCTCTCTCTCTCTCTCTCTCTCTCTCTCTCTCTCTCTCTCTCTCTCTCTCTCTCTCTCTCTCTCTCTCTCTCTCTCCCTCTCTCTCTCTCTCTCTCTCTCTCTCTCTCTCTCTCTCTCTCTCTCTCCCTCTCCCTCTCCCTCTCTCTCTCTCTCTCCCTCTCCCCCTCTCTCTCTCTCTCTCTCTCTCTCTCTCTCTCTCTCTCTCTCTCTCTCTCTCTCTCTCTCTCCCTCTCCCTCTCCCTCTCCCTCTCTCTCTCTCTCTCTCTCTCTCTCTCTCTCTCTCTCTCTCTCTCTCTCTCTCTCTCTCTCTCTCTCTCTCTCTCTCTCTCTCTCTCTCTCTCTCTCTCTCTCTCTCTCACTCTCTCTCTCCTATCGACATAATCAGCTGTCTCCTCTGAACCCAACACACGCGCCATGGTCAAAGAAAGAGTAACAAGATATATATATGTCGTACCTAGTAGCCAGAACGCACTTCTCAGCCTAATATGCAAGACCAAATTTGCCTAATAAGCCAAGTTTTCCTGAATTAATATATGTTCTCTAATTTTTTTCTTATGAAATGATAAAGCTACCCATTTCATTATGTATGAGGTCAATTTTTTTTATTGGAGTTAAAATTAACGTAGATATATGACCGAACCTAACCAACCCTACCTAACCTAACCTAACCTATCTTTATAGGTTAGGTTAGGTTAGGTAGCCGAAAAAGTTAGGTTAGGTTAGGTTAGGTAGGTTAGGTAGTCGAAAAACAATTAATTCATGAAAACTTGGCTTACTAGGCAAATTTGGCCTTGCATAGTAGGCTGAGAAGTGAGTTCTGGCTACTAGGTACGACATATATATATATATATATATATATATATATATATATATATATATATATATATATATATATATATATATATATATATATATATATATATATATATATATATATATATATATATATATATATATATATATATATATATATGTCGCACCTAGTAGCCAGAACGCACTTCTCAGCCTACTATGCAAGGCCCAATTTGCCTAATAAGCTAAGTTTTCACGAATTAATATATTTTCTCTAATTTTTTTCTTATGAAATGATAGAGCTACCCATTTCATTATGTATGAGGTCAATTTTTTTTTATTGTAGTTAAAATTAACGTAGATATATGACCGAACCTAACCAACCCTACCTAACCTAACCTAACCTATCTTTATCGGTAAGGTTGGGTTAGGTAGCTGAACAAAATAGGTTAGGTTAGGTTAGGTAGGTTAGGTAGTTTTTTTTTGAAAAACATAAATTAATAATTGAGTCGCAACATGGTTTTATAAATGGCCGTTCATGTTTAACAAATCTGTTATCTTTTTATTCTAGCATTGTTGAGGCAGTTGATAGTGGTAAGGATTGCGATGTTGTATACCTTGACTTTAGCAAAGCTTTTGATACAGTGCCACATGAAAGACTGATTAAAAAAATAGAGTCTCATGGTATTGGGGGTGCTATATTAAGCTGGATTAGGGCATGGCTATACCAAAGGAAACAGAGAGTTAGTATAAATGGAATCAAGTCAGAGTGGGAAAATGTTGTAAGTGGAGTGCCTCAAGGCTCTGTCCTGGGACCTCTGTTGTTTATAATATATATAAATGATTTAGATTCAGGTTTGAGTAGCAACATTTGCAAATTTGCCGATGATACGAAAATCGGTAGGGAAATTAATTCGGAGGAGGACTCACTATCACTTCAAGTTGATCTAGATAGGGTTTTGAAATGGTCAAAGGATTGGCAGATGCAGTTTAATGCTGATAAATGTTTAGTTCTGAGGTTAGGTAATGATGATAGAGTTACAAGATACGAGCTAGATGGTGTTGTGATTGCGAAGTCGGATTGCGAAAGGGATCTGGGAGTTATGATTAGTAAGAATTTAAAACAAAAGGATCAATGCATAAATGTTCGTAATAAGGCAAATCGGACACTTGGATTTATTAATCGCAGCGTTAGTAACAAGACACCTGGTGTGGTTCTCAAGCTATATCTTGCTCTAGTTAGGCCCCATTTAGATTATGCAGTTCAGTTTTGGTCGCCATATTATAGAATGGATATAAATTCACTTGAACGTGTCCAGCGTAGGATGACTAAGTTAATTCCCCAAATTAGAAATCTTTCATATGAAGAAAGATTAACAAAGCTTAAGTTGCATTCACTGGAAAGGCGAAGAGTTAGGGGTGACATGATAGAGGTTTACAAGTGGATGAATGGACATAACCGGGGGGATATTAATAGGGTATTAAAAGTATCAACACAGGACAGAACACGAAACAATGGATATAAATTGGATAAGTTTAGATTTAGGAAAGACTTGGGTAAATACTGGTTCAGTAACAGGGTTGTTGATTTGTGGAACCAATTGCCGCGTAACATTGTGGAGGTGGGGTCCCTCGATTGTTTCAAGCACGGGTTGGACAAGTATATGAGTGGGATTGGGTGGTTATAGAATAGGAGCTGCCTCGTATGGGCCAATAGGCCTTCTGCAGTTACCTTTGTTCTTATGTTCTTATGTTCTTATGTAGTCGAAAAACAATTAATTCATGAAAACTTGGCTTATTAGGCAAATCGGGCCTTGCATAGTAGGCTGTAAAGTGAGTTCTGGCTACTAGGTACGACATATATATATATATATATATATATATATATATATATATATATATATATATATATATATATATATATATATATATATATATATATATATATATGTCGTACCTAGTAGCCAGAACGCCCTTCTATGCCTACTATGCAAGGCCCGATTTGCCTAATAAGCCAAGTTTTCTTGAATTAATATATTTTCTCTAATTTTTTTTATTATGAAATGATAAAGCTACCCATTTCATTAAGTATGAGGTCAATTTTTTTTTATTGGAGTTAAAATTAACGTAGATATATGACCGAACCTAACCAACCCCACCTAACCTAACCTAACCTATCTTTATAGGTTAGGTTAGGTTAGGTAGCCGAAAAAGTTAGGTTAGGTTAGGTTAGGTAGGTTAGGTAGTCGAAAAACAGTTAATTCATGAAAACTTGGCTTATTAGGCAAATTGGGCCTTGCATAGTAGGCTGAGAAGTGCGTTCTGGCTACTAGGTACGACATATATATATATATATATATATATATATTATATATATATATATATATATATATATATATATATATATATATATATATATATATATATATATATATATGTCGTACCTAGTAGCCAGAACGCACTTCTCAGCCTACTATGCAAGGCCCAATTTGCATAATAAGCCAAATTTTCTTGAATTAATTGTTTTTCGACTACCTAACCTACCTAACCTAACCTAACCTAACTTTTTTGGCCACCTAACCAAACCTAATAAATTAAGATAGGTTAGGTTAGGTTAGGTAGGGTTGGTTAGGTTCGGTCGTATATCCACGTTAATTTTAACTCTAATAAAAAAAATTGACCTCATACATAATGAAATGGGGTAGCTTTATCATTTCATAAGAAAAAAATTAGAGAAAATATATTAATTCATGAAAACTTGGCTTATTAGGCAAATCGGGCCTTGCATAGTTGGCTCAGAAATGCGTTCTGGCTACTAGGTACGACATATATATATATATATATATATATATATATATATATATATGTCGTACCTAGTAGCCAGGACGCACTTCTCAGCCTACTATGCAAGGCCCGATTTGCCTAATAAGCCAAGTTTTCATGAATTAATTGTTTTTCGACTACCTAACCTACCTAACCTAACCTAACCTAACTTTTTCAGCTACCTAACCTAACCTAACCTATAAAGATAGGTTAGGTTAGGTTAGGTAGGGTTGGTTAGGTTCAGTCATATATCTACGTTAATTTTAACTCCAATATAAAAAATTGACCTCAAACATAATGAAATGGGTAGCTTTATCATTTCATAAGAAAAAAATTAGAGAAAATATATTAATTCATGAAAACTTGGCTTATTAGGCAAATCGGGCCTTGCATAGTAGGCCAAAAAGTGAGTTCTGGCTACTAGGTACGACATATATATATATATATATATATATATATATATTGTTACGGTGCCCTCTCCTATTTCTTTCGTTTGCCGGGTTAAAGAGTCATATCAGCTCTCCCTACTGATTCTCTGAGGTTCAGGGAGTCTAATGATATATGTGGCGCCCAGACCGGCTGCCCGTTAAGGGAAGGAAGTTATATTATAAGTTGTAAATAAAGGAAAATTGGCGCCCTGTTATAAAATGAAACAGTATCCCCTACGGCAGATATGACCTTTTGGAAGGGACATTAGTCGATCGCGGATTGGCCGACGTAGGTCGCGGGCGACAAATCAGGGCCCGCCATGACGTCACCGAATGCCCCGGGCGGCGCCAACGTCAGAGTGGCTCTGACCTTGGAAGCGACAGGACGCGCCTCGGTCTGCTCTCAAGGATTGGAGGCTCTGCAAGCCTTGTTCAGTGGATTGAGCTGGCCATCGTAGCCCATCATAGTTATTGGAGACCCTGCGCTTCTGGGAAGCAAAAGAGGAACCAAGTTCAGTGAGCAGAGAAGTGCCAAACTTGGAAAATAGTCGGCGACGACGCTGGGCAGCGCCGCTGGTTGGACGTTGAGGTCTGGAAGGTGGGCGGGCAGGCCTAGCTGTGACTGGGGTCACATCCACTGAGAATCTTGGAAGGACGACACCGTGCCTAGGACACGGAGCAACGCCCTGTGGGAGAGGCGAGTGTGGGGGAAAATAGTGATTAGCTCAGCGCCCATCGATGAACCAGGATTGGGGCAGCTGAATCTCAGGGATTGGAACGGCGACGACGCGAAGGCTTCACGACACCTGAGGACCTGTGGAACGTCCTGGATCGTCAAGGATCGACCCAAGGAAGCGTGGGAACCTCACACCATCGAGGGACAGGCGTCGTGAGCCAGGAGTGTAAGGTAGATCATTTTCCCTCCCATTACCCCTTGTATGAGTAGGCTAGTTAGGCCACAATATTTACTTGTGTATGTGGCAGCAAGACTTTATTACTTTAATAGTAGAATAGGCTACAAAGCAGCTTGTGTCCAGGACTGTCAGAGAGGACAGTGTGTATGGATGGCAGGACAGTGAAGAAGAGGTGCCGACGTGGTGAAGAGGCCCTCCTGTGAGAGTGTGAGACTCCTGTCTTCCTGCCCAGTTGAAGGAGTGTTGGAGGTCGTGGAAGAAGAGGCTGACGATCTCCAGACTCATTATCCATATTCCATATTCATGTATTACTTGTGATTGTGTGCGTGTGTTCATGTAATTTGCATCAGTAAATCCACACATTTTATTACTGTGTTTGAGTGTGCCTCCATTTATGATATTTCTCTATGAGCATACATTTCTGGCTACAAACAATATATAATACACCCACTGAACTGCATTGCTGGGGTGCAGATATAATAACCCAGCTGGCGACCTTGCTAAGAGGAAGATAGAGAAGACAGGCGGGAAAGGAGTTCCTGCAACCTTTTTTTGTCTGGCAGGCAAGGCTCAGGGAGGTTATGGTTATAAGGTAAGCCTGAGTCTTCCTTCACTCCCCCACGGGTCTAGGCCGGAACTGTTAACAGCAGTTTCCCCGTGTTTGACTGAAGGGCTTCCAGGGTGAATCAGTGGCACCCCCTTTTGTGGTGGAAGCAAAGACCTGCGGAGGTGGGCATTGTTGGTCCTATCTTGTGTGACCAAGGAGACTCCGGTGAATCCCGGGAGTCGGAGAAGCCGAGTATTTGGGCCTTTTGAGCCCCTAGCAGTTAAGTGTTAGCAGAGCCCCGGACCGCCCACCCCCACGTGACAATATATATATATAGACGGGAAAGACATTCTTACCTAGGACGTTGCTGCCCGAGGACAGGACATTTCCCGTGCTAGGCCAAGCATCGGGAAATACCACCTGCAACGTTACTAAAGTTACGCCTACATCTTGCTATCTTTCCGTGTGCCGTGCATAAGAATCCGGTTATCGGAAAGGGGCTTGTATCGAGCCGTGAGAACTTGTCATCTAGCCGCGTAATTGTGGGACGCCATCTTAGAGGAACTGGACTGAGTGAGGCGTAGTTTATTATCGGGTTACAAAAGCGACATCCGCCGTCGATCGTATCTGTGCTTGAAGATACTGCTGTGAGACATGCTAGAAAAGGTTTCAGTGTTATGAGAGAAACCTTAAATGTTATAATTCTGAGGAACAGTGAAGGACTCTCTCGGGTCTCGTGTACCGTGTAACACCGTGTACCGTCGTATCCTGGGGTACCGTGCCAAGTGGAAGGGGCGTGGTACTGCATTCCTGCTGTTGTGCGCACCCTGGCTTGCCTAAGCCGGTGTGTCTGCGCCATCCTGGTCTCTGTGTGTGTAGAGCTAACCCCGTGGTCTAGGACCCTGTGCTCCACCTGACCACGTGTAGGAAGTGAGGACGCCTACGTCATCATCCAGCAGCAGCAGTGGGAGTGTGATTGACGTGTATGTGTGAGTGAAAGAGCGGGGCCCCACATGATTGATGTAAGTACACTGTTTCCGTTTGGGTAATAAAACTCTGAAGCTTGGTTCGCCCCCAGTGTTCCGTCTGGCCTTTGTCCCTGGGACCACCTGGGGAGGTGAATGGGAATTGGAGACGTGTGAGTCTACCCTGTTTGTCATCAAGTTGAGGATTGGGCCCAACTGTGATTTATGACGTGTGTGAAGACACCTAGTGACACATTCAGAGGTAGAGTAAAGTGAGTTATTTACTTCTATATTTTTTTCTATGTGCCGTGTATGTATTCGCTGTAATTTGATTCCCTTTTTCAGCAGTGAAAAGTGGTAACAGGGAGATTTCCCTTGGTTATATATTTTACTGTTGTGTTGTGGTAAAGTGTGAATTATTGGTGGATAATTTACTGGGGGAAGTCATTTACAAGTTTTGCCGTGAGTGGCAAGGATGTACTGTGTTGTACTGTGATGTGCTGTGTTGTACTGTGTGTGTAAACCGTAGACAAGTTTGACCTTGGTGGAAGGCGTTGTGTACTGTTAAGGATTCCGTGAGAATTAAAGTCAGTTAACGCCACCGGGGGTCACGATTTACTTAACGAGGTCACTTGTTCGTTGAACATTGTTGTGATTAACGTAGGGACGTGTAAAGGCAACAGTCACAGTGAAGTTCACGCAGTGGAGGAATTGTCAAGTGAAGACAACGTAGTGTTAACGATTTAACGAGCTGTCGTTAATTGAGTAATTAACGTAAGGAGTTGACGGTCTGTTATGATCGGAGTCAATTGCGCTGTAATTAAGCTGTTGTAATTCGTTGGACTGATCAGCTCTGTCTGCAGACAGAGTGATTAAGCACTCGTAGCTAATTAGAGAGAATTAGTAATCCCCACTTAGTGAATTCAACAGGTGTTGATGTTGTTGTTTACACGGAGTATTGGAACATTGTGTGTGGTACAGTAGTCTACCCTCGTTAAGGTAATCTTGTCGTAAGACCGGAAGTGAACTGTCAGTTGAGAGACAGTAGGCTTTGTCAATACTCGTCTGAATTAATAGGCTGTTGTATTCAGTAATTAATTGGGAATTACTCACCGAATGCTTGACTTTAAAGTTGATGTAATTAATTGATTTACGAGTTATTGATGCCATTTAAGTGTCGTTGAGACACGTGTGTGTTAACGTAATTGTTTAAATTCAATTAGAGTAACTTTTGTTTTGATTGTCCTGAGAGACAAGTGTTAACGTAAGATTTTTGTTATAAGGGGTTATCATTCTTGGATTAACCGCTTTGTTACTTGGTACCTCGTTGTGGGCAGCGAGCGCCAGTCAAGTTTTTGTGATTATAGTATTGGTCACCGTGAAGCCGTGACAATATTGATTGCAAGCTTGCGTCACCAGTGGGCGCCACTTTGTTCAGTTAGTGTCATTGTTCAGTCAGCGACGACGGGATAAGGAGACCGTGGGTCCATCAGGCTGTTGATTAGCTGTACTTTAATTTGCCACTGGAGTGACAGTAAAGTAACGTAAATTCAATGTGTAGTAGTTTTAGTCTTGTTTTGTGAATAAATTGTTTTGTTTAGAAACGGTCGTTTACGTCAAACCTTCCAATAATACTGCCGCACATTTCATGTTCTGCAACGCTTTGCCTGCTTATGTTCATATCAAGTCTGTATCTAAAGCTCGAGTCCATTGCACAGCACCACACTTCTATAAATAAGAAGTGAGAATCCGTCGGCTACCCTTTATTAGTTTGTTAACTAGGAGGAGCCAGCGACCTAAGTGACAGGTGTTACCCGAGTGGTTTCGCCTGGCGGTTTGCTCCCGCAGTCCTATGATCTTAGGCTTTAAGATTAAATATCTGCCACTGGCAGCTCTTGCTGTTTAAGGTCTGCCTCTCTTGCGAGGTAGTTGCGATTAATGTAACATGAATAGGACTTAATTCTTTTGATAACCTGTCAAAGAAAAAATCTCACAGAGTGGAGTCATGAGGTGGATAGAATATAGTTGTGCATTAATTGGCTGTTGATTGCTGGTGTTGACTTCTTGATGTGTAGAGCCTCGCAGACGTCAAGCCGCCTGCTATCGCTGTATCTATCGATGATTTCTGTGTTGTTTACTAGAATTTCTTTGGCGATGGTTTGGTTGTGGGAAGAGATTATATGTTCCTTAATGGAGCCCTGTTGCTTATGCATCGTTAAACGCCTAGAAAGAGATGTTGTTGTCTTGCCTATATACTGGGTTTTTTGGAGCTTACAGTCCCCAAGAGGGCATTTGAAGGCATAGACGACGTTGGTCTCTTTTAAAGCATTCTGCTTTGTGTCTGGAGAGTTTCTCATGAGTAGGCTGGCCGTTTTTCTGGTTTTATAGTAAATCGTCAATTGTATCCTCTGATTTTTGTCTGTAGGGATAACGTTTCTATTAACAATATCTTTCAGGGCCCTTTCCTCCGTTTTATGAGCTGTGGAAAAAAAGTTCCTGTAAAATAGTCTAATAGGGGGTATAGGTGTTGTGTTAGTTGTCTCTTCAGAGGTTGCATGGCATTTCACTTTGCTTCTTATGATGTCTTCAACGAAACCATTGGAGAAGCCGTTGTTGACTAGGACCTGCCTTACCCTACAGAGTTCTTCGTCGACTTGCTTCAATTCTGAGATGTGGCTGAGAGCACGGTCGACATAAGCGTTAACAACACACCTCTTGTACCTGTCTGGGCAGTCGCTGTTGGCATTTAGGCACATTCCTATGTTCGTTTCCTTAGTGTAGACTGCAGTGTGGAAACCTCCGCTCTTTTCCATATATATATATATATATATATATATATATATATATATATATATATATATATATATATATATATATATATATATATATATATATATATATTTTAAATTTGTGAGGGTACCACCTCTGGTGCCAATGAGGGGACCCATAGCCTCGGAGAAGAAAATAAAAAGAATTCAGAGGAGACCTTGTGGTTTCTCACTGAACACTAATATTATCTTCTCCTACCACCCCCATTCTTTTGTATGTACACATATATATTTGCTTTATTTGAACTTTGTTACAAAAAAGGAGTTACATATAGTTTACAAAGATGGTTATCATAGGTTGTCGAGTTCCTCCAGCTCCTCAGATGGCGGGCAGGAACCCAGGAAGAAATGCAGTGCGCATTTCTCCTCTGTATCGCCACGCTGAGGCGCTGGAAAAGAAAGCTGGCAGCTCTAGGGTCCCTTGTTGTTTCAATGAGCCTAGAACCCAGTTCCTTCAAAAAACTGGTAGCACTTTTACCCCAGGCGCCGAGTGTCTCAGAAGCAATGGGGACAAAATTGCAGTGGTGATCCAGTTCTCTATACTTACGGGATTTGGCTGCTTCCCTGTGGGTGGCAGCACCACCTGGCTGTGCAACACTGAGGTTAATGTAAGTGTTAACCAGGGTTGATAAACACGTGTTTATCATACCAACTGCTTGCCATTCTTCCAGGGGTTCACTGTGATACCATCCGGGCGACCAATAAGAGCATCAGAGTTACGGGGCATTAGATAACGGGGCTCTCTTTCCGGTGGGCATCCAGCTGTGGTGAGGCTCCTCTTGATGATGTCGTTAACTTCACTGTGCCTCGAGTGCCATCACCCTGTGCTTTGGCAGAGTAGGCCATGGTGGCCATACCTGTCAACCACCACCTCGCCGCAAATACACAAATATATGGTGTGGATTGGGGCAGCAAGGCGAGATATATATATATATATATATATATATATATATATATATATATATATATATATATATATGCGGAAAATCCACAGAGAAATATGAAATGAGGTGAACGTTTCGGCTTTGTTAAAGCCTTTGTCAACACCAGACTGACTCAGTCAGTCTGAATCAGTCAGTCTGGTGTTGACAAAGGCTTTAACAAAGCCGAAACGTTCACCTCATTTCATATTTCTCTGTGGATTTTCCGCATAAAATGATCAGTGTTTTGTGATCGTCAATTGCATATATATATATATATATATATATATGTTGGAAATTTCCAGCACTAAATACAACACTGTTGTATTCTCATTAATTATTACTAATTCTACTAATCATTGTAGTGAATGAAATTAACCCAACGTAGAATTAGCATGTACTAATAATTACATCTGTACAATAAGGCTAGAATTCTTACGTCACCCGACGCCAGTATTGCGTCAGATTTCATTGTAATAAACACATTTATATCCAATGTGCCTGAGAATTGAATTCGATTCTCTATAAACAACGGCGTTCTGTGTGATAATTAATTACAGATAAACTGATCTCCAACTAAAGCCAAATAGAGCGTTTATAGTTATAGCGGTTATCTAGTAATGAAAAATAACGTCACGCGTGAATGCCCTGGAGAGACATTAATTCTTCTCCATTGTACGTTTACTATCATAGAACTGGCAAATAATAATATTTAACTCTTCCAAATAATAAACCCGTCCTAACCCGAGCATTTCAAGCACAACCGCGAGAAATGATAATATCCATAATAAATAATTTGGTTAATAAACGCGGGACGCGGAGCGGGGAGGTAGAGACGCCAGTCCACGTGTTGAAGCGCTCACGAGCGGACCTGTTCACGTGGTGCTCACGAGGAGACGCCATTACCCAGCCATCAGGGTCAACGCTATCAATTCTCCAGAAGAAAGTCGCCACTGTGAGGCGTGAAGAACCTTGCAGACAATACCTTCACCTGGTGTCAGTGTCATTCACAGAACCTGTTAAACTTGGTTCTTTGCGACTCCACGTGACCGGCCAGTGAAGCGCGTCAGTGTCCAGGATAGGCTAGACCAGAGCCTGGGACGCGAATTTCGGCAAGCCTAAACTTACACAGTGCCCATATTAGCTAAGTATCCTTATCCTTATTTGATGCATCTGATAGGGTGTAGGTTTGTAGCTGGGTAGCTTGTCGTGACGACGTATAACAACAAAAATTCACAGGTCATTATCTTTCTCTTACCATTAATTTATTGAGTATAGAAATCCAGTAGTTTAATTTGTTACTACTGGAAACAATTGTTTTTGCAGCGTGTGTGAAGAATTCTCCGAGCTGCCATTTCCCATGTTAATCAACTCCCAGTGTTCCATGACGAGTCCAGGAGAATCAGAGGTTGCTTCGTGACTAACTTCTAAGGAACCGTCATTAAGCTAAGATTCCTTTTGTATTCCTCGAATTTATTATCTGTACTCTTTTACATGCAAAACCCTGTTCATTGGATTAACATGTGTTTATTATGAATATTATTATTATTTATGTTCATAATCTATGTTCCCATTAATGATAACGATGATGATTTCATAAATATTCATAGGATTAGATTATTATATATTGGACTGGTGAATGAACCACACTAGTTCCTGGACGTACTGAGTTCCAGTAATACCCCCCCAATGTAGGTGTTTGAGGCTTTGATTCATTTAATTATACAGCCCATTAATTATTTCTATGATCATATTCTCTAGTATTTTATCCATAAATCCATCTAGAATTTTCTAATGATCATATTTTCTCAGTTTCCCTCTTTTACTATAAAAGTGGGTGGTCCTTCGTAATTGAATTTACTATATCAATATTTAAATAATTAGAGTCAAGCCCCAAATGTCCCACAATATATATATATATATATATATATATATATATATATATATATATATATATATATATATATATAACTGAAAACTCACACCCCAGAAGTGACTCGAACCCATACTCCCAGAAGCAACGCAACTGGTATGTACAAGACGCCTTAATCCACTTGACCATCACGACCGGACATAATGAGGTGATAGCCGAGGCTATATGAACCACCCCACCGCCGGCACTCGGATAGTTATCTTGGGCATAGCATTTTACCAAATCACCTCATTCTTTGGGGCACACGTGAGGAACACAAATGCGAACAAGCCTGAATGGTCCCCAGGACATATGCAACTGAAAACTCACACCCCAGAAGTGACTCGAACCCATACTCCCAGAAGCAACGCAACTGGTATGTACAAGACGCCTTAATCCACTTGACCATCACGAGTTTTCAGTTGCATATGTCCTGGGGACCATTCAGGCTTGTTCGCATTTGTGTTCCTCACGTGTGCCCCAAAGAATGAGGTGATTTGGTAAAATGCTATGCCCAAGATAACTATCCGAGTGCCGGCGGTGGGGTGGTTCATATAGCCTCGGCTATCACCTCATTATGTCCGGTCGTGATGGTCAAGTGGATTAAGGCGTCTTGTACATACCAGTTGCGTTGCTTCTGGGAGTATGGGTTCGAGTCACTTCTGGGGTGTGAGTTTTCAGTTGCATATGTCCTGGGGACCATTCAGGCTTGTTCGCATTTGTGTTCCTCACGTGTGCCCCAAAGAATGAGGTGATTTGGTAAAATGCTATGCCCAAGATAACTATCCGAGTGCCGGCGGTGGGGTGGTTCATATAGCCTCGGCTATCACCTCATTATGTCCGGTCGTGATGGTCAAGTGGATTAAGGCGTCTTGTACATACCAGTTGCCTTGCTTCTGGGAGTATGGGTTCGAGTCACTTCTGGGGTGTGAGTTTTCAGTTGCATATGTCCTGGGGACCATTCAGGCTTGTTCGCATATATATATATATATATATATATATATATATATATATATATATATATATATATATATATAAATATATATATATATATATATATATATATATATATATATATATATATATATATATATATATATATATATATATATATATATATACATATGTGTATATCACGAAAATAAACACGTGATTAAGAATGTGACAATGTCAGACCACATAGGAAAATGAAACAGGAATTTCCTTAAGCACTTTCGTATATTAAATACATCTTCAGAAGGAATCCTTCTGAAGATGACATATATGACATTGTCATATATACATATATATATATATATATATATATATATATATATATATATATATATATATATATATATATATATATATATATATATATATATATATATATCGTACCTAGTAGCCAGAACGCACTTCTCGGCCTACTATGCAAGGCCCTATTTGCCTAATAAGCCAAGTTTTCCTGAATGAATATATTTTCTCTAATTTTTTTCTTATGAAATGATAAAGCTACCCATTTCATTATGTTTGAGGACTTTTTTTTTAATTGGAGTTAAAATTAACGTAGATATATGACCGAACCAAACCAACCCTACCTAACCTAACCTAACCTATCTCTATAGGTTACGTTAGGTTAGGTAGCCGAAAAAGTTAGGCTAGGCTAGGTTAGGTAGTCGAAAAACAATTAATTCATGAAAACTTGGCTTATTAGGCAAATCGGGCCTTGCATAGTAGGCTGAGAAGTGCGTTCTGGCTACTAGGTACGACATATATATATATATATATATATATATATATATATATATATATATATATATATATATATATATATATATATATATATATATATATATATATATATATATATATATATATATATATATATATATATATATATATGTCGTACCTAGTAGCCAGAACGCACTTCTCAGCCTACTATGCAAGGCCAGATTTGCCTAATAAGCCAAGTTTTCCTGAATTAATATATTTTCCTCTAATTTTTTCTTATGAAATGATAAAGCTACCCATTTCATTATGTATGAGGTCAATTTTTTTTATTAGAGTTAAAATTAACGTAGATATATGACCGAACCTAACCAACCCTACCTAACCTAACCTAACCTATCTTTACAGGTTAGGTTAGGTTAGGTAGCCGAAAAAGTTAAGTTAGGTTAGGTTAGGTAGGTTAGGTCGTCGAAAAACAATTATTTCATGAAAACTTGGCTTATTAGGCAAATCGGGCCTTGCATAGTAGGGTGAGAAGTGCGTTCTGGCTACTAGGTACGACATATATATATATATATATATATATATATATATATATATATATATATATATATATAAATATATATAGAGAAGGGAGTGCCACCTCTGGCTGGAAGAAGGGGGACCCATAGCCTCGGAGGAAACCACACATAACGCATTGGAGGGAATGTGGGTCCCCTCCAATACAGTTTCTGTGTGCTTTTCTCCTACCACCCCCTTCCCTTTTTTTTTTTTTTCCTTTATTGTGTATTTAAAGGTTACAAAACATACAAGACAAATGCCTAAAGGTTATGGATCTCTTGAAGCTCCTCCGCTTCTGGACAGGAACCGAGGACGCAGCAAGCATTTCCCCTCTGGATCGCCACACTGAGACGCTGAAATAAAAAACTGGAAGCCCTTGGGTCTCTGGTGACGTCAATGAGCTTGGACCCCAATTCCTTGAGAAATCCCAAGGCACTCTTGCCCCAGGGGCCATGCGTCTCAGACGCTATGGGAACAAAGAGGTATTGACCTTCCAGTCGCCTGTACTTGAGTGATTTTGCTGTTTCCCTGTGGTTGGCCGCCCCACCTGCTTGATCAGCTCCGAAGTGTACATAGGTGTCAGCCAGGGTGGATACACATGTGTAGTCCCACACCAACTGTCTACCCTCCTTCCATGAGTATATGGTGATGCCATCAGGGCGAAGTGCTGGGAAATCCGGGTTTTGGACCCCTAGGATGCGAGGTTCTCTCTCCGCTGGGCACCCAGCTGAGACGAGGCTTCTCTTGATGATGTCATTGACCTCGTTGTGTCTTGCATGCCAGCCCTTTGTGCTTCCGCAATGCAACCCATGCAGTCCGTATTGGTCTGCTTCCACCCTGTTGCAAATACACTTGTATTCAGTGTGAATTGGGGCACCAAGGCGGAGGGCCACTGCTACACGAAGGGATTCTGGATCTAGGCGCGTGCCCATTGCTGACATGGGTACTGCCAGGAGGAAGTCTCCTGCATGGGGGGCACGCACTGCTCTGAGGCGGGCTTTCTCCTTGTCTGATGTTGCGACGCTTAGCATGGCATCAGCTACTTTTTCCACTAGAGGGTGGTCCCAGCCGGACTGTTTGTGTTGTTTTGTTGGCTCTATAATGGTTGCTGGGGCTGCAAGAACATTCCACTGATTTGAACATTCAGTGAAAGCAGGATCGTGTATTCCTGCTGAATCTCTCAGGGTTGCAGGTAAAATATCTCTGACGAGGTCGTGCGATGCATGAGAGGAGGAAAGGAAGGCTGGTAGAGCAATTTGGGAGGCTGTGCGGACACCAAGGCCGCCGAGTCTTACAGGAAGGGTTGCTTGCTCCCACTGAGAGTCGTCCAATGGCAGGTTCAGGACTTTCACCAGCATGGACCTCAGAAGGGTGTCATACACATTTAACTTCGGGCTGCTGTAGGATGGAGAACATCTCAGAAAGTAGGTCAACTTAGGGAGAGACAGGCATCTTGTAAGGAGAAAGAGAGCATCATGGGCATCAATCTTGTCAATCCTGTCCTGCATTCTCTTTAGGTCAGTGATTTTTGCAGCCAGGACCTCCTCGATTGCTCGTGGGCCAATGGGGGCACCCAGGAGAGTGCAGTCCGGTGGTTCGACAACGAGAATGTCTGGAAGAGCATTTTGTATTTGCCCAGTGATGTCTGGGTTGCGGGAGATTATTTCACATTTGGATGCATTGAGAATGAGGCCTAAGGCTGCTCCCTGTTCCTGGATTTTCCTTATATCCCCCAAAATGGTTTCCGGAGTTCCAGCTAGAGTGCCATCATCCAGGTACCAGATGTTTAGCTCGCTTGTCAGACTATCAGTGACCTCTTTGATAGCTAGGCAGAAAAGGAGGGGGGCTAAGGGGTCACCTTGTTGGACACCTTCACAGGAGTTTATTTCATGCTCCCCAAAAAGAAGCTTAGAGTCCCCACTGTAGCACGATCGGATGAATGGGTAAAGGGGACGGAAATGGTTGTGTACAGCCCTGAGGACAGCGTCTCGTCTGACTTGATTGAAGGCATTTTTGAAGTCAAGCTTTACTAGTGCCTTCTGGTCCGGGAGATCAACAATGTAAGCCCGCGCTGCATGTGCTGCAGCTTCACAACCTAGGGGAATCCCAAACCCGAGCTGATGCGGTTTCAGCAAGGTGGCTGCTTCCTGGCTGATAGATCTCACTGCAGCCTTAGCTACAAGGCGTCGGAGGGTGTTGCCAACGGCAATGGGCCTGATACCCCTATCCTTCTTCTTTAGAGCACAGAGTGCTGCTCCATAAAAGACAGGCCTGATGTCCTCAGGGATGCCGCCAGCCAAACACATGTTGGAGAATCTGGTAAGTTCCACTAGAAGATCCTTTGCAGCATCTCCAAGCACCGGGTTCAGCATTTGTTTGATGTGCTGGGGTCTTAGGCCTGTAAAGCCCCCTGCTGAACCTGTTGGGAAAGACATGGCTGCTTTGTACACCTCAGATTCTCGAACAGTCAAGGGTTCTATGCCAGCATTGTTTTCCTGGGGATCCCTGCTGCTGTCGGGGGCTCTGGGTGGGTGTTTGTCTTGAAGAGCCTCTGCTGTCGTGGCGTTCCTGGGGGCAATAGTGTCATCGCTGGTCATGATTCTGATGGCACCTGTGGTATTGCCCTCTTCTATTTTCCTGGTGATCTGTGCTCTCATTTTGTGGTTCTCAGATGAGTTATTGTTGGTCGTCCTGCGGCTGGTGTTCTTGGCACGAGGGGGGAGGCAGACCAGGTTGTCTGCTCTGGGGAATTCATCCAGGCAGACCAGGTTGTCTGCTCTGGGGAATTCTGGGGAATTACTATATATATATATATATATATATATATATATATATATATATATATATATATATATATATATATATATATATATATATATATATATATATATATATATATATATATATATATATATATGACAATGTCAGACCAAGCTCACGAAATTGATTGGGAGAGTGCTTCTTCAATAACAAATTGTAAAAGCACCTATAACAGAAACATAATTGAATCTGCTTTGATACAGATCACCAAAGAAAGTAATTTGAATATTAGCAGTGGTCTATATAACTTAGATCCATTTCTAATAGATCAGCTAAAGGGCGATTTAAGTAGAATCATTGAAAAACATTTGTCTCACTAATTTATTGTATATATTTACTTCTTTATGTTATAATTACCTATATATTATGCTTGTATGTCTGCTGTATCAGATGGGCCATTGGGCTACATCGGATGTGCCAATTGGGTGCATCTGATGGGCCAATGGGCCGTCTGCTTTGTCCAAGTATTGTACCTCACCTTACTTCACTACTCCTTCCTGCCTATTTATACCCATCACTCGATCTGTAAAATGACCTTCTGAAGATGTATTTAATATACGAAAGTACTTAAGGAAATTTCCTGTTTCATTTTTCCTCCGTGGTCTGACATTGTCACATTCTTAATCACGTGTTTATTTTCGTGATATACACACACACATATATATATATATATATATATATATATATATATATATATAAACAGGAATTTCCTTAAGTACTTTCGAATAAAAGTTCCTATACAGGAACTTCTTTTCTACAGCTCATAAAACGGAGGAAAGGGTTCTGAAAGATATTGTTAATAGAAACGTTATCCCTACAGACAAAAATCAGAAGATTCAACTGAAGATTTACTATAAAACCAAGAAAACGGCCAACCTACTCATGAGAAACTCTCCAGACACAAAGCAGAACGCTCTAAACGAGACCAATGTCGTCTATGCCTTCAAATGCCCACTTGGGGACTGTAAGCCTCAAAGAACTCAGTATATAGGCAAGACATCAACATCTCTTTCCAGGCGATTAACGATGCATAAGCAACAGGGCTCCATTTAGGAAGCAATAATCTCTTCCCACAACCAGACCATCACCAGAGAAGTCTTAACAAAAAACACGGAAATCATCGATAGATACAGCGATAGCAGGCGGCTTGATATCTGCGAGGCACTACACATTAAGAAGTCAACACTAGCAATCAACAGCCAATTAATACACAACTATATTCTACCCACTTCAAGACTCCGCACTAATATAGAAGCATCAAGAAATATGGGCCAATAGGCCCTTTGCAGTTACTTCCATTCTTCCCTTTAACTTACCCAAAATTATACCCATTGTTTCGTGCTCTGTCTTGTGTTTAAAGTTTGTTTTCACCTCATCCAAAACTGTTGTAACATATCACCTCACCCAAATGCAGGTATAAATTGAAAGCTGTTTAAACTTTGTTTAGTGTTTGCAGGTCATAGTTGTGTGTGTGTAAACTAAAGTCCTTGAAAATGTAATAAGTTATTACGAAACGCGTTAAAGTGTCGCGTCAGACTAGAAATAAAAATGAATTTTGGAGAATTGATTTTTCAATTACCATCGACAGTGAAAAGAAACATAAGAAATATTTTGAAAATTCGTGTTAGAATTATTAATCTTACTTTTTCGGTCATATTTAATAATACATATACATACATATATATATATATATATATATATATATATACATATATATATATATATATATATATATATATATATATATATATATATATATATATATATATATATATATATATATATATATATATATATATATGTCGTACCTAGTAGCCAGAACTCACTTCTCAGCCTACTATTCAAGGCCCGATTTGCCTAATAAGCCAAGTTTTCCTGAATTAATATATTTACTATATTTTTTTTCTTATGAAATGATAAAGCTACCCTTTTCACTATGTATGAGGTCAATTTTTTTTTATTGGAGTTAAAATTAACGTAGATATATGACCGAACCTAACCAACCCTACCTAACCTAACCTAACCTATATATATAGGTAAGGTTAGGTTAGGTAGCCAAAAAAAGCTAGGTTAGGTTAGGTTAGGTAGGTTAGGTTGACGAAAAAACATTAATTCATTAAAACTTGGCTTATTAGGCAAATCGGGCCTTGCATAGTAGGCTGAGAAGTGAGTTCTGGCTACTAGGTACGACATATATATATATATATATATATACATATATATAAACAAAGAGTACCACCTCTAGCTGGAAGAAGGGGGACCCATAGCCTCGGAGGAAACCACGCATAACGCATTAGAGGGAATGTTTAGATCCCCTCCAATACAGTTTCTGTGTGCTTTTCTCCTACCACCCCCTTCCTTTTTTATTTTTTGTGCTTTATTATGCATTTGATGGTTACAAGATATACATGGGTTGATACAAAAATAATAATGCAAAAAGGTGCTTAAAGGTTATGGATCTCTTGAAAAACACAACAATGGGAAACATTGATGAATGTCACAGACAGGTTCGATCATTGTTGCAAGTCAAACACTTCTTCGAATTCCTCTGAAGTTGGACTAGTGCCCAAGACGCAACAGGCATTTCCCCTCTGAATCGCAACACTGAGGCGCTGGAACAAGAAACTTTTTGCTCTCTGGTCTTTTGTAGCGCTGATCAATTTGTCCCCCAATTCCTTCAGGAACTTCAATGCACATTTTCCCCACGAACCGAGGGTCTCCGAGCCGATCGGAACAAAGCTGTAGCAGTGTGCTAGACCTCTGTATTTAATAATTTTCTGCGATTCCCTGAATAATACATATACATAATATGTATAATGAATAATACACATATATATATATATATATATATATATATATATATATATATATATATATATATATATATATATATATATATATATATATATATATATTATATATATATATATATATATATATATATATATATATATATATATATATATATATATATATATATATATATATATATATATATTATATATATATATGTCGTACCTAATAGCCAGAACGCACTTCTCAGCCTACTATGCAAGGCCAGATTTGCCTAATAAGCCAAGTTTTCATGAATTAATTGTTTTTCGACTACCTAACCTACCTAACCTAACCTAACCTAACTTTTTCGGCTACCTAACCAAACCTAACCTATAAAGATAGGTTAGGTTAGGTTAGGTAGGGTTGGTTAGGTTCGGTCATATATCTACGTTAATTTTAACTCCAATAAAAAAAAATTGACCTCATACATAATGAAATGGGTAGCTTTATCATTTCATAAGAAAAAAAATAGAAAAAATATATTAATTCAGGAAAACTTGGCTTATTAGGCAAATCGGGCCTTGAATAGTAGGCCAAAAAGTGAGTTCTGGCTACTAGGTCCCACTGCGAGGCACTACACATTAAGAAGTCAACACTAGCAATCAACAGCCAATTAATGCACAACTATATTCTACCCACTTCAAGACTCCGCACTAATATAGAAGCATCAAGAAATATGGGCCAATAGGCCCTTTGCTGTTACTTCCATTCTTACATTCTACATAAACGAACACTAAAACAACGAACACTACAACGACGAATACTACAACAAGGAACACTACAACAACGAACATCACAACAACGAACACTACAACAACGAACACCACAACAACGAACATCTCATCAACGAACATCTCAACAACGAACACTACAACAACAAACACCACAATAACGAACACCACAACAACGAACATTTCAACAACGAACACAACAACAACGAAAACCACAACAACGAACATCTCAACAACGAACATCACAACACCGAACACTACAACAACGAACACAACAAAAACGAACACGACAACGACGAACACTACAACAACGAACACTACGACAACGAACACCATATAAACGAACACTATAACAACGAACACTACAACAACGAACATCACAACAACGAACACTACAACAATGAACACCACAACAACGAACATCTCAACGACAAACAACTCAACAACGAACACAACAACAACGAACACCACAACAACGAACACCACAATAACGAAAATTTCAACAACGAACACTACAACAACGAACACCACAACAACGAACATCACAACAACGAACATCTCAACAACGAACATCTCAACAACGAACAGTACAACAACGAACACTACAACAACGAACACTACAACAACAAACACTACAACAACGAACATTACAACAATGAACACTACAACAACGAACACAACAACAACGAACATTACAACAACGAACACTACAACAACGAACACCACAACAACGAACATCACAACAACGAACATCTCAAGAACGAACATCTCAACAACGAACAGTACAACATCGAACACTACAACAACGAACACTACAACAACAAACACTACCACAACGAACATTACAACAATGAACACTACAATAACGTAGTGTACGTAGTGAACACTACAACAACATACACTACAACAACGAACACTACAACAACTAACATTACAACAATGAACACTACAACAATGAACATTACAACAATGAACACTTCAAGAACGAACACTACAGCAACGAACATTACAACAATGAACACTACAACAACGAACATTACAACAAAGAACACCGCAAGAACGAACACTACGACAAAGAGCATTACAACAATGAACACTACAACAACGAACACCACAATAATGAACATTACAACAACGAAAATCAGAACAACGAACACTACAACAACGAACACTACAACTACGAACATCTCTACAACAAACACCACAACAACGAACTTTACAACAACGAACATCTCAACAACGAACATCTTAACAACGAACACTACAACAATGAACAATACAAACACAAACACCACAACACGAACATCTCAACAACGAACACTACAACAACGAACATCACAACAACGACCATCACAACAACGAACATCTCAACAACGAACATTTCAACAACGAACACTACAACAACGAACACTAGAACAAAGAACACCACAATAATGAACACTACAACAACGAACACTAGAACAACGAACACCACAACAACGAACACCACATTAATGAACACTACAACAACGAAAATCAGAACAACGAACACTTCAACAACGAACACTACACCAACGAACTTTATAACTACGAACATCTCATCAACGAACATCTCAAAAACGAACCTCTCAACAACGAACACTACAACAACGAATACTAGAACAACGAACATCACAACAACGAACACCACAACAACGAACATCTCAACAACGAACATTTTAACAACGAACGTTTCAACAACGAACATCTCAACTACGAACACTACAACAATGAACACTACAACAACGAGCACCACAACAACTAACATCTTAACATCGAACACTACAACAAAGAACACCACAAGAAAGAACATCACAACAACGAACATCTCAACAACGAACATCTCAACAACGTACAGTACAACAACGAACACTACAACAACGAACACCACAACAACGAACACTTCAATAATTAACACTACAACAACGAACAATACAACATTGAACACTTCAACAAAGAACAAAACAACAACGAACACTTCAACAACGAACACTACAACAACGTACACCAAAACAAAGAACACCACTACAACGAACACTACAACAACGAACACCACAACAAAGAAAATTACAACAACGAACACCACAACAACGAACACTACAACAACAAACACTACAACAACGAACACCACATGAACGAACATTAGAACAACGAACACTACAACAACGAACGTTATACGAACGAACTGCACAACAACGGACATTACAACAAGAAACACTACAACAACGAACAGTACAACAACATACACTACAACAACGAACACTACAACAACAAACACTACAACAACGAACATTACAACAACGAACACTACAACAACGAACATTACAACAACGAACACTACAACACCGAACACTACAACAACAAACATTACAACAATGAACACTACAACAATGTAGTGTTCGTTGTGAACACTACAACAACATACACTACAACAACGAACACTACAACAACAAACACTACAACAACGAACATTACAACAATGAACAGTACAACAACGAACACTACAACAACGATCATTACAACAACGGACACTACAACAACTAACATTACAACAATGAACACTACAACAACGAACATTACAACAACGAACACTACAACAACGAACATTACAACAACGAACACTACAACAACGAACACTAAAACAACGAACATTATAACAATTGTGACGGAGTTCCCCCCCTTATAATTCTCCCACGCCTGCAGTAAGAGTCATGTCTACTTTTCCCAAGCATTCTCTACGTTGCAGGCTACAATTTGATATATGGGAGAGAGTGAAGTGTTCTTGGAGAGCCGAGAAATTTGTGAGATAGTAATATTTTGGCCTGTGGTATAGGCCCTTTAGGGAGCCAAGATGGCGCTTGCCTCCCTGATTTCCCGCTAAAACCGTGTGACGTCAGTGGCACCGGATTGGTCACCGACAGCAGTGTGGCACCGGGAGCCAATGAAAACCTCCCGTGGCGAAAGTGACGTCACGAAGGAAGGGGGTCCGGCCCGCGAGCCGAGCTGGCGCCATCAGTCAGACACGACACGTCATAGAGGTCGGACGTGCGACGGTTGGTCCTGTCAGTTGGACAGTTGTTTCCCGCTCCCGTGGATTTACGCGTCACCTGAAGTCCGCCAGTACTCTGAGAAGTCTTCCCTAGTTCATGTGTTGAACCAGAAGAGGGAATTGACGGTTATTTGAGCAACAAGTGCTCCAGTCAGGTACTGTGCAAGAAGCAGTGAAGCCGTGCAGTGACGTATGTGACGTCTGTGGCAGTTCACCAGTTCGTGACAGCGTAGTGGCTGACAGAGCCACTGGGTAGCCGAGGAAGAGAGGACTATTTGGGAATCCGGACGACTGTAGCTGAGACGTAGGCAACAGCCGTTGTTGGGAGAAGACGACGGCCAGGAGACCGACTCCAACCCTTTCGAGAAGTCAAGAAGGAGGACGGACCTGCAGTGAGGAGGCACGGAGACGACGCGCTAAACGGTGGGACGACGAGAGGCTCTGGTAGGACACGACGACGTGCGTGTGGGGGCGTTCCCGACACGAGGACCAGGAGCTACATCTCGACTCTCATCGGAGGATAGGTTGAAGTAGGTGTTTCTAGTTCCCTCCCCATTCCCCTTTAGTTAGCTATATTATTCGGCTATATTATCTAGCCTGAAGATTTTATATGTCGTGAGCAAGTCTCACCCATGTCACGGTAAAGCACCAGTGTGCTAGACAGTACTATCAAGAGTACTTGTAATATTCATGTTGATTATTGGTGTGTACAGGCACCAGGAACAAGTGATAAATTTACTGTGTTGTGTATATCTTTCTATAGATTTTGATATGAACATATAGTGGTAAATTATATATAATATTATGCCAGTATTTGGAAGTTAGGCTGTGTGCCCAGAAACTATTTATTTTCCATGTATTGATATTTGATGTATCTACATTATATATGCTATGTTCATGCAGTGATTAGTCATTTGTGAGTACAGTGAATTATTGCGTTATCGCCCACGAGAGAAAGTACTGAAAACTCCAGTGTTAATACTTTATAATATGTCATTGAATGAAGGGCAGTGAAATCCATTACAGTGAATCATTATAGCATTGATTGTAGAAACGACTGTTTGAGCCTGAGTATAGTGTAACTAAGTGATATGTGCTATTGTGCCAATATCGAGTGTGCCAGTTTGTAGTAATATTGGAGAACTTAAAGAAACAGCGCGCGTGAATCTAGGAAACAAGCAAAAGCGTTCGCGCGCGGGGGCCAGGCGATCAGCTGTTCTTGACATTTGACAAGGAGGGGAGGTGTTGCCACCTAGTGATCGCATACTAACCGTGGGAATTACCGGCCGCGTCAGGATCAGTTGGTTTATTTGTTATTGTTTGGCCTTGTGACATCTTACATCCATTTTAAGTAAAATACAAAATTACCATTGTGTTTTTATCATCTCCTCCATTGATCTTGTGGCTACATTATACTGAAAGCATAGAGTGATAACAGTAAGTACCTGCCCGGATTCCTGATCTATTGAGTGTGACCTTGCCAAGGCTACCATTGACTCCACCAGTCCACTGAGGTGTTACTGGCCACCTAAAATACCAGTTGGCGACCTTGTGGTTAACCGTAGAGCCCGATTGTTGGGGAGGGCACACGACAGTCAAGTGAACGAGTCGTGTTCTCACTCTTTCTTAATAAGAGGCCATTAAGATTGACTGGGAGACTCTCCTGGCGTGCAGTGGCGCCGTGAGGATCGAGTGAAGACCCGCAGGGCTACGTTGAGTGACCTTGAGCATAACTATTGCTCACCCCAGACTAGAGTAAGGATAAAGAGAGGTATAACCCCAACATTGGTGACCTTGCCAGGATTTCGATTGAAGTAAAGGTTGCAGTGGTGGTACTTGGCAGTGGTGTTAGAGATCAGGTGAAGGTTATCACTCATAGCACAAGATGGAGGATGATAAAGTGACGAGGTTTATTGACTCTAGAGACGAACAGGTGCTGGAAGAGTGCACCAAGGCACAGTTACAGGCAATAGCGTATCATTTCGGAATAAAGCTGAAATCTGCCAGAGTTGGTGAAAGAAGACTAGAGATAATGGCTCAGCTCAGGGCTCGAGATGAAGCTTTGGGGGAGGAACGGCCCCAAACACCTGCCAGTGTGGGTGAACACCTGAGTATTAGTGGAAGCAGCAGGGGATCCAGCGGCAGCAGGCACAGCGTGAAGCTGGAAATAATGAAGCTGCAGCTAGAAGCGCAGCTGAGGAGAGAAGAAGCACAACAGCGCAAAGAAGAGCGAGAAGCACAACAGCGCAAAGAAGAGCGAGAGGCAGAAGCACAGCAGCGCAAAGAAGAGCAAGAGCGAGAAGCACAGATGAAGCGTGAGGAACGAGAAGCACAGCTACGCCGGGAAGAGCAAGAACGAGAAGCACAGCTACGCCGGGAAGAGCGAGAGCGAGAAGCACAGATGAAGCGTGAGGAGCGAGAAGCACAGATGAAGCGTGAGGAACGAGAAGCACAGCTACGCCGGGAAGAGCAAGAACGAGAAGCACAGCTACGCCGGGAAGAGCGAGAGCGAGAAGCAGAAGCACAGCTGAAGCGTGAGGAACGAGAAGCACAGCTACGCAGGGAAGAACACGAACGAGAAGTTGGGCTGAGACAACTGGAAATAGAAGCCAACAGGGAGTTGGAGCTGAAGCGGGCTGAACTAGGACTAGGTGCCCCTGCTCCGCCGCAACAGGAAGACCGACGAGTGAGGGAATGAGACCTGCCGGTCTTTGTACCTAGTGAAGCCGAAAGTTTCTTCGATCACTTTGAGAGAGTTGCTGCTATGAAGAGGTGGCCGAGGGCGGAGTGGGCGGAGCTGGTTCAAGGGAGGCTCACAGGTGAAGCTCGCGAGGCCTTCACTATGCTCGACTTCCAAGAATGCACCAACTACGATGCGGTAAAACGAGCTGTGCTCCGTTCCTTCAAGCTCACGCCAGAGTGTTACCGGAAGAGGTTTAGAGAATGTACCCGGTTGCCAGGAAAGTCGTATGCGGAGACGGCGAGGGACATAGAAAGAAAGCTCCTTAAGTGGCTGGACTCTGAAGAAGCGAGGTCGGTCGAAGAGGTCAAGGAACTAATGGCCATGGAAAAGTTTATGTCCGTGCTCTCTCCTGAGATCAGGATGAGGATAAAGGAGGCGGACATAAAGAACCTGAGGGCCGCAGCCGACCGAGCTGACATGTTAGAAGAAGCCCTACGCCCACGCCGAGAGGGACAGCACCGACCACCCGCATACGTCGGAAACGATGGGAATTATAGAAGGACGGATGGATGGAGGACAGGAGCGAGTTCTCCCAAGTCCCACCTCTCGAGTTGGAACACCCGAGGATCAAAAGGTGTTGTAGAGCCGATAGAGGAGAGCCAAGCTGAAAGCTCGGGAGTTGTTACTGCAACGAAGGAAACAACAAGCGGTGCGGGAAAGACACAGGGTGCGACGACCTCTGGAGGCAGTGCTAAGGCGAGCGGTGATGGATGGTCTCCGCCGAAGGTCCGCTGCTACAACTGCGGAATACCCGGACACGTCGAGCGGGAATGCAGACGCCTTAAGCAGCGGGGACACATTGCTTTAGTGATGTTCGAGGACCAGAGGGCCGAGGGAGTGTCAAGGAACCGTAAGGATGGGGGTCGCAGACCCCATCCCCGTGAAGATGCTAAGAGACACCGGGGCTGATTTCACCCTGGTAAGTGAAACCCTGTTCCCCGAGGGTTATGAAAGTACCAGTGTGGGGGTGGCAAGTGTGACCACTGTGGGAGGCCCAGTGAGGATGCCCCTACACCAGGTAACTTTGGATTCCAACTATGGCTGCCAGACCCTAGTGGTGGGAGTCTGTACATCAATGCCCAAGATGGAGGCACAGGTCATCTTGGGGAATGACGCGTGTGGAGGATACGTCCTCCCGCATCTCGTGAAGGGCGAAGAGTGCCTAGAACAATACAAGGAGACAGGCGAAGAGTTGAACGCCTGTGGGGACGAGAAGGGAATCGCACCGGTGGCGATCCCAGTTTGTACTGTGACACCGAGACAACGCGAAGAGCCAGGAGGTTGTGGATCTGATGGGGCTGAGGAGACGACAGACAGCCTGGGAACAGATCACCTCTGCGTAGGACCCGGAGAACGAGTGGAGGGCGAAAGTAGCCCGAATGGTGAGTTGCAAGTGACCCTCACCAGTTCTCCAGGGGTAAACCGCACTCGTCTCGGAGAGTTACAGCAGGAGGAGTGCCCCGAATTGGTTAGTAAGGCCGAAGGAGGACGTGTGGGTCCTGAGAAGGCTTACTTTCCATTTATCTATATCATATATGCCATGCTATCCATGATGAAGGAACGATGGACACCAGGAGCGACCGTGGGAACGGTGAATAAATATGTCCAGAAGTTCAAAGAACGTCTCACTAGAGCGAAGGAACTGGCTGGGAAACACCTGAAGGAGGCGCAACGTAAGATGTCGGAGTGGTACGACAGGAGAGCTGCGCAGAGGGATGTCCAGGTCGGATCCCAAGTGATAGTTTTGTTTCCAGGTAAAGGTAAGGTGACCAAGTCGCGGTTCAAGGGACCGTGCCAAGTACTGCGACGGTTGGGTCCAGTGTCGTACGAGATAGGGAAGCCGGACAGACCCGGAAAGAAACAGGTGTGTCACATAGACCACCTAAAACCTTTCTTCACTGTGGAAGAAAGAGCTGCCAGGCAGGAAGGAACGATTACCCGAGAACCCCAGCGGAAGACGGTTCTGTGTGTACAGGGGGACCGAGAATTCCCGGAGGAGGAAGAAAAGTGGTCCTGGGCGGACGGGGCCCGTCTCACCGACACTGAGAGACTGACAAAGATCAAGATCGAGCACATCAAGGGGAAGGACGACGTAGTAGCGGATGCCCTATCCCGCATACACTAACCAGACATGACTCTTATTTTAAGGGGAGGGGTATGTGACGGAGTTCCCTCCCTTATAATTCTCCCACGCCTGCAGTAAGAGTCATGTCTACTTTTCCCAAGCATTCTCTACGTTGCAGGCTACAATTTGATATATGGGAGAGAGTGAAGTGTTCTCGGAGAGCCGAGAAATTTGTGAGATAGTAATATTTTGGCCTGTGGTATAAGCCCTTTAGGGAGCCAAGATGGCGCTTGCCTCCCTGATTTCCCGCTAAAACCGTGTGACGTCAGTGGCACCGGATTGGTCACCGACAGCAGTGTGGCACCGGGAGCCAATGAAAACCTCCCGTGGCGAAAGTGACGTCAAGAAGGAAGGGGGTCCGGCCCGCGAGCCGAGCTGGCGCCATCAGTCAGACACGACACGTCATAGAGGTCGGACGTGCGACGGTTGGTCCTGTCAGTTGGACAGTTGTTTCCCGCTCCCGTGGATTTACGCGTCACCTGAAGTCCGCCAGTACTCTGAGAAGTCTTCCCTAGTTCATGTGTTGAACCAGAAGAGGGAATTGACGGTTATTTGAGCAACAAGTGCTCCAGTCAGGTACTGTGCAAGAAGCAGTGAAGCCGTGCAGTGACGTATGTGACGTCTGTGGCAGTTCACTAGTTCGTGACAGCGTAGTGGCTGACAGAGCCACTGGGTAGCCGAGGAAGAGAGGACTATTTGGGAATCCGGACGACTGTAGCTGAGACGTAGGCGACAGCCGTTGTTGGGAGAAGACGACGGCCAGGAGACCGACTCCAACCCTTTCGAGAAGTCAAGAAGGAGGACGGACCTGCAGTGAGGAGGCACGGAGACGACGCGCTAAACGGTGGGACGACGAGAGGCTCTGGTAGGACACGACGACGTGCGTGTGGGGGCGTTCCCGACACGAGGACCAGGAGCTACATCTCGACTCTCATCGGAGGATAGGTTGAAGTAGGTGTTTCTAGTTCCCTCCCCATTCCCCTTTAGTTAGCTATATTATTCGGCTATATTATCTAGCCTGAAGGATTTTATATGTCGTGAGCAAGTCTCACCCATGTCACGGTAAAGCACCAGTGTGCTAGACAGTACTATCAAGAGTACTTGTAATATTCATGTTGATTATTGGTGTGTACAGGCACCAGGAACAAGTGATAAATTTACTGTGTTGTGTATATCTTTCTATAGATTTTGATATGAACATATAGTGGTAAATTATATATAATATTATGCCAGTATTTGGAAGTTAGGCTGTGTGCCCAGAAACTATTTATTTTCCATGTATTGATATTTGATGTATCTACATTATATATGCTATGTTCATGCAGTGATTAGTCATTTGTGAGTACAGTGAATTATTGCGTTATCGCCCACGAGAGAAAGTACTGAAAACTCCAGTGTTAATACTTTATAATATGTCATTGAATGAAGGGCAGTGAAATCCATTACAGTGAATCATTATAGCATTGATTGTAGAAACGACTGTTTGAGCCTGAGTATAGTGTAACTAAGTGATATGTGCTATTGTGCCAATATCGAGTGTGCCAGTTTGTAGTAATATTGGAGAACTTAAAGAAACAGCGCGCGTGAATCTAGGAAACAAGCAAAAGCGTTCGCGCGCGGGGGCCAGGCGATCAGCTGTTCTTGACATTTGACAAGGAGGGGAGGTGTTGCCACCTAGTGATCGCATACTAACCGTGGGAATTACCGGCCGCGTCAGGATCAGTTGGTTTATTTGTTATTGTTTGGCCTTGTGACATCTTACATCCATTTTAAGTAAAATACAAAATTACCATTGTGTTTTTATCATCTCCTCCATTGATCTTGTGGCTACATTATACTGAAAGCATAGAGTGATAACAGTAAGTACCTGCCCGGATTCCTGATCTATTGAGTGTGACCTTGCCAAGGCTACCATTGACTCCACCAGTCCACTGAGGTGTTACTGGCCACCTAAAATACCAGTTGGCGACCTTGTGGTTAACCGTAGAGCCCGATTGTTGGGGAGGGCACACGACAGTCAAGTGAACGAGTCGTGTTCTCACTCTTTCTTAATAAGAGGCCATTAAGATTGACTGGGAGACTCTCCTGGCGTGCAGTGGCGCCGTGAGGATCGAGTGAAGACCCGCAGGGCTACGGTGAGTGACCTTGAGCATAACTATTGCTCACCCCAGACTAGAGTAAGGATAAAGAGAGGTATAACCCCAACATTGGTGACCTTGCCAGGATTTCGATTGAAGTAAAGGTTGCAGTGGTGGTACTTGGCAGTGGTGTTAGAGATCAGGTGAAGGTTATCACTCATAGCACAAGATGGAGGATGATAAAGTGACGAGGTTTATTGACTCTAGAGACGAACAGGTGCTGGAAGAGTGCACCAAGGCACAGTTACAGGCAATAGCGTATCATTTCGGAATAAAGCTGAAATCTGCCAGAGTTGGTGAAAGAAGACTAGAGATAATGGCTCAGCTCAGGGCTCGAGATGAAGCTTTGGGGGAGGAACGGCCCCAAACACCTGCCAGTGTGGGTGAACACCTGAGTATTAGTGGAAGCAGCAGGGGATCCAGCGGCAGCAGGCACAGCGTGAAGCTGGAAATAATGAAGCTGCAGCTAGAAGCGCAGCTGAGGAGAGAAGAAGCACAACAGCGCAAAGAAGAGCGAGAAGCACAACAGCGCAAAGAAGAGCGAGAGGCAGAAGCACAGCAGCGCAAAGAAGAGCAAGAGCGAGAAGCACAGATGAAGCGTGAGGAACGAGAAGCACAGCTACGCCGGGAAGAGCAAGAACGAGAAGCACAGCTACGCCGGGAAGAGCGAGAGCGAGAAGCACAGATGAAGCGTGAGGAGCGAGAAGCACAGATGAAGCGTGAGGAACGAGAAGCACAGCTACGCCGGGAAGAGCAAGAACGAGAAGCACAGCTACGCCGGGAAGAGCGAGAGCGAGAAGCAGAAGCACAGCTGAAGCGTGAGGAACGAGAAGCACAGCTACGCAGGGAAGAACACGAACGAGAAGTTGGGCTGAGACAACTGGAAATAGAAGCCAACAGGGAGTTGGAGCTGAAGCGGGCTGAACTAGGACTAGGTGCCCCTGCTCCGCCGCAACAGGAAGACCGACGAGTGAGGGAATGAGACCTGCCGGTCTTTGTGCCTAGTGAAGCCGAAAGTTTCTTCGATCACTTTGAGAGAGTTGCTGCTATGAAGAGGTGGCCGAGGGCGGAGTGGGCGGAGCTGGTTCAAGGGAGGCTCACAGGTGAAGCTCGCGAGGCCTTCACTATGCTCGACTTCCAAGAATGCACCAACTACGATGCGGTAAAACGAGCTGTGCTCCGTTCCTTCAAGCTCACGCCAGAGTGTTACCGGAAGAGGTTTAGAGAATGTACCCGGTTGCCAGGAAAGTCGTATGCGGAGACGGCGAGGGACATAGAAAGAAAGCTCCTTAAGTGGCTGGACTCTGAAGAAGCGAGGTCGGTCGAAGAGGTCAAGGAACTAATGGCCATGGAAAAGTTTATGTCCGTGCTCTCTCCTGAGATCAGGATGAGGATAAAGGAGGCGGACATAAAGAACCTGAGGGCCGCAGCCGACCGAGCTGACATGTTAGAAGAAGCCCTACGCCCACGCCGAGAGGGACAGCACCGACCACCCGCATACGTCGGAAACGATAGGGAATTATAGAAGGACGGATGGATGGAGGACAGGAGCGAGTTCTCCCAAGTCCCACCTCTCGAGTTGGAACACCCGAGGATCAAAAGGTGTTGTAGAGCCGATAGAGGAGAGCCAAGCTGAAAGCTCGGGAGTTGTTACTGCAACGAAGGAAACAACAAGCGGTGCGGGAAAGACACAGGGTGCGACGACCTCTGGAGGCAGTGCTAAGGCGAGCGGTGATGGATGGTCTCCGCCGAAGGTCCGCTGCTACAACTGCGGAATACCCGGACACGTCGAGCGGGAATGCAGACGCCTTAAGCAGCGGGGACACATTGCTTTAGTGATGTTCGAGGACCAGAGGGCCGAGGGAGTGTCAAGGAACCGTAAGGATGGGGGTCGCAGACCCCATCCCCGTGAAGATGCTAAGAGACACCGGGGCTGATTTCACCCTGGTAAGTGAAACCCTGTTCCCCGAGGGTTATGAAAGTACCAGTGTGGGGGTGGCAAGTGTGACCACTGTGGGAGGCCCAGTGAGGATGCCCCTACACCAGGTAACTTTGGATTCCAACTATGGCTGCCAGACCCTAGTGGTGGGAGTCTGTACATCAATGCCCAAGATGGAGGCACAGGTCATCTTGGGGAATGACGCGTGTGGAGGATACGTCCTCCCGCATCTCGTGAAGGGCGAAGAGTGCCTAGAACAATACAAGGAGACAGGCGAAGAGTTGAACGCCTGTGGGGACGAGAAGGGAATCGCACCGGTGGCGATCCCAGTTTGTACTGTGACACCGAGACAACGCGAAGAGCCAGGAGGTTGTGGATCTGATGGGGCTGAGGAGACGACAGACAGCCTGGGAACAGATCACCTCTGCGTAGGACCCGGAGAACGAGTGGAGGGCGAAAGTAGCCCGAATGGTGAGTTGCAAGTGACCCTCACCAGTTCTCCAGGGGTAAACCGCACTCGTCTCGGAGAGTTACAGCAGGAGGAGTGCCCCGAATTGGTTAGTAAGGCCGAAGGAGGACGTGTGGGTCCTGAGAAGGCTTACTTTCCATTTATCTATATCATATATGCCATGCTATCCATGATGAAGGAACGATGGACACCAGGAGCGACCGTGGGAACGGTGAATAAATATGTCCAGAAGTTCAAAGAACGTCTCACTAGAGCGAAGGAACTGGCTGGGAAACACCTGAAGGAGGCGCAACGTAAGATGTCGGAGTGGTACGACAGGAGAGCTGCGCAGAGGGATGTCCAGGTCGGATCCCAAGTGATAGTTTTGTTTCCAGGTAAAGGTAAGGTGACCAAGTCGCGGTTCAAGGGACCGTGCCAAGTACTGCGACGGTTGGGTCCAGTGTCGTACGAGATAGGGAAGCCGGACAGACCCGGAAAGAAACAGGTGTGTCACATAGACCACCTAAAACCTTTCTTCACTGTGGAAGAAAGAGCTGCCAGGCAGGAAGGAACGATTACCCGAGAACCCCAGCGGAAGACGGTTCTGTGTGTACAGGGGGACCGAGAATTCCCGGAGGAGGAAGAAAAGTGGTCCTGGGCGGACGGGGCCCGTCTCACCGACACTGAGAGACTGACAAAGATCAAGATCGAGCACATCAAGGGGAAGGACGACGTAGTAGCGGATGCCCTATCCCGCATACACTAACCAGACATGACTCTTATTTTAAGGGGAGGGGTATGTGACGGAGTTCCCTCCCTTATAATTCTCCCACGCCTGCAGTAAGAGTCATGTCTACTTTTCCCAAGCATTCTCTACGTTGCAGGCTACAATTTGATATATGGGAGAGAGTGAAGTGTTCTCGGAGAGCCGAGAAATTTGTGAGATAGTAATATTTTGGCCTGTGGTATAAGGCCCTTTAGGGAGCCAAGATGGCGCTTGCCTCCCTGATTTCCCGCTAAAACCGTGTGACGTCAGTGGCACCGGATTGGTCACCGACAGCAGTGTGGCACCGGGAGCCAATGAAAACCTCCCGTGGCGAAAGTGACGTCAAGAAGGAAGGGGGTCCGGCCCGCGAGCCGAGCTGGCGCCATCAGTCAGACACGACACGTCATAGAGGTCGGACGTGCGACGGTTGGTCCTGTCAGTTGGACAGTTGTTTCCCGCTCCCGTGGATTTACGCGTCACCTGAAGTCCGCCAGTACTCTGAGAAGTCTTCCCTAGTTCATGTGTTGAACCAGAAGAGGGAATTGACGGTTATTTGAGCAACAAGTGCTCCAGTCAGGTACTGTGCAAGAAGCAGTGAAGCCGTGCAGTGACGTATGTGACGTCTGTGGCAGTTCACTAGTTCGTGACAGCGTAGTGGCTGACAGAGCCACTGGGTAGCCGAGGAAGAGAGGACTATTTGGGAATCCGGACGACTGTAGCTGAGACGTAGGCGACAGCCGTTGTTGGGAGAAGACGACGGCCAGGAGACCGACTCCAACCCTTTCGAGAAGTCAAGAAGGAGGACGGACCTGCAGTGAGGAGGCACGGAGACGACGCGCTAAACGGTGGGACGACGAGAGGCTCTGGTAGGACACGACGACGTGCGTGTGGGGGCGTTCCCGACACGAGGACCAGGAGCTACATCTCGACTCTCATCGGAGGATAGGTTGAAGTAGGTGTTTCTAGTTCCCTCCCCATTCCCCTTTAGTTAGCTATATTATTCGGCTATATTATCTAGCCTGAAGATTTTATATGTCGTGAGCAAGTCTCACCCATGTCACGGTAAAGCACCAGTGTGCTAGACAGTACTATCAAGAGTACTTGTAATATTCATGTTGATTATTGGTGTGTACAGGCACCAGGAACAAGTGATAAATTTACTGTGTTGTGTATATCTTTCTATAGATTTTGATATGAACATATAGTGGTAAATTATATATAATATTATGCCAGTATTTGGAAGTTAGGCTGTGTGCCCAGAAACTATTTATTTTCCATGTATTGATATTTGATGTATCTACATTATATATGCTATGTTCATGCAGTGATTAGTCATTTGTGAGTACAGTGAATTATTGCGTTATCGCCCACGAGAGAAAGTACTGAAATTATTGTTAATACTTTATTACAGTGTTAATACTTTATAATATGTCATTGAATGAAGGGCAGTGAAATCCATTACAGTGAATCATTATAGCATTGATTGTAGAAACGACTGTTTGAGCCTGAGTATAGTGTAACTAAGTGATATGTGCTATTGTGCCAATATCGAGTGTGCCAGTTTGTAGTAATATTGGAGAACTTAAAGAAACAGCGCGCGTGAATCTAGGAAACAAGCAAAAGCGTTCGTGCGCGGGGGCCAGGCGATCAGCTGTTCTTGACATTTGACAAGGAGGGGAGGTGTTGCCACCTAGTGATCGCATACTAACCGTGGGAATTACCGGCCGCGTCAGGATCAGTTGGTTTATTTGTTATTGTTTGGCCTTGTGATATCTTACATCCATTTTAAGTAAAATACAAAATTACCATTTTTTTTTTTATCATCTCCTCCATTGATCTTGTGGCTACATTATACTGAAAGCATAGAGTGATAACAGTAAGTACCTGCCCGGATTCCTGATCTATTGAGTGTGACCTTGCCAAGGCTACCATTGACTCCACCAGTCCACTGAGGTGTTACTGGCCACCTAAAATACCAGTTGGCGACCTTGTGGTTAACCGTAGAGCCCGATTGTTGGGGAGGGCACACGACAGTCAAGTGAACGAGTCGTGTTCTCACTCTTTCTTAATAAGAGGCCATTAAGATTGACTGGGAGACTCTCCTGGCGTGCAGTGGCGCCGTGAGGATCGAGTGAAGACCCGCAGGGCTACGGTGAGTGACCTTGAGCATAACTATTGCTCACCCCAGACTAGAGTAAGGATAAAGAGAGGTATAACCCCAACACAATGAACACTACAACAACGAACACTACAACAACAAACACCACAACAACGAACACTACAACAACAAACACAACAACAACGAACACTACAACAATGAACACCACAACAACGAACACTTCAACAACGAACACTACAAATACAAACACCACAACAACGAACACTACAAAAACGAACACCACAACAACGAACACTACAACAATGAACACCACAACAACGAACACTTCAACAACGAACACTACAACAACGAACACTACAACAACGAACACCACAACAACGAACACCACAACAACTAACACCACAACAACGAACACCACAACCACGAACATCTCAACAACGAGCAATACAACAACGAACACAACAAAAACGAACACTACAACAACGAACACTACATCGACGAACACTACAACAAAGAACACTTCAATAACGAACACCACAAAAACAAACACTAAAACAACGAACACCACAACAACGAACATCTCAACAACGAACAGCACAACAACGAACACAACAACAACGAACACCACACCAACGAACACTGCAACAACGAATACCACAACAATGAACACCACAACAACGAACACTACAAAAACGAACACTACAACAACGAACACTACAACAACGAACATTACAACAATGAACACTACAACAACGAACACTACAACAACGAACACTACAACAACGAACATTACAACAATGAACACTACAACAACGAACACTATAACAACGAACATTACAACAACGAACACTACAATAACTAACATTACAACAATGAACACTACAACAACGAACATTACAACAATGAACACTACAAGAACGAACACTAAAACAACGAACATTACAACTACGAACACCACAACAACGAACTTTACAACAACGAACACTACAACAACGAACACTACAACAACGAACATTACAACAACGAACACTACAACAACGTAGTGTACGTAGTGAACAGTACAAAAACGTAGTGTACGTAGTGAACTCTACAACAACATACACTACAACAACGAACACTACAACAACAAACACCACAACAACGAACACTACAACAACAAACACCAAAACAACGAACACTACAACAACGAACACTACAACAACGTACACTACCACAACGAACACCACAACAACGAACACTACAACAACGAACACTAAAACAACGAACACTACAACAATGAACATCTCAACAACGAACATCTCAACAACGAACACTACAACAATGAACACTACAACAACGAACACCACAACAACTAACATCTCAACAACGAACACTACAACAACGAACATCACAACAACGACCATCACAAAAACGAGCATCTCAACAACGAACATCTCAACAACGAACACTACAACAACAAACACTAGAACAATGAGCACCACAACAACGAACACCACAATAATTAACACTACAACAACGAACACTAGAACAACGAACACCACAACAACGAACACCACAATAATGAACACTACAACAACGAAAATCAGAACAACGAACACTTCAACAACGAACACTACAACAACAAACACTACAACTACGAACATCTTAACAACAAACACCACAACAACGAACTTTACAACAACGAACATCTCAACAACGAACATCTCAACAACGAACCTCTCAACAACGAACACTACAACAACGAACACAACAACAACGAACATCACAACAACGAACACCACAACAACGAACATCTCAACAACGAACACTACAACTACGAATATCTCAACAACGAACATCTCAACTACGAACACTACAACAATGAACACTACAACAACGAGCACCACATCAACGAACATCTCAACAACGAACACTACAACAACGAACACCACAGCAACGAACATCACAAAACGAACATCACAACAACGAACATCTCAACAACGAACACCACAATAATGAACACTACAACAACGAAAATCAGAACAACGAACACTACAACAACGAACACTACAACAACGAACACTACAACAACGAACACTACAACTACGAAACCCTTAACAAAAAACACCACAACAATGAACTTTACAACAACGAACACCACAACAACGAACAATACAACAACGAACACCACAACAACGAACTCCACAACAACGAACTTTACAACAACGGACACCTCAACATCGAACATTACCACAACGAAAATCACAAAAACGACCATTAACACAACGCACACCACAACAACGAACACTACAATAATTAACACTACAACAACGAACAATACAACATTGAACACTACAACAACGAACAAAACAACAACGAACACTTCAACAACGAACACTACAACAACGAACACTCTAACAACAAACACTACAACAATGAATACTACAACAACGAGCATTACAACAATGAACATTACAACAACGATTACTACAACAATGAACTATTGAACTTCAATACAATGAAGTATTGGTGTGACATTATCCAGCTGTTGGACCCTGCCTTTTTGGTGGTGATCCTGGACGGGTCCAGCCTCCCAGGCCAAACCTCAACACATCCAAGCTAACTAAATTTCCTCCATCTCTGATATTCATCTAACCCCATGATTCTTTACACAGATTAAACCATCTTTTATAGACCTTAGTCGTGTTGCTTGGTGCTTTTCCTGATAGTTTCCTCTGCCCAATAGATATTTCCAGAGGAAAGATGAGTAAGATTATTATTGTTGTGGTGTTAGTGGTGGGGATGATGGGAAGATATGCCCAGTGGCAAATGGCGGGGGAATCTTAGAGCAGGAACCAACTGCTCCAGCTGCGGCAGTAGGTGAAGGACTACCAAGAGGACAACACTGGCGTAGGAGGCCAGGCGCGGCAAGTGGCTGTCGATCTCAACCTGCTTCCACCTCTGCCCACTTGTGACCCCTCACTCCTACAGGATCAACGGCTAGACTCCCTCTTGGACCACCTGCCTCTAGTGGGCACACACCGGCGGCAACAACACACACGCATGCAGGTGGAGGGACTCAAGGCCTTCCTGCTGCAGGTGGGAGAGGAGCCCAAGACCCAGCCTCCCGAAGGATGGTTCAGCTGGAAAATAGCAGTGATTTTCGTCTTCGTCCTTCTCTATCTCTGCCTTAACAGTGGGTCAGGCGTACACTCTACGCCCACTCTAGTAGGGAGTACTACTTCCACGGAGCTAAATCTCTCTCCCACAAAGCCTGATCACACACCCTCACATACCGTGTAAACCCAAAAACAGACCGGTACAACACCCAAAACAACAACAACAACAACAACAACACCCACAACTACAACATCAACAGGAGCAACAACAACAACATCAGCAACAAAAACATCAACAACAACAACATCAACACCCAAGTCAACAACAACAACAACAACATCAATACCCAAGTCAACAACAACAACAACATCAGCACCCAAGTCAACAACAACAACAACATCAACACCCAAGTCAACAACAACAACAACAACATCAACACCCAAGTCAACAACAAACACAAGGACAAACAAAGGCTAAAACCAAACGATTAGGTCGTGGATAACCTGCCCCAGAAAGTTTTAGGGTGCAATTATTGGCCTTAAAGGAAAAAGAATCTAAGATCTTGAGGTCCAATTCAACGTATTTATCTCGCTCAATTGGTGTGAAGGGAGAGCAGAGATCTATGGGTATGATGCGGCAAACATCGAGAGGTGCGAAGACGCCCTCCTCCAGATAATGAAGAGCGGCGCAAAATGAGACTAGGCCTACCTCCGACAACGGGAGTGGTAGTCCCGTTGTTGACAGCGGGAGTGGTAGTCCCGTTTTTGACAGCGGGAGTGGTAGCGACGCTACGTGTCCTGTTGTTGGCAACGGGAGTGGTGTGTGTGTGTGTGTACACCTTGTTGTACTTGCGGGGGTTGAACTCTGGCACTTTGGTCCCGCCTCTTAACTGTCAATCAACTGGTGTACAGATTCCTAAGCCTACTGGGCTCTATCATATCTACATTTGAAACTGTGTATAGAGTCAGCCTCCACCACATCACTGTCTAATGCATTCCACCTGTTAACTACTCTGACACTGAAATAGTTCTTTCTAACGTCCCTGTGGCTCATTTGGGTACTCGATCTCCACCTGTGTCCCCTTGTTCGCGTACCACCCGTTTTAAACTTTTTATCCTTAACTACCCTACCAATTCCTCACAGAATTTTGTAGGTAGTGACCATGTCTTCCCATACTCTTCTGTCTTCCAGTGTCGTGAGGTGCATTTTACGCAGCCTTTCCTCGTAACTAATGCCTCTTAGTTTTGGGACTAGTCTAGTGGCATACCACTTAACTTTTTCAACCTTCGTCTTGTGCTTGACAAGGCTCTATGCTGGGGCCGTATACTCCAGTCTTACATATGCCGTATACAAGATTCTGAATGATTCCTTACACAGGTTCCTGAAGGTTGTTCTGATGTTAGCCAGCCACGCATGTGCCGCAGATGTAACTCTTTTTATGTGGGCTTCAGAAGACAGTTTTGGTGTGATATTAACTATATCATTCTCTCTGTGCGTTTCAGGAAGTACTTCATCTCATATTCTGTATCTGGTGTCTGGCCTCCTATTTCCACCGCCTTGTTTGTGAACTTATCTATTTGTACTCACGTATTTGTGCCTGCAGGATCGAGCATTGACTCTTGAATCCCGCCTTTCGAGCCGGTTTCCTACAGCAATGACTCCGGTCCTATTTCCCTGTCATATCTAGTTTTAAAATTATGAATAGAATTTGCTTCCACAAAATGCTCCTTAAGATCATTCCATTTTTCCACTACTCTCACACTAAAAGAAAACTTCCTAACATCTCTGTGACTCATCTGAGTTTCCAGCTTCCACCCATGTCCCCCCTCGTTCTATTACTATTTTCTGTGGACATTTCGTCTATTTCTACTCTGTCAATTCCCTTCAGAATTTTATTTATTAATATCATATCCCCCTTCCTTCTTTTTTCTAGTGTCGTAAGGCTCAGTTCCTTCAGGCGCTCTTCATACCCCATCCCTCGTAACGCAGGAATAAGTCTCGTTGCAAACTTCTGAACCTTTTCCCGTTTCCTTATGTGTTTCTTCTGGTGGGTACTCCATGATGGCGACATACTCTAAGACTGACTTCACGTCGGCAGTGTAAAGCGCCCTAAATGCCTCCTTAATTAGGTTTCTGAATGATGTTCTTTCTTTTGCCAGAGTAGAGTACACTGCTGTCGATATCCTATTTATATGTACCTCAGGAGTTAGGTTAGGTGTTACGTCCACACCCTGGTCCCTTTCTCGAGTCGTCACAGCTAGGCAGTTCTCCTTCAATGTATACTGTCCCTTTTGGTCTCCTATCACCTTATCCCATTTTCATAACTTTACATTTGCTCGTATTGAACTCCAGTTGCCATTTCTCTGACTATCTCTGCTACCTGTTCAAGTCCTCTTGGAGGATCCTACAATCCTCATCTGTCACAACTCTTGTCATCAACTTTGGGTCATCCGCGAACATCAACATGTAGGATTCTACTCCTGAAAACATGTCATTAATGTATATTAAAAATAGAATTGGTCCCAGCACCGATCCTTGAGGTTCGCTTCTTCCAACCGTTGGAACTACTCCGTCAGTCGATTTATGTGTTGTTTCCAGCTATCGGCGTACACCACTATATCGTCTATGTACACGGCGCAGCCTTCCATCCGTCTTAGCACTTCGTTCATCATCCTCTGAAAACAATTTCCGCTGTTCTTCATACCAAACGGAAGCACTTTGCACTGGTACAATCCGTCTGGAGTAGCAAACGCTGACATCTTTCTCGCACTCGGAGACAAAGGGATTTGATAATATCCTTTCAGCAGATCGACCTTGGTGACAAACCTTGCGTTTCCCACTTGGTCGATGCAATCACTTATTTGGGGCATCGGGTGAGAATCCGACACGGTTATGGAATTCACTTTGCAATAGTCGGTGCAAAAACGATATGATCCGTCACTCTTCTTGACCAGCACATAGGGCGAGCTCCACTCACTGTTGCTGGGCTCAGCGAGATCATTCGCTAGCAGATATTCCACCTCCTGTCGCATAATCTTCCTCTTCTCAGGACTCACCTGATAAGCAATCTGCTTCATTAGCTTTCCTTTGCACACATCCACCTCGTGCACCACACTCATGTGCCGTCGGGGCACATCTGTAAAGAGTGACTTGTTCCTTCTTATCAGGGTCACTAGATCTCTCCTTTTCCCTTTATCCAGATGAAGCAGCCTCTCTTCTTGATGTATCAAACTTTCCGTATTTGACAGGCGCGTACCATCGGCACGGGTCCACTTTCCTTCCTCTGCTGGCAACACTTGGCTCATCTCCATACACAGAACCAATTTCCCTTCTTGCGACTGTGTTTCACACCGTCACTCTCGCACTCTCTTGCTCCTCTGGGAAGTATGGCTTCAAACGGTTGATATGACATACCTGTGTCTTGCGGGGGCGATTCGACTTGCTGATCTCATAACTTACAGGACCCACACGCCGAATAACCGAGTATGGACCACCAATGCGTGATTCCGTGACTCTACCTCTCCCAGGTAGCAACATCATCACTCTGGCTTCTGCCTCGAACTCCCTTGAGACAGCCTTCTTGTCGTACCAGATCGGCATCTTCTCTTGCACTGTCTTCAGGCGTTCAGCAGCCAATTCCTTTGCCGTTTCCAATCGTTCATGGAATCTCTGCACATACTCTTCCACTGTCCCTAACGTCTTCTCCACCGTCAACTGCTCCTTCAGCATCAATAACGGGCTCCTTACTTCGTGCCCAAACACCAGTTGGAATGGAGAGAATCCCAGAGACTCAACTATAGCATCTTTGATTGCAAACAGGGCTGGATATACAGCCTCATCCCATTCTGCTCCCTGTTCTGCAAAATACACTCTCAAGATGGTCTTCAGAGTGGAGTGAAACCTCTCAATCGCTCCCTGCGATTGCGGTCTATAAGGTGACGATCGTAGTTGGGCTCTTCCTCAGCTCGCAATAGCCTGCCTAAACCACCTCGCCTGGAAAACCCTTCCACAGTCGGAACGGATCTCCTTGGGCTCACCTACCCAAGCAAGGAACCGCTGAAGGTGTCCCATGACGCATCTCGATGTCACCTTCCGCACTGGGATCGCCTCTGGAAATCTCGTTGAAGCACACATGATGGTCAATAAGTAATTATTTCCCTTTCTTGTCCTAGGCAAGGGTCCCACAACGTCGATTATTAGGCGTTCAAACGCCTAATAATCAAACACCAAAAGGAACTGGAACCAAAGGCGCTTTCGGGATGGCAGGGACGTTCTTCCCCGCCCTCTGGCGGGGAAGAACGGTAAACACGTCTTGCAAATTCGTCTTACATCCGCGTCCATGCCCGGCTAATAAAAATGTTCCCAAAGCCTGGTTAAGGTCTTGGTTACTCCCAAGTGACCCGCGGGATCCACTGAGTGTGCAAGCTTCAGTACCGCGTTTCTGTACCGCGCCGACGCCACCACCTGATGCCTCACTCTCAGCATACTATCACCCACTTATTCCCTTACCAGTCTCCACTGCCTCATTAGCACTCCCTTCTCCACGAAGAAGTGAGTCGGTGACTCGGGTCCGGCCAGACCTCCTTCCGCCTCCCGTACCAACTCGGGAAACTCTTCCTTTTGCAGCTCACCTAGACGGGTACGGTCAATACCTAGAGGACTGGTGAGAGTAACTTGGACACTCCTATCCAACCCTTCCTCACCTGTCGCTTGTCTTCTGGCCTCCTCTCAGAACAAATGATCGAGCCCCAGATCACCCAGCATGTTCTCCGACGTCACCGCGCATACCGGAAATGCCACTCTCGCAATTTCCGTTTCGCCGCTGCTGGCGCCCGTCCTGCTGCTCTGTCGATAGAGCTCTATCGATAGAGCTCTATACACTCCTCATCCTTAATCAAATTCGAGAGAACACATCCCCCACAGAAGTCATTCCCTAGGATCGCCTGAGCTTCCATCCTGGGCAGTAAAGCACAGACCCCTACCACGAGAGTCTGACAACCATAGTCTGAATTAAGAGTCGCCTTATGAAGGGGCATCCTCACTTGTCTCCCCAACGTCCTTATCAGGGCCTCCCCTGTACTGGAACTTCTGTAGTCCTCGAGGAATAGGAATTCACTAACAATGGTGAAGTCGGATCCCGTGTCCCTCAGCATCCTCGCTGGAACAGGCTCAGCTCCTCTTATCTTCACCGTCCCCTCACACACAAAGGGGTGAATCCTCTTCTCCCTCATCACCGGCATATCACCTGAGTTATTATTGGCTTCTTCGCTTCCTATCCTCGCGAAAGCCACGTTCCCACCGTGCCTGGGGCGACCGCACTCCCTTGCAAAGTGTCCTCATCCCACACAGTTGTAACACCGACCGCCTCTCCTGGGCGACCCTCTACCAGTCACCCTGGTAGCACCAACGGTAGAGATTCCCTGGGTCCTCCTAGGACTCCCCGTTGTCGGTTCCCGGGCAGCAGAACTCGCTCCCGAGCTAGGTCCACTGCTCACAGTTTGGGGCTTCCTCCAGGCATCCCTTGAGCTCTTGAACCGGGTTACTTCATCGGGCACACTACTCTTGAGAGAGTCCCCACCCGTCCTCGCTCCTCCTGAACTCCTAAAGTTCCCTCCCGACCTGGGGTAAGGCGAGTGTCTTTGAGGCCCCTCCATCCTGAGATGTAGTGCCTCCTCCAGCATGTTGGCTCGGTCTGCTGCAGCCTTCAGGTCCTTAATACCTGCTTCTCTCACCCTTACGCTCAACTCAGGATGGAGCACTGACATAAAATTCTCCATCACTATCAGTCGTTTGATCTCGTCAACCGACTCTGCTTCCTCTGCCTTCAACCATCGTAGGAATTTCCGTTCCATATCCCTGGCGGTCTCGGCGTAAGACTTTCCCGACGCTCTCGTACAGTCTCTGAACAGCTTCCGGTACATCTCCGGAGTCATCCGTAACGAGTGGAGCACCGCATTCTTAATTCCGTCGTAACTAGCACACTCCTCTAGGTCCAGCATGATGTAAGCTTCCCGGGCCTCACCGGTAAACCTGCCCCGGACCAGAGCAGCCCAATCATCTTCCGGCCACTCCTTCTGAGTCACTATCCGTTCGAAGTGTTCGAAGAACGCCTCAGCTTCTTGAGGTTCGAACGTAGGTAAGTCACGTTCCATTATCTTGAGGTCATCCCACTGTGCAGGTAGTGAGTTACCACAATGTTGCCACCATTCCGGCTCCGATACTGGTCGGATGGCCTAGGGTACACTTTTATATAAGTCTGTGCTGTTTTACCACTCTCCAGACGATAAGAGCTTCTATAGAAAACGTGATGTTCCCTTGGTGGTACTATGATAACATTCGTGTATGCTTATAGAGAATATTATATTGGAGGCACACCTAAACACGATGATAAAATGTGTGAATTTACTGACACAAATTACATGATCACACATACAATCAGTCAATACAGTAAATGAAAAAAATGAAAATAATAAATCAGGAGATCGACAGCAACTCTTCTTTCACGACCTCCAACACCTCCTTCAACTGGGCAGATTAGAAAAGAGTCACACACTCTCTCACATAAGGGCCTCTTCGTCCAAGTTGGCACCTCCTCTGTTGGGATTGAGTACTACAAATGTTGGAGGTAGCATGTTTGGAGCAGATGCTCTTTTGTTTATGATCTTGTTAATAATATTTCATGTACCTGATAATGTTTTTGTTGTTGTTACTGGCGGAGAATAAAACGATGTGGACGAAAATTGTTTGTCTGACCAAAACCATAACAGTGGCGACGAGAATTAAACATCGCTGGCAGAGAGCCTGGGTACGAGACGTGGTGTGAGGATCAAGACAGTACAGGGTACGTCGTGTGGACGAGTGGACGCTTCGCATATAACAGTGGAGTGTGCTAAACCGTGGCCATGGCTACCATGTCAATCGAGCCGTTAAACACTGCCAAGATCTCGTTGGACCTGTGGCTCAGCCTGCTGGAAGCAAACTTTCAGTACCGGGAGATTAAGGAGGACACCACCAAGAAAGCGGTACTCTTAGTTTCACTGGGTTCTGAAGCATATAGTGTTCTCGGAAATTTGTGTGCACCTGAGCTACCGCACACGAGGACCTATGTAGACTTGATTGCTTTGCTTAAACGTCAGTATGTGGTGAAACCATCATATCACAGGAGTTTGATGGATTTCCAGAAGAGGACGAAAAAGCAGCAGGAATCCGTACAGGATTTATTTGCGGAATTGAAGGCTTTGGCTAACCACTGCAACTTTGGAGCACAGTTGGACGGCAGGGTTAGGGACCAGTTGTTCATGGCAGTGGAAAAGGAGAATTATTTCCCTAACCTGGTGGCAGAAAATTTGGATCTACAATCGATGACTTCATGGACAGTGCTCGAGAAGATATTGAATCTGGAAAGGGCTTTTGGAAGTAAGACTTCTACTCAGGAAATTATGGTCGTACAGAGCCAGACCAGATGTACACACTGTGGATACAAGCACATAAGTAGCAAGTGCAAGTTTCGTGCATATATATGCAACTTTTGTAACAAGGAGGGACACTTGCAGAGAGTGTGTAGGGAATATCTGACAACCCGTTCTCGCAAATTTAATAAGTCAATATTGACTTATTAAATGTGTGCATAGGTGACATACTTAACATAATAGATACCCTTAAAAAGATTCATAGAAAACACCGACCTTACCTAACCTTGTTAGTATCTTAAGATAAGCATCTTATTGCTTCGTAATTACAATTATTACCTAACCTATAATAGGTATAGGTTAAGTAATAATTGTAATTACGAAGCAATAAGATGCTTATCTTAAGATACTAACAAGGTTAGGTAAGGTCGGTGTTTTCTATGAATCTTTTTAAGGGTATCTATTATGTTTAGTATATCACCTATGCACGTAGTTAATAAGTCAATATTGACTTTACGAATTTGCGAGAACGGGTTGTATCTGAACAGGAACAACAAGGCCTGGGAGAGGAGACGACCAGGGAATGCAGGAAGAAGAGGTAGTGGTACTGTGGTCAAGGCAGTGGAGGAAGGTAACCTGTCTGAAGAAGCTGCAGGTGAGGAAAACCGACTATATTCGTTGAAAGAAAAGGTATGTTCAGTGAAGTCACAAGTGGTGAATTTTGTAATTAATGGGAAGTTAGTTCCCTTGGAACTGGACACTGGTGCTGCAGTGTCAACATTGTCTAGAGATTGGGCAGATACCTTGCAATTGAATGTAAAACCAGGTAAAAAATCTTTAAGTGCTTATGATAATGTACCGATTAAGGTCTATGGCAAGGTGTCGGCAAAACTAGGTTATAATGGAAAAGAAATTGTCCAGGATTTTTATGTAGTGGATTCACATAATCCTAGCCTATGTGGTAAGGATCTCATGGAAAAAGTGGGAATTTTCTTGGCGGGCCTAGATGAATTGTCGATAGTTAAAACAATTAAAAGTGCCGAACAAATGTTAGACAAATATTCAGTGGAGGCAGATAAGCCAATTAATAGCATTGTGGCAAAAATTCACCTGAAAAGTGGGGCTTCACCAAAATTTTTCAAGGCAAGAACAGTGCCGTTTCATTACAAGCAATTGGTAGAATCAGCCCTGGCAAAGCATGTGGCAGAAGGCATCTTAGAGCCAATTACACATAGTGAGTGGGCAGCCCCAATTGTACCAGTGTTGAAGGCAGATCGGAAATCCTTGAGAATCTGTGCAGACTTCAAAGAACTGAACAACCGCATACACTGTGAGAAGTACCCTTTACCTACGATAGATGAGTTGTTGTCAGTGGTCTGCAAGGGAGCAATTTTTTCTAAGATTGACCTGAAAGATGCTTACTTGTAAATTCCTGTAGAGGAGGAGAGCCGAAATTGTTAGTGATTAATACCAACAAGGGGTTATTTAAGTATAAAAGACTTCCTTTTGGACTCTCCTCGTCTCCAGCAATTTTTCAGAGATTCATGTCCCAGTTGTTAGTTAACATTGAAGGTGTGGCTAGTTTTTTAGATGACATTATTGTATGTGGGGAGAATGAGGAAGTGCATGATGCTAGATTAGAACAAATTTTAAATCTTTTGCAAAAGCACAATGTGAAGATTAATAAGGGAAAAACAACGTTGAAGACCAAGGCCATTGAATATCTGGGGTACCATATTTCAGGTAAGGGCTTTACTCCTTCTCACAAAAATGTAGCTGCTATAATAGATGCCCCAGCCTCAACATCAGTTGGGAAAGTACAGTCTTTTGTTGGGATGGTTACACATTTTTGTAAGTTCGTGAAGAACTTTTCAACAAAATTAGCACCCTTGCATGAATTGCTGAAAAAAGGGGCTAGATTTAAGTGGGCAGCAAGAGAGGAAAATGCATTCAGGAATATTAAGCAGGAATTGATCAATTCTCCAGCGCTCACTAATTTTACAGGTAGACTCCCATTAAAACTGGAGGTAGATGCTTCCCCAGTAGGAGTGGGTTGTGTATTATTACAGGAAGTAGATGGTCAGGATAAAGTAGTATATTTTGCTAGCAAGAAATTATCTCCTGCGGAACAGAATTATTCTCAGTTAGATAAAGAAGCCTTAGCTTTGGTATATGCTGTAAAAATACTGAGGTATTTTCTGTTGGGGAGGAAATTTCTTGCTAGAACAGATCATAAACCCCTGCTAGGATTGTTTGGCAGAGGTAAGCAGATTCCAGTTAATGCCAATGCTAGAATTCAAAGATGGGCATTACTACTCTCTCAGTTTGAGTATGATTTAGAGTTTAAGCCAGGCAAGGATAATGTAGTAGCTGATGCATTAAATAGATTGCCTGTGACAGAACAATTAAATTCCAGTATTCCAGTGGAGTATGTTAACCTGGTGGAATCTATGTCTTTTGAGGATATTTCATTCCAGACTATTAGGAAGGCAACTGGTAGAGATCCTAAATTAAGTCTGTTGTTGAAAAATGTCATATATGGTTGGAATGATAATTTGTTATTGTCAGAGTATGCTGCAGTAAAGGCTGACCTTAGTATTCACCAGGATGTACTCTTGTATAGGAATAGAGTGGTGGTGCCAGGGGAACTGAGATGTAAGATTTTGGAACAGCTGCATGTAGGCTATAATGGCATAAATGCTATGAAAGCAGAAGCTAGAAGTTGGGTTTGGTGGCCAAAAATAGACCAGGATATTGCTGAGGTAACAAAAAATTGTCATATTTGCTTTAAGAATTATCAGAAACCCCAGGCCCCAGTACTTTCTTGGCCATGCACTGGAAAACCCTGGTCTAGACTTCATGTAGATTATGTGGGACCTATGGATAATAAATATTACCTAGTGGTGGTGGATTCATACACCAAATTTTTGGATGTGCATGTGTGTAATTCCACCACATCATCTGTAACTTGTGAATTACTAAGGAAAACATTTTGTAATTTTGGATTGCCAGACATAATTGTCTCAGACAATGCTCCTTATTTTGTTTCTGTGGAAATGGAGGATTTTTTTCGGAAAAATGGTATTAAACATGTAACACCTGCCCCCTGTAATCCTTCTTCAAATGGTCTAGCAGAGAGAGCAGTGAGATCCTTGAAAGAATGGTTAAAGCAGTTTACGGAAGGTACTATTAATACAAGGCTTTGTAGATTTTTATATAATCAAAGGAAAATGTTCATTCTACTACTGGTAAATCTCCTTTTGAATTACTGTTTAATAGACACTTTAAAGTGCACATGGAAGCAGTAAAGACAGATCCCAATAAAGAGAAATCGGTAACTAGCTTGGCCAGTCAGTTGGTTCAGGGAGAGGAATTGTTGTTTAATGAGGGGGATGCAGTATATGCAAGGAATTTTGGAAGTGGAAAGCCAGGGTGGAAGGGAAAATTAGGGAGGTCCTGGGCCGCAGGAACTTCACTGTGCAAGTGCAGAGTTTTGGGAACATTAATTGGAAAAGGCATGCCGATCAGCTCATGCCAAGGTTCCCAGGAAATTTTGAAGACCCTTCAGGTGGGGGTGGGGCAACTAGTGATATCCATCCTAATAATGAAGGGATAGCAGCACCTGCAGGAGACAGGAAGGCAGAGCAAGGGGCAGTAGAGGGTATTGGGGATACAGTTAACCCTATAGACTCTACAAGGAGTAATTCAGAAGAATGTTTCCCAGAAGTAACAGGTCAGGACTCCCAGTTGAGAAAATCAGGAAGAGTCATACGACTGCCTGATACACAACCTGTAGGGATGTAGTTTATTTAAAAGGGGAGGAATGTTGGGATTGAGTACTACAGATGTTGGAGGTAGCATGTTTGGAGCAGATGCTCTTTTGTTTATGATCATGTTAATAATATTTCATGTACCTGATAATGTTTTTGTTGTTACTGGCGGAGAATAAAACGATATGGACGAAGATTGTTTGTCTGACCAAAACCATAACATCCTCCTCAATTGCCCCATCGTCCAAACACACTGTCCTCTTCAACAGTCCTGGACACAAGCTGTCCTGCAGCCTATCCTACTACTGGTGTATCAACATTATGCAATAACACACATATATGAACATAATGGCCCATCTAGCCTAATCAAACAAGGGGTAATGGGAGGGAAATTGATCTACCTTTACATTCCTGGCTCTCGACGCCTGTCCCTCGATGGTGTGAGGTTCCCACGCTTCCTGAGTCGCTTCTTGACGATCCAGGAAAATTCCACAAGTCCTCAGGTGTCGTGAAGCCTTCGCGTCATCGCCAAACTATTCACAGAATTTCAGATATCCCAATCCTGGTTCACCATTGGGCACTGAGCACATCACTGCATGCACTCACTCATCCCTTCCACAAGGCGTTGCTCCTTGCCCTAGGAACGGTGTCGTCCCTCCAAAGTCCTTAGTGAACGTGACTCAGTCACAGCTAGGCCTGCTCGCCACACCCTCCAGACCCTCGTCGTCGCCGACCAATTTTCCAAGTTTGGCACTCCTCTGCTCGATGGACTTGGCTTCTTGTTGCTTCCCAGAAGCGCAGGGTCTCCAATAACGATGGTGGGCTGCAATGGCTAGCTCTAATCCACTGAGTAAGGCTTGTAGAGCCTCAAATCCTTCAGAGCTGACCGAGAAACGTCCTCTCCCCTTCGTAGTCAGACCAGTTCTGACGTTGGCGCCGCCCGGGGCACTCGGTGACGTCACGGTGGGCTCTGATTGGTCGCCCGTGGCCTAAGTCGGCCAATCCGCAATCGGCTAGCGTCCTTTACAAAACGGCATATCTGCAGGTAGGGGTACTCTTTCATTTATATCAGAGCGCCATTTTCCCCTTACCTACAACTTATAATGTAAATTTTTCCCTTATCTGTCGCCACATATACCAACAGACTCCCTGTATCTCAGAAAATCAGTAGAGAAACCGGATATGACTCTTAAAGCAGGCTAATGGAAGAAATAGGAGAGGGCACCGTAACATTACCCATGCTAGGGCCTTTCCGCTAACTCCCGCCTGCCTATCAAGTTTGAATAGCAGTCTCCTGTGCGGAACTGTATCAAAGGCTTTTTGAGTCCAGAAATATGCAGTCGGCTCAACGTTCTGTGTTGCCTTATCCTCGTTATTTTATCATAGAATTCCGTAAGGTTTGTTAGGCAGATTTCCCCTTCCCGAACCCATGTTGATGTTTGTTTACAAACCTAATTTTCTCTAGGTGTGCAATCAGTCTTATCCTAATTATTCTTTCAAATATTTTACAGGGGATGCTTGTCAGTGATACAGGTCTATAGTTAAGTTCATCCTTCTTATCCCCTTTCTTGAAAATCCGTACGACATTTGCCCTCTTCGGGCAATTGGACAATTCTCCCGTCATAAGTGACTCATTAAAGATCATTGCCAGAGGCACACTCAGGACCTGCGCTACCTCTTTAAGTATCCACGGTGATACTTTGTCTTGTTGCAGCCTTTAGTTGCATCCAGTGTTGTCAAGTGTTTCATCACCTCCTCTGCTGTCACCTCAATATCTGATAGTCTTTCATCTAGGGTAATCTCTTCTAACAATGGGAGCTGTTCAGGCTCGGTTGTGAACACTCCATGGAAACTGGCATTCAGTGCCACGCAGATTCCCTTGTCACTTTCTAGTTGAAATCTCTCTTCAATCACTCTGTTGAGAGATTTCAGAGTGAGTTTGAAAGAGATTGAGAGTGACTAAAATCTAAAGTAACTCTCATTTTTCCTTAGTCTTGTCTCTTGGTCGTTCACCGACATTTTTCTTCTTATATGGCTATGTAGTAATTAATTTAGGTTCCTTTTTCGCTTTGATCGCAATATCTTTCTCACAATTTCTTTCTGATACTCTTCTTGTGTTTATGTAATCATTCCTAGTTTTGTTGCATCTGATCATGTTGTCCTCTGTCCATTGTCTTCTGTACTTCCTACACTGCTTCCTGTTCTCAGTTTTGCTTCCTGACACTGTCTATTAAACCATGGGTTTAATAGACATACATAAGAGATACTTTCTCCTACCGTTTTCCTTTACTGTTGGTATAAATATCTTTTCGGACTCTTTGCATTTCCGTATGACTAGGTCCATCTTGAACTGTTTTTCCTCTAATTTTTTCCTCCATGTTGGGAAGTAAGCTTACTCTCTATTAATTGATTGATATTTAATTAAGAGATTTATTTAAATTAATCGAAGGGCCACCCTATTTTGACTGAAAAGGGAAACAAATAAAGTTAAATGATAAGGACTGAAATACCAGTGCCTATGGATATGAAACTATTAAAGATTATTCTTTAAACGTTAATGGGCTGTATAATATTAATGTTTGAGAATATACTTTCCGTCCTTCACAAAATTGGGGGTTAATACCAGAAGTAATCTACTCCCAGTACGCTTCATCGAGGCTGGTTCTTCCTCGAATACAAATTAGTAATTCTACTAAATACTATTAAGAAACATTAGATGAATTGATTAATGGTAAAAAGATTATATGTTGATAAATCAAGCAATTATTCTCATTTGACTTTTATGAGGCTAACATATTACGTTTGATATCTCAAATCAAATAAACTAAATCTCTTCGACTGATCTATAATTTTCTCAATTAAAGAAATAATAGAAAGGATTTCAGCTGCTTAGCTGTAATAGTGAACGGAGAGGTAGAGGTGCAATGGCGTCGTCTGCTACTTGCGGCAACACATGAGTTCAAGCTTTGCGTGGGAACATGATGTCCACGACCGCTTACAACACAAGCTGAAATTTCAACTATATATACTAATTGGTTACACCTACTATATAATATCCTCACTATGCCATAAAAGGAATAAATTTAATTCCTTATGGACGTACTCATTGTTTGGGGAGGTCGCGTAGCATAACGATGGACAGTAAAATGATATACCTAGAGATCTCACGATATAACAAATATTAGAGCACTTAACCTTCTGGTTGTCCACCGAAGCAATTTCCAGATTGCTACTGAAGCAATTGCACGCTCCTAGGCCGATTAAATGCAAGGGCCTAAAGTAGTATTGATGGAAATCGACTCTCCCGGGACGCACGATGTGATTGTTGGCGTCTCTAGCGAAGCAGCATGGCGAATAATGGCGGCGTCTCTCCGCCCTCCCTCAACTCGTCTCTCGCATTCACAACAGAAATTACTAATCACGGATAATTCTTTTCCGTGTAATTACTGATGTAATGCGTTAATGAGAACCGGGTTGCAATTATAGGGAATTAAATAGTATCATATTCTCGTTAAACGGTGTTAATCGAGAAATGGAGAGAAATTTTATTTCCTCCATAGCATTCGTATGTAACAGATGAAACTGCTACTTGATAATAATTTCAGTTAATAACTCTCGGTTTTGGATTATTGGGAGGTATATTATCCGTAGTTAATTATTGTACAGAATACTGATAATTTTGGAGAACCACATTCAATTCTCTAACCTATTGGTAATAAATATGTTTAAATGTACATTATCTGACGCAATCCTGCCTCTCGATGTCGTGATAATATTAGCAATAGGCTCAGATAAAGAAATATTAATTTAGGTTAACACTACTGTTATTGAAATTAATAACTACTGTAATTAGTATATAATAATGATGTATTATAATACAATGGTAGTGTGTTAGTGTTGGAAATTTCCAACACTCCCACTGCACTTCTCCCAGATAGTCCCTTATCCTCCTGTAGTCAACTCTCCTTTCCCAGATCTCTTGTCCCATGATCACAAGTTTGAGTTCATCATGTAGTCAAAGATTAGGACACAATGGTCACTGACCTCCTAGAGGTATTTCATGTTCCAAATTCTCGATGTTTTCTACGTTCTGGGTGAAAATCAGGTCTAATAGGCTCGGTGTATCCTCTCCTCTTTTCCTTGTGTATTCCTTCACATGATGTGTTAGAAAATTCCTGTCTATAACATCTACTAACTTTGCTCCCCACGTTTCGTCCCCGCCATTGGGATTCCTTGATTCCCAATTTACCTCTTCGTGATTTAGGTCCCCAATGATCAGCAGTTTCGCTCTCATTCTGTGAGCTAATGTCGCTGCCTTCTGTAGTTCAACTATACATGCTTTGTTGTTGTTGTCATACTCCTTGCTGGGTCTTCAACTGATGTGTGAGGGAAGGTAGGTTACCAAGATCACTATCTTCCTCTCATCTGCTGTCAGAATTCCATGTATGAAGCTTGTGCTTTCATTGGTACTCCGATTTTCCAGGTCTTCAAACTTCCATTTCCACTTTATTAGTAGTGCCATTTCCCCTCCCTGTCTCTGTGTCCTTTCTTTTAAAATCACATGGTAGTCCTCTGGAGAGATTTCATCTGAGATCGTGACATTTATTTTAGTTTCCACTATTGCATCTAGGTCAGGATCTGCCTCACTAACTCTTTCTTTTACCACTTTTGCTTTATTAGATACCTCATCAGCATTGGTGTACCAATCCTTGAGACTCTTCTTGGAAACTCTGGTACCAGAGTTCACCTTTTCTCTGGGAGTATGGTGGAATCTGGGGGGTGGGGGGTTTCTTGGGGCGAATGAGATCTAGGGGAAAATGCCTGGGGGGGGGGGGCGAATGTGGTCTGGGCATCTAGGAAGGTAGGTAGGAAGGTCCAGGGTAGGAAGGCCATACTGGGTCTGAAAATTAGGGAGAATCTGACAGGCATAGGGGAGTTGAGAGGTTGTGTGAGGCTGAGAGTCGGATAGAGGTTGAGAGGTTGGGGGGGGGGGAGAAGGACAGTGGGGGTGGGGGCAAAAGGGGAGAATGGAGCGTGGGTAGTGAGAGTGGGAGCGAGGTTGTATTAGTCAGGGGGACTCAGGGACTCAGGGGTAGCTATAGGCATTGGGGCAGAAGGGGTAAGTGTGTACTCACCTAGTTGTACTCACCTAATTGTGTTTGCGGAGGTTGAGCTCTGGCTCTTTGGTCCCGCCTCTCAACCGTCAATCAACAGGTTTACAGATTCCTGAGCCTAATTGGGCTCTATCATATCTACACTTGAAACTGTGTATGGAGTCAACCACATCACTTCCTAATGCATTCCATTTGTCAACCACTCTGACACTAAAAAAATTCTTTCTAATATCTCTGTGGCTCATTTGGGCGCTCAGTTTCCACCTGTGTCCCCTTGTGCGTGTGCCCCTTGTGTTAAATAGCCTGTCTTTATCTACCCTATCAATTCCCTTCAGAATCTTGAATGTGGTGATCATGTCCCCCCCCCTTAACTCTTCTGTCTTCCAGCGAAGTGAGGTTTAATTCCCGTAGTCTCTCCTCGTAGCTCATACCTCTCAGCTCGGGTACTAGTCTGGTGGCAAACCTTTGAACCTTTTCCAGTTTAGTCTTATCCTTGACTAGATATGGACTCCATGCTGGGGCTGCATACTCCAGGATTGACCTGACATATGTGGTATACAAAGTTCTGAATGATTCTTTACACAAGTTTCTGAATGCCGTTCGTATGTTGGCCAGCCTGGCATATGCCGCTGATGTTATCCTCTGGATATGTGCTGCAAGAGACAGGTCTGGCGTGATATCAACCCCCAAGTCTTTTTCTTTCTCTGACTCCTGAAGAATTTCCTCTCCCAGATGATACCTTGTATCTGGCCTCCTGCTCCCTACACCTATATTCATTACATTACATTTTGTTGGGTTAAACTCTAACAACCATTTGTTCGACCATTCCTTCAGCTTGTCTAGGTCTTCTTGAAGCCTCAAACAGTCCTCTTCTGTTTTAATCCTTCTCATAATATTGGCATTGTCCGCAAACATTGAGAGAAATGAATCGATACCCTCCGGGAGATCATTTACATATATCAGAAACAAGTTGACTGGGGGAGCCCAAGGGCGAGTAGTGGCGCCCAGTACTGAGGGGCTAAGACCCGTGGGACGACCCCAACCACAAGTAGGTTAGGGGGTGAACCTCTGACAGAAGATTTCAGGTTCCAATCCTGGCAAGGTCGTTACTGTCAGAGGTTTACCCTCTAACCTATCTGTTAGCTGTGGATTAGGTCCGGCTCCAGAAAATCGTAAAATCCTATTACAACCTCGGTTCGAATCCAGAAAGGTAGCCAGTGGGAGGGATCAGTGTTAAAAGTTTTTCCATATACCAATCAAAGGAATGGACCTGGCTGACGTTCTGTGATTCCAGAGAATTGTACGATTCCTTGGAATGCGTTTGACTCCTTCTTGTTGGCTCAGTCTGTCAAGTCTTCGCGATTTGTATCTCGCATTTATTACTTGTTTTCAGACAGTAGTGGAGACACAGCTGTTGTTACTCTTTCTTTGACCATGGCGCGTGTGTTGGGTTCAGAGGAGACAGCTGATTATGTCGATAGGAGGGAGAGAGAGAGAGAGAGAGAGAGAGAGAGAGAGAGAGAGAGAGAGAGAGAGAGAGAGAGAGGAGAGAGAGAGAGAGGAGAGAGAGAGAGAGAGAGAGAGAGAGAGAGAGAGAGGAGAGAGAGAGAGAGAGAGAGAGAGAGAGAGAGAGAGAGAGAGAGAGAGAGAGAGAGGAGAGAGAGAGGAGAGAGAGAGAGAGAGAGAGAGAGAGAGAGAGAGAGAGAGAGAGGAGAGAGAGAGAGAGAGAGAGAGAGAGAGAGAGAGAGAGAGAGAGAGAGAGAGAGAGAGAGAGAGAGAGAGAGAGAGAGAGAGAGAGAGAGAGAGAGAGAGAGAGAGAGAGAGAGAGAGAGAGAGAGAGAGAGAGAGAGAGAGAGAGAGAGAGAGAGAGAGAGAGAGAGAGAGAGAGAGAGAGAGAGAGAGAGAGAGAGAGAGAGAAGAGAGAGAGAGAGAGAGAGAGAGAGAGAGAGAGAGAGAGAGAGAGAGAGAGAGAGAGAGAGAGAGAGAGAGAGAGAGAGAGAGAGAGAGAGAGAGAGAGAGAGAGAAGAGAGAGAGAGAGAGAGAGAGAGAGAGAGAGAGAGAAGAGAGAGAGAGAAGAGAGAGAGAGAGAGAGAGAGAGAGAGAGAGAGAGAGAGAGAGAGAGAGAGAGAGAGAGAGAGAGAGAGAGAGAGAGAGAGAGAGAGAGAGAGAGAGAGAGAGAGAGAGAGAGAGAGAGAGAGAGAGAGAGAGAGAGAGAGAGAGAGAGAGAAGAGAGAGAGAGAGAGAGAGAGAGAAGAGAGAGAGAGAGAGAGAGAGAGAGAGAGAGAGAGAGAGAGAGAGAGAGAGAGAGAGAGAGAGAGAGAGAGAGAGAGAGAGAGAGAGAGAGAGAGAGAGAGACAGACAGACAGACAGACAGATTGGGATTCTGAGTCTTTGGTTTTATCTGTTTCTGACCAGGAAGGTTATTGATGGTCAACTCTCGTCTCATTCAAGACTCACACACACACAAATTTTTTTCAGACTTGTACTTCCGAGATTTCTTTCTCAGCCTTGACGTATGCATCCAAATTAAAATATTTCATATTGTAATATATTGTATCAGATTTTTTTTTTTAAATTTAACTAAAAATCATAATTCCGATTTTTTTAACTGTGTAATTAAGTACTTTATTGCATAAAAATGTATACATATGGATATTTATATAAGTGTCATGTGGGTATTATCAAGAGCGTTAAATTTAAAAGTTAAATTGACTCTAGTAAATTTAGAAGAAAAGCGTAGATAAGTCACTTATAAACTTATAAGAGAAAAGCTCATTGTGTGGTGTATGACATCTGTCTGTCTGTCTGTCTCTCTCTCTCTCTCTCTCTCTCTCTCTCTCTCTCTCTCTCTCTCTCTCTCTCTCTCTCTCTCTCTCTCTCTCTCTCTCTCTCTCTCTCTCTCTCTCTCTCTCTCCTCTCCTCCCTTCCTTCCCTCTCTTCCCACAGAGATATTATGAATAACTGCTCAGTGTCAGAGTAGTTAACAAGTAGAATGCATTAGGCAGTGATGTGGTGGAGGCTGACTCCATACACAGTTTCGAATGTAGATATGACAGAGCCCAGTAGGCTCAGGAACCTGTACATCAGTTGAATGACAGTTGAGAGGCGGAACCAAAGAGCCAAAGTTCAACCCCCCGCAAGCACAACTAGGTGAATAATGGCGCAGAAGCGTTTGCAAGTTTCAATAAAACACACGAAGGACTCGACGTTTCTCTCAATTTCCGGCCAAAAAGGTTTCGATTGTCTTATGAAGAATTATTGAAGGATTACTGAAGGATTACAAGCGCCTGACCTCCAGGATCCACCTCCAGTGCCTCAACTCATTCTCAACACTTAACCTCAAGCACTCACATACCTGCAAGGCCTCACAAACACCACCTCACTTCAGCAGACGTCAAGGAATTTCAAGCACCTTTAGCGAATGAAAAGTCCGCTTATAGGTCGCTAACCTATAACACAGTCCCGCTCCAGTGCCAGGTAAGTCCACTACGGGGCTCACCATAGCCCGTGCTACTTTTGAACTTTTGTTCCAAGTAGGTGAATCTAAAACAACAACCGCTTATAGAGTTCAACTTCCAGTTCCTCACAGTACCAGCTCACCATCAACAGTACCCACACAGTACCATCTCACCATCAACAGTACCCACACAGTACCATCTCCCCATCAACAGTACCCACACAGAATCATCTCACCATCAACAGCACCGACATAGTACCAGCTCACCATCAACAGTACCGAACAGTAATCTCTCTCTCTCTCTCTCTCTCTCTCTCTCTCTCTCTCTCTCTCTCTCTCTCTCTCTCTCTCTCTCTCTCTCTCTCTCTCTCTCTCTCTCACACTCTCTCTCTCACACTCTCTCACTCTCTCTCTCTCTCACACTCTCTCTCTCTCTCACACTCTCTCACTCTCTCTTTCTCTCTCTCTCTCTCTCTCTCTCTCTCTCTCTCTCTCTCTCTCTCTCTCTCTCTCTCTCTCTCTCTCTCTCTCTCTCTCTCTCAGCGTATCGTTACCACATCCACCTGAACAACATTTCATCTAAACAAAACCAGATCAACGCACCCAAGCATCGCTACACTTAATCAACAACACTACCTAAAGTTCGCTTCCTTAAAGACCCCCCTTCAAAGCATTAGGTCGAAATCAGCATTTTAATAACAGACTTCATAACGTGGGTTTGACATGAGACGATCTGATAACTAAGTAGTACTATAGTATTCACTATAAGTGAATATATATGTGTTGCAAATCTTGCAAATCCCGCAATGGACAAGTGGGCAGGCCGCTACTCGTTCGTTGGTCACGCCTGCGTTGGCTATCTAATGGAACAAATATCGCCATTAGCTGTGGGGATTTGTGATATCATTCTGTTTAATGTGTCGAGTTTATCCTATGTATTACAATGCAGTGAATGAATGTGATGCGTAAATGAATAACATCCACTCTTCGCCATTTGATAACATGTTGAATGATTACAATTAATGACTGAGGCATGATATGTAGTTTGTGTTATTTTGTCGTGTCAGCGAACGAGAGTGTCCTTAAATAACGAGAGCTTAATTATGAAGCTAATCATGAGTAATTGAGGACATCAGTCTCGGCTCTAATATTTCCAATTTGTGTATACATATACACCTTTCATACACTCGCGCGTATGAAAAATACACTTTAAAATATATTGTATTACCTAGCAACTAAATTATACACCTGTATCCTTATAGTTAATAATTTATTTAAATCTACACTCTGTAACATCCATAATTTTGGAGGTTATTTTTATAAATGAAACTCATTACCAAACTACTCCTTGGAATTCACCTTTACTCGGTCGAAATGATCAACTTTGCTTCTTAAGCGGCTTTTATAAACATATGTAATTATTTTGAAGCAAAGAACAAATTATGTTTGTTAGACTACGAAAAACAAAGATATTATAAATTACTGTACCTTTTGATTAGCCACTGAAAGTTGAAGCTGCGGGGGAAAAAAGTATATAAACATTAGTTTATTTAGTAAGTAATACCTTAGTAAATACTTAGTAAAAAATATTAGTAAAACTAATAATACTTAGTTTATAAGTAGTAAGTTAGAAATTGACAAACAAACATTTGACACCTCATATACAAAGGGACATATACAGCTGGTTTGGAGAAAGATCCTCCCAGAATTAAATCAACTCTCATACCATTTCGGGCTATTCATGCCCGTGCCACCTCTTGGGTGGCTTCATCTTATATATATATATATATATATATTGTGACGGTAACGCGTTGGTGTTCGGCTGTTTAAGGCTAGGGGTATGGCCTCGTCACATAGTTATAAAAAAAAATAGAAAAACTGGAACTTCGTCTGTGGTAAGGTAAGGAGAAGACACACAAAACACAAGTAAAACTTTAACAATGAAATTTTAATTACGTTAAATAAATCAAAACATGAAAATAATGCACAAACAAATATGTATAATAAAATCAATCAATCAAAATAATAAGAATACTTAAATGACACAATGAAAAGTTACGTTAAGGCAAAATAACAAGAAGTGCAACACAAAAGTTAAGTGGGAGGTGCTGGAATATTGGCTTAAAGCCACCACCTCTCTCAGTACACGCTAACGTCTAGCTGGGAGGAGTGCTGGCTACGAAAGCACGGAACATTCTGAGGACTGATGTTGGGGCGACCCCAGACATCAGGTAGTATTGGGGGCGAGTGCAGGTGCAGCCAGACCGGCGACCAATCAGCGGAGCCGTAGCGATCAACGGGTAGTTTGGTGGTTGGAGTTCGAACAGGTGGCTGGTTGCATACGTTTCTGCTCACCCTGGCAAGCCTTGCTGGTGCTGGAGTTGTTGTCGTTGTTGGACATTTCTTCCATAGTCTTTTTATATAATTGTGAAGACGTAATTTTGGAGGGAAGAGCAGGCTCAATCTCTTGGAGATTATCGTCACAACTCTCCCCCGAAGCCTGCGGTTCTGGAAGAAGTACGTCGTTATGTGGTGGAGTAATGGATGGAGTCGCTTCTACTTCATAAACTCTGGAGAGGGCATCGGCTATGGTGTTGTCAGAACCCTTGATATAGCGGATCTCCAGGTTGAAGTCTTGTAAATACAGAGCCCATCGTAGAAGACGCTGGTTGGTGAATTGGGCTTGATGTAGGAAGCGGAGAGGGTTGTGGTCTGAGAAGATGGTGGTAGACCTGGCGCCTTGTAGGTACGGAGCGAAGTGTTGGAGGTTCAGGACGATGGATAGTAGCTCCTTTTCAATAGTGCTGTAGTTCCTCTGGTGTGGTTTCAGTTTGTAGCTGTAGTAGCTGACAGGTAGAACCTCCTCGCCTCGTTGTTGCATCAGGACACCACCAACGCCGGTACCACTGGCGTCGACATGAAGGACGAAAGGCTTGGTGATATCTGGAGAGGCGAGAATGGGGTTAGAACAGAGGAGGAATTTGAGTTGTTCGAAAGCAACGGTTTGCTGCATGGTCCAATTATACCGTTGCTTGGGACTGGTTAATAGAATTAGAGGTGTGGCGACTGTACTGAAATTCCTCACAAACCTACGGTAGTAAGAGGCAAGACCAAGGAAGCACAGGAGCTGCTTCCTGGTGGTAGGCTGTGGATACTGTAGGATGGCTTGAGTGTGTGAGTCTAACGGAGCTATGCTGCCACTCCCAATAACATGACCCAGATAACGCACTTTACCTTTCGCGAAAGTGGACTTGCCCAGGTTGATGGTGAGGCCGGCTGTCAGGAGCTTGGAGAACAGACGTCGCAGCTGGAGCAGATGTTCACTCCAGGAGTTGGAGGCTACGACGATATCGTCCAGGTAGGCGTATGTGTTATCCAAGCCCTGGATGACACGGTTGACAGCTCTTTGAAAGGTGGCCGGGGCATTACATAGTCCGAAAGGAAGGCGTTCATATCTGAAAAGTCCAAAAGGAGTGATGAAGGCAGATATCTCTTTAGCGCGCTCCGTTAGACACACTTGATAGTACCCCTTAAGCAAGTCCACTTGGGACAAGTACTGGGCACTACCAATGGCATCAAGGATGTCATCTATCCTTGGCAAGGGGTAAGCATCCTTGACAGTGACAGAGTTCAGTTTACGATAGTCGGTGCACAACCGCACCTTACCTTGGGGTTTGGGCACCAAGATACAGGGTGAGGCCCAGGGGGACTCAAGGTGTAGCCAGTCCATGATCCAAGAGGTATTGCACCTCAGCACGCATGACTTCCTTCTTGCTCGGGCTGATTCGGTAGAAGGGTTGACGAATCGGCCGGGTGTCGGGGAGCAGTTGGATGTCGTGCTGGGTAACATTACACTCTTGGGGATCATCTCTGAACAACTCTTGATGTTCTCTGAAGATCTTGACGAGAGGTGCACTATGATTATCCTGAAAGTATTTGGGAAGATCATTAAGGATTTCGGAATTAGAAAGCGCTGACTCCTTGTCAGTGCTTTCGGGAGGAGAAGCTGGGAAGGTCTCACTGTGGATGTAGGGTTCTGTGAATGTGGAATAGTTAATCAAGACAGTGGGAGGAGTACCATTATATTGCTTCAGGAGGTTGACGTGGCATAGCTGGGTCTTCCGCCGCCTATCTGGAGTCTCTATCACATAATTATTATTATTCCTGCACTCTTTGACGCAGTAAGGTCCTGAAAATTTGTTTTGTAAAGGTGAACCTGGGATAGGAAAATAGGCAAGGACGAAGTCTCCCGGCTTGAATTTTCTTACTTTGCTGGTCTGGTCGTAATGAGTCTTCATTCTCACCTGGGCTTTCAATAGATTATCATGAGCAAAGCGGTGGACTCTCTCTAGAATGTGTTGAAGGTTTTGAAGAAACTGGGGCACATTCTGATGCTCACTGAAGGTGGCATCTCTGAGAGAGTCTTTGAAAGCCTTAAGGGGAGTACGGCACTTACGGCCGTAGAGCATCTCATAAGGAGATACTCCTAGGGACTCATTGGGGAGACTTCTGAAAATACACATTATTAGGTCAATCTGCTTATCCCAATCCTTTGAGGTTTCACTACAAAACTTTTTCAAGAGTGCTTTGATGGTCTGATGACTACGTTCAAGAGAACCCTGTGAAGCAGGATGATAGGGGCTGGACAATACCTGTTTGATGTTGAACTCCTTCAGTGTCCTTTTGAAGAGATCACTGGTGAAGTTGGTGCCACAGTCACTTTGAATCTCCCTGGGAAATCCGTATTGAGTGAAGATCTTCAATAGATGTTTGATAACCGTAGCAGCCGTGATGTTCTTCACTGGAACTGCTATGGGAAATCTGGTGGTAGGACACAGGATGGTTAGGATGTAGGCGTTACCTGAACTGGTCCGAGGTAAAGGACCAACACAGTCTATTATGAGTCTGTGGAAAGGTTCCGCAGGCACCTGTATGGGAATCAGTGATGCTCTGGGAATGGAGACGTTCGGTTTGCCTGCCATCTGACATGTATGACACTGTTTTACGTACTGTTTGACGTTGTTTACCATACCTGGCCAGTAGTAGTCTTGACGAATCCCATGGTAAGTCTTGTTGAAGCCGTAGTGGGAGAATGCTCCGTGGGCCAGGTGTAGAATAGTGGGCCGCAGGCTGGTGGGAATCACAAGTTGTTCGGTGTTGGCCCAATCGTCCTCCTCCTTCAGTTTACTGGGTCTATATCTGCGGTAGAGCAAGTCGTTCTCTAGGAAGAACCCAGGAATACTGTCGGGTTGAGTCTCAGCCTGGAAAAACAATGGTGTTAAAGTAAGATCTTCCCTCTGCAACTTACGGAACTCCAACTTGGTCAGATGCGGGGGTAGTTTCTGAGGGTCTTGAGGGACAGCGGTAGCAGTAGAGTCAGCTGGCTGTGGACGTGCGGCTTGTGCACGGGTGGTCACGAGAACCGGAGGAGAAACTTCATCACTCTCTTGAACCTCTGCTGGAACATACTCAAGAATAGGGTTACTTGGCACAGAGTTACACACCTGGGGTTTGTCCATGACGATCAGGTTGGTCGGTTGCAGGTCTTCTGCCAAGTCGTTGCCTAGGAGAAGTTGCACTCCAGGCATGGGAAAAGGCTTTTCCCTGACGGCGACTTGGACTTCCCCGTTCACGTAGGGACAATCCAGGTGGACTCTGGCGAGAGGGTATGGAGTAGTAGCAGTGAGGTCAGTGATGAAGACTGTTTCCCCGGTGTAGACTATGTTGGGCACAGCCGACTTCAAGATGATCGATTGTAGAGCCGCTGTGTCCCTCAAGATCTTCAATTTGAAACGTCCCTCCGGATTTGAACCGTTGGCAGAGACAGTTCCAGTATACAGGTGGTTACTGAAAAGAGAAAGATCATTAACATCAACACCAACATTCATCACAGGCTTACCGGACTTAGGAGGAGTTGGTTTGGGTCGTTGTTGGTCAGTGGTTCCCTTGTATTGAGACTTACCACACTTGTCTATGGTATGTCCATAGAGTCTACAATACTTGCAGTACAGTTGTGAACCAGCTTGATCGGGGCTCACCTTCTCGTAACTGTACCACGACTTCTTACTGGAGGATGGTTCAGGTGTCAGCCGGTGGATGAGGCTGTAAGTGTCAGCCGACTTAGCACACTTCAGGTAGTCGGTTTCTTCTTTATCTGCTAAGTAGAGGCGGACAGGAGGCGGCACACGTCTCAAGAATTCTTCAACAAGCATCAGGTTGACGAGTTCTGTAAAAGTGGAGACATGTGCTGCTTCCAGCCATTTCATGAAATACCTCCGTTTCGTGTTAGCAAACTCGAGGAAGGTAGTGGTACTTGCCTTCAGGTGGTCACGGAATTTCCTTCTATAACTTTCAGTAGAGAGGAGGTAGGCGTCCAACACTGCTTGTTTCAGAGTGTAGTAGTCATTCTCAGACGCCAAAGTACTGAGTGTGACTGCAGCTCTACCTGTAAGATGGACTCTGAGAAGTGTGGCCCATTGGTCGACAGGCCAACTGAGTTGATTAGCAAGGGTTTCAAAGGTGGTAAAGAACACATCAACTTCTGCTTCTACAAAGGATGGCATTAACTTACTTGCATGTGATATATTAAAACTGACGGGAAGATTGGCAGTAGCTTGCTGGCGTTGAGTGAAGTGTGAAGTTTCCAAGGCGATTTCGCGTTGACGACACTCTAGAGCCAGAGTCGCTTGTTGCTTGTCATGTTCGCGTTGTATTTCCAACTCGCGTTGTTTGGTTTCAAGCTGTACTCGTTCACGTTCACGGAGTAATGCGACCTCGCGTTCGTGTTCTTCTCTCCTCAAAGCAGCTTCACGTTCTCGTTCGTCTCTCCTCATAGCAGCTTCGCGTTCTTGTTCTTCCCTCCGTATGGCAGCTGTTCGTTCTTCAATCTTGGCCAGCTCTAGTTTGAGTTTCAGCGTTGCCAAATCAGTTTTATCTGCAATATAGTAAGTTTCATGAGTTTCAGAGTCTATCTTACCTTGCTCTAAATAGTAATCCAGCAACAGGTTGTGTAGGTCATTTTTGTTGGCTTGGTAGGGAACTTCTAGTTGATACTCATGTGCAAGAGTTTGTAATTCAGTCCTCTTGGCACGACTTAAAGTCCCTATTTCACCTGCTGGATTTGCACGGAAAGTTTGGAGACGAAACATGGTGAAATTAGCAAATAAAGGTACACGAATGTTTAATAATGAAATGTCAGAAACAGGACAACGTGGCAACTGGTACCTATCCTGTGTGATCTTTAACAATTAACGTTAAGTGAAAGATATTAAATCAAGGGCGCAGGAAATCTTGTACCCGGTACTCATGTAAGAGAATAAGGGCAAGAAAATCCTACTAACAAATGAAACAAAGTTTCGAAAACAAATGAAACAGTTAAATGCTTCAAAAGTAAAATTGGTAGTCCAAGGATGTAGGCATACCTTGCCAAGTCTCTAAAGGACATAAAGCAAGTTTTTCCCACTGAATTTAATATGATACTTACAGAATTAGCGAACTTTTGTGCTCTGAAAAAATAAGCTAATTCCCTACCGTTGTATGTATCATCATCTCTGACTGACGTGTAGGGGTGCGAGGTGTCAACTGGTGACGAGAACTGCTGCTGAGGTCCCAATTCAGCAACTAAAGTTCGAGCTAGAGGAACTATGGCCCTCTTTGTCCTCCTACAGTCAGATTGCAGAAGATTGGGTACTCTTGACCCGGGGCAGACCACAGTACCAGGGTACCAATATGATGATCTGTCAGAATGAGAAATATTCAAGGGACATAGATGGTAAATACGAGTAATAACATGGAGGGAGAGATGACCAATTAAGAGTATGACTGAGGCCTACAGTCACCACGTAATCCAAAGTTGTCTCACCTTCACTATATGTTACTCTCGTAATGCACAATACACCGCACCTTATAAAAAATGAAATTGAATGAAAAATAGTAAAGCTACGTTAACAAAGTTAAATACGCTTACCATAAATTACCACTTATCACCAGTACCTGAGTGAAGCTCCTAGGACAGGCCCCCATAAAACTTGTGACGGTAACGCGTTGGTGTTCGGCTGTTTAAGGCTAGGGGTATGGCCTCGTCACATAGTTATAAAAAAAAATAGAAAAACTGGAACTTCGTCTGTGGTAAGGTAAGGAGAAGACACACAAAACACAAGTAAAACTTTAACAATGAAATTTTAATTACGTTAAATAAATCAAAACATGAAAATAATGCACAAACAAATATGTATAATAAAATCAATCAATCAAAATAATAAGAATACTTAAATGACACAATGAAAAGTTACGTTAAGGCAAAATAACAAGAAGTGCAACACAAAAGTTAAGTGGGAGGTGCTGGAATATTGGCTTAAAGCCACCACCTCTCTCAGTACACGCTAACGTCTAGCTGGGAGGAGTGCTGGCTACGAAAGCACGGAACATTCTGAGGACTGATGTTGGGGCGACCCCAGACATCAGGTAGTATTGGGGGCGAGTGCAGGTGCAGCCAGACCGGCGACCAATCAGCGGAGCCGTAGCGATCAACGGGTAGTTTGGTGGTTGGAGTTCGAACAGGTGGCTGGTTGCATACGTTTCTGCTCACCCTGGCAAGCCTTGCTGGTGCTGGAGTTGTTGTCGTTGTTGGACATTTCTTCCATAGTCTTTTTATATAATTGTGAAGACGTAATTTTGGAGGGAAGAGCAGGCTCAATCTCTTGAAGGAGATTATCGTCACAATATATATATATATATATATATATATATATATATATATATATATATATATATATATATATATATATATATATATATATATATATATATATATATTTATATATATATATATATATATATATATATATATATATATATATATATATATATATATATATATATATATATATATATATATATATATATATATATATATATATATATGTCGTACCTAATAGCCAGAACGCACTTCTCAGCCTACTATTCAAGGCCCGATTTGCCTAATAAGCCAAGTTTTCATGAATTAATGTTTTTTCGTCTACCTAACCTACCTAACCTAACCTAACCTAGCTTTTTTTGGCTACCTAACCTAACCTTACTTATAAATATAGGTTAGGTTAGGTTAGGTAGGGTTGGTTAGGTTCGGTCATATATCTACGTTAATTTTAACTCCAATAAAAAAAATTGACCTCATACATAGTGAAAAGGGTAGCTTTATCATTTCATAAGAAAAAAATTATAGTAAATATATTAATTCAGGAAAACTTGGCTTATTAGGCAAATCGGGCCTTGAATAGTAGGCTGAGAAGTGAGTTCTGGCTACTAGGTACGACATATATATATATATATATATATATATGTCGTATCTAATAGCCAGAACTCACTTCTCAGCCTACTATGCAAGGCCCGATTTGCCTAATAAGCCAAGTTTTCCTGAATTAATATATTTTCTCAATTTTTTTTCTTATGAAATGATACAGCTACCCATTTCATTATGTATGAGGTCAATTTTTTTTATTGGAGTTAAAATTAACGTAGTTATATGACCGAACCTAACCAACCCTACCTAACCTAGCCTAACCTATCTTTATAGGTTAGGTTCGGTTAGGTAGCCGAAAAAGTTAGGTTAGGTTAGGTAGGTTAGATTGTCGAAAAACAATTAATTCATGAAAACTTCGCTTATTAGGCAAATCGGGCCTTGCATAGTAGCCTGAGAAGTGCGTTCTGGCTACTAGGTACGACATATATATATATATATATATATATATATATATATATATATATATATATATATATATATATATATATATTTATATATATATATATATATATATATATATATATATATATATATATATATATATATATATATATATATATATATCTATATATATATATATATATAAAGTTTGTGAGGGTACCACCTCTGGTGCCAATGTGGGGACCCATAGCCTCGGAGAAGAAAATAAAAAGTATTCAGAGGAGACCTTGTGGTTTCTCACTGAACACGAATATTATCTTCTCCTACCACCCCCATTCTTTTGTATGTACACATATATATTTACTTTATTTGAACTTTGTTACAAAAAAGGAGTTACATATGGATATATATATATTTTTTTTTTAAAGTTTGTGAAGGTACAACTTCTGGTGCCAATGTGGGGACCCATAGCCTCGGAGAAGAAAATAAAATGTATTCAGAGGAGACCTTGTGGTTTCTCACTGAACACTAATATTATCTTCTCCTACCACCCCCATTCTTTTGTATGTACACATATATATTTAATTTATTTGAACTTTGTTACAAAAAAGGAGTTACATATTGGTTACAAAGATGGTTATCATAGGTTGTCGAGTTCCTCCAGCTCCTCAGATGGCGGGCAGGAACCCTGGATGCAGTGCTCATATATATATATATATATATATATATATATATATATATATATATATATATATATATATATATATATATATATTTTTTCTATAACACGAATTTTCTCGATCTTTCGTACGTTTCTTTTCACTGTTGGTGGTAATTCAAAAATCAATTCTCCAAAATTCATTTTTATTTCTAGTCTGACGCGACACTTGAGTGCATTTCGTAAAACTTATTACATTTTCAAAGACTTTAGCTTACACATACACAACTGAATAGAACTTACACATCTTCGATTTGTTTATATCTACATTTGAGTAAGGTGGATGGGGTGAGGTGGTATTAATAGGGTATTAAATTCCTAAACACAAGACAGAACACGAAACAATGGGTATTGAATGGAAGTGATTTGTAGAAAGCCTATTGGTCCATATTTCTTGATGCTTTTATATTGGAGCGGTGTCAGGGGACATATTTTCCCTGCTCTCTCGTGCACTGAATTAAGTAAGAAATTGCACAGTGCACCAGTGATGTGCACCGTGGTATTAATAGGGTATTAAATTCCTAAACACAAGACAGAACACGAAACAATGGGTATTGAATTGAAGTGATTTGTAGAAAGCCTATTGGTCCATATTTCTTGATGCTTTTATATTGGAGCGGTGTCAGGGGACATATTTTCCCTGCTCTCTCGTGCACTGAATTAAGTAAGAAATTGCACAGTGCACCAGTGATGTGCACCGTGATTCAACTTTCTGGATATAACTTTTCCACAGTCGTGTTGGGTGTCGTTGGACAGCCCATGACAATTGCTAGCCATTGATGTCATTCTGATCGCTGTATCAGGTCTGTGAAGGAAATTACAGGAGGGAGTTGATTTCAGGGAAATTTTTGTACAAGTCAAGTGTAGAGAGGGAGGTATGGGGGGTTAACGGCCGTAGACCACCCCCCCCCCCCCTATCACGTGTCCACCTCGTGAGAGAGGGGATAGCGTCATGGGGCAGGTATGCCATTGGCTGAGGCTCTGGGGCCTCAGAAATGCTGAACCGTGATTGGCCAAGACGCTGAGGGGTACTGCATGGTACCCCAGGCATGATATTGGCGGGAAAGACATTCTTACCTAGGACGTTGCTGCCTGAGGACAGGACATTTCCCGTGCTAGGCCAAGCATCGGGAAATACCGCCTGCAACGTTACTAAAGTCACGCCTACATCTTGCTATCTTTCCGTGTGCCGTGCGTAAGAATCCGGTAATCGGAAAGGGGCTTGTATCGAGCCGTGAGAACTTGTCATCTAGCCGCGTAATTGTGGGACGCCATCTTAGAGGAACTGGACTGAGTGAGGTGTAGTTTATTATCGGGCTACAAAAGCGACATCCGCCGTCGATCGTATCTGTGCTTGAAGATACTGCTGTGAGACGTGCTAGAAAAGGTTTCAGTGTTATGAGAGAAACCTTAAATGTTATAATTCTGAGGAACAGTGAAGGACTCTCTCGGGTCTCGTGTACCGTGTAACACCGTGTACCGTCGTATCCTGGGGTACCGTGTCAAGTGGAAGGGGCGTGGTACCGCATTCCTGCTGTTGTGCGCACCCTGGCTTGCCTAAGCCGGTGTGTCTGCGCCATCCTGGTCTCTGTGTGTGTAGAGCTAACCCCGTGGTCTAGGACCCTGTGCTCCACCTGACCACGTGTAGGAAGTGAGGACGCCTACGTCATCATCCAGCAGCAGCAGTGGGAGTGTGATTGACGTGTATGTGTGAGTGCCCAACTGTGATTTATGACGTGTGTGAAGACACCTAGTGACACATTCAGAGGTAGAGTAAAGTGAGTTATTTACTTCTATATTTTTTTCTATGTGCCGTGTATGTATTCGCTGTAATTTGATTCCCTTTTTCAGCAGTGAAAAGTGGTAACAGGGAGATTTCCCTTGGTTATATATTTTACTGTTGTGTTGTGGTAAAGTGTGAATTATTGGTGGATAATTTACTGGGGGAAGTCATTTACAAGTTTTGCCGTGAGTGGCAAGGATGTACTGTGTTGTACTGTGATGTACTGTGTTGTACTGTGTGTGTAAACCGTAGACAAGTTTGACCTTGGTGGAAGGCGTTGTGTACTGTGAAGGATTCCGTGAGAATTAAAGTCAGTTAACGTCACCGAGGGTCACGATTTACTTAACGAGGTCACTTGTTCGTTGAACATTGTTGTGATTAACGTAGGGACGTGTAAAGGCAACAGTCACAGTGAAGTTCACGCAGTGGAGGAATTGTCAAGTAAAGACTAACGTAGTGTTAACGATTTAACGAGCTGTCGTTAATTGAGTGATTAACGTAAGGGGTTGACGGTCTGTTATGATCGGAGTCAATTGCGCTGTAATTAAGCTGTTGTAATTCGTTGGACTGATCAGCTCTGTCTGCGGACAGAGTGATTAAGCACTCGTAGCTAATTAGAGAGAATTAGTAAGCGCCACTTAGTGAATTCACCAGATGTTGATGTTGTTGTTTACACGGAGTATTGGAACATTGTGTGTGGTACAGTAGTCTACCCTCGTTAAGGTAATCTTGTCGTAAGACCGGAAGTGAACTGTCAGTTGAGAGACAGTAGGCTTTGTCAATACTCGTCTGAATTAATAGGCTGTTGTATTCAGTAATTAATTGGGAATTACTCACCGAATGCTTGACTTTCAAGTTGATGTAATTAATTGATTTACGAGTTATTGATGCCATTTAAGTGTCGTTGAGACACGTGTGTGTTAACGTAATTGTTTAAATTCAATTAGAGTAACTTTTGTTTTGATTGTCGTTCCTCCTCCTCCAAATGGTGTCGTTCTGGGTGTGAGAGGGGGAAGGGCCACACTATGCGAGCTCCGCAGAAAACAATATATATCTAGGGATATTTCAGTAATACAGGAACTAAACACAGTCACATAACTTTTAAAGTGTGTCACAACATATTAAAAAGCATATCATAGTGATTACCATCCGACCGTTTGTGTTCAAGGAAAAATAAGTGAAACTCGTGTGTAGTCAATGCCTGCCCTCGTAGTGCCAGCAGGCCTTAGGCAATAGTTGCCAAGTCGTCAATAAATCACGTCCCTCGCTATTGAAACATCAAGAAATCAATGCCCATAGTGCTAAGCTCTCTATGCAAAACGTGTGTCTATTATACAAAAATTAAGATAACATATTTTAACAACAAGTGAACAAATTATACACAAAATAAGTCCGTCGTGTGTATATAAACAAGGGCCATTTGGAGGTAGGCCCACCCCAGTACCCACTGTGTGTGTGTGAATTCTTCCAAATAGTGTTACGCACTCAGGTAACTAGTGCCCAGGCACAGAAACTAGACGCCTCCACTGTAAGATAACAAGTGGGGAAATGCAAGTAATGTAATCTAACAAGTGAACAAAACAAATTAAGAGTGCGACATGTGGTAGCAACACTGCCAGTCCATACAGCCTCCTACCGGCCTATCTCAAGTTGGTAAACACCCACTGTCAACCCCCATTGGTCAACCCCCAACGGTCAACACCCACGGTCAAACCCCCAACGGTCAACACCCCACCTTGTAAGACCTTGGAAGACCATTACCACTGAACAGAAGTGTTCAACAAAAATGTCTTTGATAAAAACGTGCATAGAATGCAACATGAAGGTAGATTACCAATAGAGCTTTCAATGCAACTCTGTTCAGCAGCCATACACAAAAAATGTGCCAACATGACTAATAATTCAAGGAGAAATGGTCCCAGTGACCACTCTGTGTACTGGCTCTGCAAAAAGGATGATGTAACTTTTTTGAAGATGATGGAAATCCTGGATAAAACTCCCGCCGAAAACAGAGAATTACTAATTAATGCCTGCATAACAATTTCTAATGTCTTCAAACAAACTGTACATGACACCAAGGTACAACCAGATGTGGCAAAGAGCTCGGTGGCAGCGGCGCCTGAGCAGAGCGGGAAGTCGGGGACGCCTGAGCAGAGCGGGGAGTCGGGGACGCCTGAGCAGAGCGGGGAGTCGGGGACGCCTGAGCAGAGCGGGGAATCGGGGACGCCTGAGCAGAGCGGGGAGTCGGGGACACCTGAGCAGAGCGGGGAGTCGGGGACGCCTGAGCAGAGCGGGGAGTCGGGGACGCCTGAGCAGAGCGGGGAGTCGGGGACACCTGAGCAGAGCGGGGAGTCGGGGACGCCTGAGCAGAGCGGGGAGTCGGGGACGCCTGAGCAGAGCAGGGAGTCAGGGACGCCTGAGCAGAGCGGGGAGTCGGGTACGCCTGAGCAGAGCAGGGAGTCGAGGACGCCTGACCAGAGCTGGGAGTCGGGGATGCCTGAGCAGAGCGGGGAGTCGGGGATGCCTGAGCAGAGCGGGGAGTCGAGGAAGCCTGAGCAGAGTGGGGAGTCGGGGACGCCTGAGCAGAGCGGGGAGTCGTGGATGCATGAGCAGAGCGCGGAGTCGGGGACTCCTGAGCAGACTGCGGTGTCAATGGCGCCGAAGCAAAGCGCGGTTGTTACGACCCTGGGTTCATCAGTGGAAACCAGAGGTCAAATTGAGCTAAATAAACGACTTTATATTATTTGGAATGCTTGCCAATGTGTGTCTGTTTGTATCTTTCTTGCCAGACGTAAGACGAATCTTGTTTCTCACTGAGCATTTAAAGACTGAGCTTGTGGTTGATTATTAATTAATAAAATAGGCATCAGCTATGTTTACAAATGATTAGAAAGTATTAGTAAAGTAGATCTGAGTAAACTGGAGGAAGCTGAAACTGGAGACGCACCTCCTTCTCTGGCTGGCGTCGTGATGTAATGATCTCTGCATCCCTCTCCACTTCCTCCTGCTTCTCTCCCTTACCTTATTCTGTGTCTAGTTTACCAAGATAAGTAATGTGTTGTGTTCTCGTTTTCTGGCATAAGTGTGTTGTAATGTGTAGAGTATTAATGTGTATTAATTAATTAGGTGATCACTAGTGTTTATATTGCTAAGTTACTCTAAGGGGGTCTCAGTGGAACCACATGGGCTCCAGTAGTACCAGTAAGCTACCTAGAGTCCTTGCTAGTGTCCCTTGCCTAGTAGACTTTACCCTAGCTTGTGCTCATTGTAAAACCTTATATCCTGTTTATGTGGACCAAGGCTTTTAACGTAAGATAGTGTGGTAAAGTAATTATTGTTATTGTTGTGAATGTATATGGGGGGGGGGTGGTTGTTAAGAGGGTTTAATAAATAAGTTAGTTTTAAAGGAGTATCCATTCTTCCCGTGTAGGAGATCAATGATCTACCTCTAGGCTGACATTGTCTTGTAGCCAATTAATTATCTCTGTTTATATCTTATTGGGGGCCGAGCCTTTATGATCTCCCATACTTGAGATACATCTTAATTCTAACTGCTGAACCTACTCCATAATACAAGCTCCACATATCAGGCCACCAATCCTTAACAAGTGGTTGGCCTGACTGGGATGAACTGTAATTGTAAAAAATTTGATTTTTGAGTGCCAAAACTAAAAATTCTTGTTTTCCGCAGAATGGTTGTGTGTTAGCCTAGGGCCCAGCTCATCTAGCAAAGGATATATATTGCACTGACTGGACACCTAGCTGGATCCCTTCACGATTGAGGTAAGTGTGGCCATGTGTTAGGGGCCGTGCAAATTTTTGTTTTTTTTCCAATTTTTATTTTTTAATTTTTTCTTTGGCTAGGAGCTAAATTAATTAGTGATGGAGGATAAAATGCAGGAACTGGCAAAGGATCCTTCAGTGGTAGAGATCAAGAAGCTTATCAAGTCTAATTTAATATTGTTAGGCAAGGAATTTGGCCTAGAGTTAAATGACGCGGATAAAAAGTGGACTTTGGTGAATGAAATATTACAACATTGCATGGATCAAGAACTATTGCCAGATGATACACCTTTATGCCAGCCTAGCCAAGCGAAAAGTGCAGCTCATAGGGACAGAGAGATGGCTCAAGAGTTCAAATCAAATCAAATCAAAATCAAATCGAATGTTTATTTAGGTAAGGTACATACATACAAGAGATTTTACAATCTCTTTAATTGTACATAGTACTTACTTAGTTAGCAAAAATAAGACTAGAGGAGCAAAGAATCAAAACCGAGAAGGCTACAATTTGAGCGAATACCACTGGACCACCACCTGCCGGAGATTCAAACCCTAGGCATTATGAGAAAAAGCATAACTTGACTGAATTTTCAGAGTCGGACCCTGAAAGGTTTTTCAACCATTTTCAGCCATGTCCATGAACTGGCCAAAGGAAGAGTGGGTGAAAATCCTACAGGGAAGACTTAAAGGTAAGGCCCAAGATATTTTTACAAACATTGCTGACGACGAGTGTTTTGAATATAGTAAAGTCAGGGAACGGATTTTGAGGGCATATGAAATTATGCCTGAAGCTCACCGCCAAGCTTATTGCATCCTTAGGCCTACTCACAACCAACCGTTCACTGAATTTGCTAATGATCAAATTAGATTGTTTGAAAAATGGATTCGCTCAGTTAAAGCCGAAGAAACATACGAGGCACTTAAGAATTTAGTTTTAGTGGAACACTTTATAGATAATATGCCAGAGAATGTAGCACATTACATTAGAGGAAGGATAGAGGTAGATTCTAAAATAGGGGATTTGGCCAAGATGGCAGAAAACTACCAGTGGGCGGGCAAAAGGCCCAATAAAAATAATTATACACCGCTGAGTAGCAAAACTTATACCCACAGCCAGTCCAGACCAGCTCATTCTAACCCTTTACCTAATGCACCTTTTGTTTCAGACATAACTAACCTTGTTAAATTGTCTAGCCCCACGGCACCTAAGAGTGAACTGAAGGGCAATCCTGTTAGTAATATCTTTTCTCCCCGACGTATCTGTGGTCACTGTAAACATCCTAACCACATTACTAGCCGTTGTTGGCAACTGTACCCGGAAAAAAGACCCAATGCTCTTGTTGTGACACAGGGCTTGAGGCCTTCTGAAGGGTTAGAGAGTAAGACCTCCAACCCACAGTGGTTGGACCTGCTTACCCCATTCTTATCGAAAGGGAGACTACTTTTGTCTGAGGGATCTTCCTGGAAGGACGTGGTGATCTTCCGAGACACCGGTGTCATCCAAATCTTAATTTTAGAGAGTGCATTGCAAGGTGCCAACACTCTCGACACTGGAGAGGTGGTACTGGTCGAGGGTGTCACTAGTGATACTCGAGCAGTACCCCTCCATAAGGTTACCCTAGAGTCTGATTTCCACAAGGGTGTTTGTACAGTCGGAGTCACTTCGTACCTACCTTTCCCTAATGTTGATGTAATATTGGGTAATGATTTAGCAGGGGATAAGGTAGGGGACTTCAGACTGCCTATTATATTGCCTACCCCTAAGGTTTTCCTGGATCTACCCGCTGCAGAGGATAATGTTGTGTACCCTGCGTGCACGGTGACCAGGTCTATGGGACTTAAATGTAAGGGCAGCCCTGTGCTAGCCAAGGTGGTAAATCCCGAGGACACGAGGAACTTTCCGAGTGGTGAAAGCCAAGTGGACTTTGCGGACACATTCATGGCCCGACTCGATGACATGGCCGAGGACATTGTGGAGAGCCTGCCACCACCGCCTACCGAGAGTAGTGAGGAGGTGGAGGAGAACACTGTTGAACCTCGGCCAATGGCATCTGACCAAGGCCTGGACGCCTCCTTGAGTGAGTTACAGAAAGCTGACCCCAGTCTTGCAGAATGCCACGAGGTAGCCATCTCTAAGGAGGAAATTGTAGACGCAGCAACTGGGTACTACTACAATGATCGGATTTTAATGAGAAAATGGAGACCACAGAGTGCTCCCTTGTCAAATGAGTGGGAGGTAGTCCACCAGATTATGTTTCTGACATGCTATAGGGAGAGTTTTGTCAGCTGCTCATGATGATCCTATGGGGGGACATCAAGGTATTAATATTACTTATCACAAAATCTGCAAGTATTTTTTTGGCCCAAGCTGAAAAGCGATGTGGCAAAATTTTGTAATGAATGTATTGCTTGTCAACTTGTTGGGAAACCAAACCAGACACCACCTAAAGCTCCTCTAAGGCCTATTGTCGTGCCGGAGAAACCATTTTCTCATGTGGTAATGGACTGTGTTGGTCCAATACCTAGAACTAAGACTGGTAATATTTACCTAATCACGATGATGTGTATTACGACCCGTTACCCAGAGGCTTTTGCTGTAAGGAACAACCGAGCAAAGACTGTTGTTGCTCGTTGTTGTTGTAATTTTTTTCCACTTTTGGACTGCCTCGGGTCGTGCAAACTGACAATGGTACTAACTTTTAGTGTGATATTTTTTAACAATTCTGTAAGGACCATGGAATAACTCATAAGGTTTCCAGCCCATACCATCCAAAGAGTCAGGGGTAATTGAGCGGCTCCATCTAACTCTGAAGCAGATGTTGAAGACATCGTGCGAGAGTTCCCACACCTTCTGGGATGAGAACTTGACGTATCTTTTGTTTGCTGCTCGAGAGGGGCTACAAAGTTCACTGGGATGTTCTCTTTTTGAGTTAGTCTTTGGCCATAAAGTTCGTGGAACCTTGCAAATGTTACAGGAGAATCTGTTAGGGAACGTAACGTTGACCGAAGGTTTGGCTTTCTTTGTGCAACACCACCAGAGACTCAAGGACTGCAAGGCGGCTGCACTAAAGTATCTTGGGAAGGCTCAAGAAAATATGAAAGAACGAAGCGATGCTAAGGCTAAGTTGCGGGTATTTCAGCCTGGTGACCTACCTAATTTCAACCTAATGGTGCTAGGTTGTTCAATATAGTACAACTAGACTATGGTAATAATGGGACTAGGATGAACAATAAATAGTTCAACTAGTCAATGGTAATATCCTACCCTGTTGTGGGTTGGCAATTGGTAAATATTATATTGAGAACACAAGCTCAATATATTTTATGCAATATGCAATATAAATAATTCTCTATGTAAGATAAATAATATACACAATTATTGATAATAGCCTCTATGAAACTTCTAATATTATCAAGAAGTATTAAATATTATTAGTGACCTCGCGAAACTAACTCCATAAAATTCATGGATAATCTCTCGCAAAATTAACACCATAAAATCCGTGAACAATCTTGCGAGGACAGCCACTAATTTGGCTGGCTTCAATATAAGCGCTGTCATTTCACAGAATAACACGCCACCAAATCGGTGGGTGACCATGAAACCGCTGAATAAGGCTGAACTGGGCTGAGGGGTTCCTGAGCTCGCTCGAGGGAGGCTACGCTGCCGATCTTTGACTGGGTAAGTATTGTTCACTAATTTATTACACTACTTTATTTAATTTGATGACAATCTAGCTCTCTAGACCATCTAGGTTTGAATGATCATAGAATCTAGGTTCGAAGGATCATATAATCCGGTTTCGAAGGACCAAATAATGTGGGAACCAACCTGTGAGATTTATATTTTATTTATTTGAATTTATATTGAATTTGTATTTACGTTAATTTATATATTTCGAAAGCAGTTTGTATGATGTTAAGTGGACTGTATTTCTGCAATAATCTCACAAATCGATCCTTACACATTAGGGGGGGTTTATATTAAATTTATATATATGCAGCCAATCAAACTACAGTATTAACTACATATATTAGTATTCATTGAGGAGGTTCCTTATCTTATTGTACAGCAGGCTTAGTCCACCAGGTATAACTAGGATGTAGACACCAAATTATCCTCGTTTGAGGCTAGCTCCCATCACCCAGTAACTGATGTATCAAGTCTTGCTTCCTCTTCTTGTTCCTGTCAAAGGGCGCTAGCTGTAAAGCCAGAATCCTAGTATATGACAGTTATATCAGAGAAAACACTGTATATTAAATAAGAAGGACCAAGGCTTAATTACCTTCTATTATGAGGCGGGTTCGCATTCTAACCAGTACACCCTTTTCTACCTAACATTTAACTGGCTAGAAATGATTAGATAAACGTGTTTTGGTAGGACACTTTCCTTGATTATGTTGACAGCGTGTTGACGATGGAAGACCACTACTCTGATCTCCATCACACTTCGTCCAAGAGAAATTATAGGAGCCGAATTTGCTCCACTGCGCCTCTGGTCTTAACAAACAATGGCTGACCACTCCTTCCTCCCTGACACCTTGGCACTTTGTCCAGATATCAGTAACTGATAGAAGAGTCACATTTACTTTATTTTGATACTGATAATTAAGTTAATTCAAATGAGATGTTTTTATGATGGTAAAAGTCCAAAGACTAATGTATTTAAGAATAATTCCCAACACAATAGGTGGTGAATTTATAGTACTACATGGTAATGATATCCCGTTTTCTATTGACGGAAAATTCCACTACAGGCTACATTTTCTAAGGGTAACTCATGTATACAACAGCAGCAATATTATCTGCCTGTTGAATGTAATATTATATTATTAAATGGTGTCGGGGTTTTCCGACAACTACAACCCAAGAATCAACACCATTACGGACTAAACTACCTCCCAATAATCCACAACATTACAAACTTAACTACCGCCCTACAAACAGCAACATTACGAAATAAACTACCCCCCACCAATCCACGATCTTACATATTAAAGTACCCCCGCAAAAATCCTCAACATTACGAACTAAACTACTCCCAACAATCCACAACATTACTAACTAAACTACCCCTAACAAATCACAACATTATGTATTAAAATACCTCCAAAAAATCCACACATTTAGGGTCTAAACTACCGCCCAACAATCCACAACATTACGAACTAAACTACAACCAAACAATCAACAACATTACGAACTAAACTACCCCCCATCAAACCACAACACTATGAAATAAACCACCCCCTAAAACCACAACATTACAGACTAAAACTACTCCCAACAATTCACAACTTAACGAACTAAACTACCCCTCAAAAATCCTCAACATTACGAACTAAACTACCACCCAACAATCTAAAACATTACGAACTAAACTAGCCCTAATTAATGCACAACATTAAGAACGAAACTACCTCCAAACAATTCACAACAATACGAATTGAACTACTGTTACGAATCTTACTAGGATTCTAATATTACTCCTGATGCTAATATACTTTATTGTCTTGTTCTATAATTAGTATAGTATCCAGTTGTATGATATTAGACTATTGTATGTTATATATTGTAGCATGCTGTAGTGTGCCTGAGTTGCATTATATTGTATGAAGCTTTTTGCAAGTTTATTCATGTTGGTTTCTTCCGTGTGGGGGGATGACCATATTTGGATGTGGCCAGTGTGGGAACTTGATGTCAAGCGAGTGGTTATAGTTCAACCTTGATTAAGTCTTATTATTGTTTGCCAGTAAATTATATTGAGCAATGTAACAGTATTAAATACTATTAAGAATAATAATGATTTGAATATTAGTACTACATTTGGTCAGTAGATTTCCCACAATAGTTTATGGGGATGTTTAGTTGATATTGTGATAGGAAGCCTGCCCTGGGAACCGACGCTTGGTCAGAGGCGTGGCAGCATTGGTCGAGAGGAGACACGTTTTAAGTTAAGTCAGTGGTTATTGTTATTTTAGCTAAATACTCGGTTAATTCTCTGGTTAGATGATTGTGTACTATCCCATTGATTAATTCATGTGCTGGTGATATTGGTCATTGCTCAATAAGGATTTTTATTTATATTATTGCATGCTAAAGAATATTTCTGGCTATTATATTTACCATTTAATTGTTATGGTTGTCACCCTTAGCGTAGATACATTGTTTTCCCAATTTATGCAGTGTTTTTTCTTTACCCCTAGACACATGTTGGCAAGGCCGATATAATGAATATTGAACACTGCGGGAAAAGAACCGTACTAAGTCTCAAGGGTTGTAACAAATGAGGGCCACTGTCCGGGAGATGAAAGATTGATTCCCTGTAATATATTTACAATTAACAGTGCTAATTATTAATAGCAATTGCCTTCCTAGGTACTCTGTGATTATCTAGTGACACCTAATCAAGCCTGTGAAATTATCTGTTCAATCTGAGCTGCTGTAAAAACTTCTCAACGCTTCACGATTTGAGGTAAGTGTTCAGCTTGTGCCAGGGGCCAAGCATAATTTTCAGTGTTGTTTCAAGTGTTAAGTTGTGATAATTGAGCCAACCATGGCGGAGCAGGTTGCTGCGCTGGTGGAACAGCCAAATTTTAGTAAAATTAAAGACTTAATGAAGTCTGGTTCGTTGGTTCTAGCTGATAAATTGAACCTAGCAGTTTCCAGTAAAATGTTGAAGGCTCAAGTGTTAAGAGTTGTTGTCACACACTTGGTGGAGGAGGAGAGACTTGACGAAGAGTGTTTAGGAGAGTTAGAAGAAGAATCAAGTGACAAGGTGGCAATCTTAAAGTTGGAGTTGGAGACTAAATTAGAAATGGCTAGGCTGGAAGCAGACAAGCAGAGGTTGGAGTTGCAGAACCAGCAAAAACAACTTGAGTTGGAGCAAAAGCAACAGATGTTGGAGGCTCAGTTACAACTAGCAGAGCTACAAACTAAACAATTAGAAATTCAGCAGAGTATGGCTGAAAATAATAACAGGTTGGAACAGCAGAGAATTGCAGCAGGGCTAGGTAAAACTAGTAATAATCCAGAGAGTACAAATAGTTCTTCTAAGTACAGTAAACATGTAGAATTACCTAAGTTTAATGAAGAAGATCCAGAAATATTTTTCTTGCATTTTGAGAAATTAGCAGTCAGCATGAACTGGCCTGTCGATCAATGGGTTAGCATTTTACAAGGACAATTTAAGGGTAAAGCTCAAGAGGTATTTGCATCTTTGCCTGCTGAGAATTCTTTCGATTTTAAATTTGTTCAACAAAGTATTTTAAATGCCTACCAGCAGATCCTAGAGGCACATAGAATAAAATTCAGAAGCTTAAAAAGAGCACATGACCAGACTATTTCTGACTTTGTAAGGGTAAAATTAAATCACTTTGACAGATGGATTAAAGCACTTAATATTACAGAGTTTGAGACTTTGAGAGACCTCATAGTAACTGAGGAAGTATTGGGATGTCTACCAGAGAAATTAGCTTTGTTTATGGCTGAAAATAAACAAACCACTGATCTTATAAAACTAGCCAAGCTAGCTGATGAGCATGAATTACTTACTAAAGTGCCTTTTAGAGCACTTATTAATCATTTTAATGCTAAAACTAATCATTATACTCCTAAAAATCATGTTTTCCAGACCCGACCAGCTACTTCACCTTCTCCCCTTAACCCTTCTGTAAAGCCTAAATCTGAGAAACAACAGACAGGGTTGTCAACCTCAAGTAATGTAGTGATTAAGCCTGCAGTGGGTTCGGCTGTTCCGACCACTGGCAGATATTGCACGCATTGCAGGAGAAGAGGTCATGTGGTAAATTCCTGTTATGCTTTGCACCCTGAGTTGAGACCAACTGGTCTGATTATGAGTAAGGGTTTGCAAACCTTTAATGCCAATGTTGCTCCAGTCATGCCCAAGTGGATGACTAATTTTGATCCATACCTACATTCGGGACCCTATTATGTATTAGTAGAACCTGGAAACCAGTTCAGTTGTTAAGGGACACTGGTGCTTCCCAGTCTTTAATTTCTCGCCGTGTTCTTACTGATGTTAGCACAGAAGACACTGGAGAGGTAGTGTTATTGCAGGGACTAGGAGGTCATATCCAGCGTGTACCATTAATTAAGGTTAAACTGAATTTTTCTATTACATCAGGTTGGTGCACTGTAGCAGTCAGTGAGCAGTTGCCCATTTCTGGGATTGATATCATTGTAGGTAATGATTTTGACAAGTGTCAAGTTATTGGGACCGATTGTCCTGTTATGTATACTAAACCTAGTGCAGTACTGCCTCAACCAGATGCGGATGATGGTGTCATTTATCCAGCCTGTGTTGTGACCAGATCCATGGGTAAGCAGAATGTGGTAAAGTCCTGGTTCTACCAAGGTGGATGTTGTCGAGGCCAGGACCCCTTCAGACAGGGAGGTGGAGGTGGACCTTGAAGATACATTTTTAGCTCACGTGGATGTCGAGAGTGAGGCCAGTGCCAAAGCCCTAATTTATTCTGACCCAGATGGTCTGGAAGAGGTGGCCCAGGTACCAGTTCCTTGCCCGCTCGCTCCAGTTGTAGAGTTCCAGACCTTGCGTAAGTTACAGAGTACTGATCCCAGTCTACCTGAGTGTTATGCAGAAGCAGCCAACTCCATTGATACTTTGGAGGAGAGTACGGGTTGTTATTTCAAGGATCGATGTCTGTTGAGAAGATGGAGACCATCAGGAACTCCCTCATCAGATGATTGTGAGTCTAAAACCCAGCTCGTTGTGCCAACAGAGTATAGGGAACAGGTATTGCAAGCTGCCTATGATGACCTGATGGGAGGCCATCAAGGCATTACCAGTATGTATCATAAGATCTGTAAACTTTATTATTGGCCAAAACTTAAAGATGTGGTCAGATATTGCCACAATTGTGTTGTGTCAAACTGTTGGTAAGCCTAACCAGACTGTGCCACGAGCACCATTATACCCTATTGTAGTGCCAGAGGAGCCTTTTACTCATGTGGTGCTGGATTGTGTCGGACCTTTACCCCGTACCAAATCCGGAAATATGTTTATGTTTAAAATTTTATGTATGACCACCAGGTTCCCTGAAACATATGCATTACGTAACATTAGAGCTTCTACCATTATAAGGCAGTTGGAACGATTTTTCTCACTATTTGGTATGGCCTGTATAATTCAAACTGATAATGGGAATAATTTTTGTTCACCACCTTTAAACATTTTTGTAATTCATTTGGTATAAAGCACAATTTTTCCAGTCCTTACCATCCTCAGAGTCAAGGGGGAATCGAGCGGTTCCACCAAACTCTCAAGAAAATGTTGAAGGCAACTGGGGAAGATTCACCCAGACATTGGGATGATAATCTGCCATTTGTTTTGTTTATGGCTAGAGATGGATTGCACAGTGCCCTAGGCTGTTCTCCATTCGAGCTTTTATTCGGACATCAGGTGAGAGGACCTTTAAAATTGTTACATGAGAAAATGTTAGGAGATGTTACAGCCAGGCAGAGTAAGCGTTACCTGACGGATGTAAAGAGCAAGCTGTCCAGAACGAGGGAGTTGGCCTTACGACATCTAGGTGAACAACAAGAAGTAATGAAGCAGAAGCATGACCAGAGATTCAAGGCCAAACTCAGAGTTTTTGAGCCAGGAGATTTGGTATTGGTCTTGAAGCCTCGTATGGGTACGTCTATGTCTCATAAATTTGCAGGACCGTATCAAGTAGTAAAACGTCTTGGGGAAGTTACTTACAAAGTTTGCCATCCCAAACAGAAACGTCAGACCATGAGTGTACATGTAAACCGGTTGAAGGCTTATTGTGGGCCTAGTATTGTGGCTTGTTGCGTTGCTGAGGAGGTAAATACTGAAGAGTCGAGTGTTGCAGAGGAAGATGGTAATTCTTGTTTGTCTAATTCCAGCAGTTCCGGGGAAGAATTGTTGTCATTTCCAGGATGAGGAGAGAGCAGAGTTCCAGGACCTTTTGGAGATGTCTTCTAACTTGTTTGGGGAGGTCCCCACTCAGACTTCTCTCATTACTCACGACATTAACCTGACAAATGTAACTCCAATTCGGCTACACCCCTTATCGAGTGACACCCGAGAAACGTCGTATCATCCAGGAGGAAGTTGATTATCTTCGACATGGGTTCATTAGACCCAGTCAGAGTTCCTGGAGTTCACCGTGTCTATTAGTACCAAAACCAGAAGATAAGTGGAGATTAGTAGTGGATTATAGAAAACTCAACCAGGTAACTGTAGTTGATGTATATCCTTTACCTTTACTGGAGGACTGTGTTGATACTATAGGTCATGCTAAGTTTGTATCGAAATTGGACTTATCTAAGGGATATCACCAAGAATTGGGTAGATCATATGTCTAGTTTAAAGAAATTGTTTAATGTGTTACAACATGCTAATTTGACGGTCAATAAAAAGAAATGTAGTTGGGCTAAAGGAACTATAGTGTACTTAGGACATGAGGTCGGACAAGGAAGGATAGTCCCATTGCAAGGCAAGATTCAGGCAATTGTGGAGTACCCAGTCCTAACAAATAAGAAGTCTGTGCAGAGATTTATTCGAATGTGTGCGTATTATAGGAGATATTGTAAAAACTTTTCCATTGTTGCTGCACCCACAACAAATCTTCTAAGGAAACAGGTAAAATTTAAGTGGACGCAGGAGTGTCAGAACTCTTTTCAGAAGTTGAAAGGAATTCTCTCTACTTCACCTGTACTAGCTAGTCCACAGTATGATAAACCTTTTATTCTGCACATAGACGCTTCAGATCTAGGAGCAGGTGCTGTTCTGTTCCAAGTAGGACCAGATGAGTTAGAACATCCTGTTTATTATTTCTCTCGTAAGTTTGACAGGACACAAATTAATTACTCTGTAGTTGAGAAAGAAGCACTTTGTTTAATATTGGCAGTGAAGAAATTTGAGACATATTTGTCAGGAAGTCAAGTGGTAGTATATACAGATCATTATCCATTGACATTTATCAACTCTATGAAGTGTAAAAACCAGAGAATACTTAGATGGTCATTGATTCTGAAAGAATTTAATATTGTAATTCGCCATATTCCTGGGAGGCAAAATGTTATTGCTGATACCTTATCCAGAGGATTTCCTGTTGCAGTGCCATAATATGTAGTGTTCTTTATTAATAAGATGTATGTAAATTTTGTATTTTTTTTTACTGTGTGAAATTTCATTGCTTTGTACTTTGATTTTAGTTGAAGTATTTTCATGTTGTATTTTCATGTTATATTTCATGCAGTCAAAAAAAATTAAATCAACCTTCAGTTAATTTCATTTTTTTCTTAGGGGACGGGAGGGATGTTACGACTCTTACTAGGATTCTAACATTACTCTTGATGCTTATATACTTTATTGTCTTGTTCTATAATTAGTATAGTATCCAGTTGAATGATATTAGACTATTGTATGTTATATATTGTAGCATGCTGTAGTGTGCCTGAGTTGCATTATATTGTATGAGGTTTTTTGCAAGATTATTCATGTTGGTTTCTTCCGTGTGGGGGGATGACCATATATGGATGTGGCCAGTGTGGGAACTTGATGTCAAGCGAGTGGTTATAGTTCAACCTTGATTAAGTCTTATTATTGTTTGCCAGTAAATTATATTGATCAATGTAACAGTATTAAATACTATTAAGAATAATAATGATTTGAATATTAGTGCTACATTTGGTTAGTAGAATTTCCACAACAGTTTATGTGGATGTTTAGTTGATATAGTGATAGGACGAATGCCCTGGGAACCGACGCTTGGTCAGAGGCGTGGCAGCATTGGTCGAGAGGAGACATGTTTTAAGTTAAGTCAGTGGTTATTGTTATTTTAGCTAAATACTCGGTTAATTCATTGGTTAGATGATTGTGTACTATCCCATTGATTAATTCATGTGCTGGTGATATTGGTCATTGCTCAATAAGGATTTTTATTTATATTATTGCATGCTAAAGAATATTTCTGGCTATTATATTTACCATTTAATTGTTATGGTTGTCACTCTTAGCGTAGATACATTGTTTTCCCAATTTATGCAGTGTTTTTTCTTTACCCCTAGACACATGTTGGCAAGGCCGATATAATATATATTGTTCACTGCGGGAAAAGAACCGTACTAAGCATCAAGGGTTATAACAACTACCACCCAACAATCCACAACATTATGAAGTAAACTACTCCCCATAAATCATCAACATTACTAACTGAACTACCACCCAAAAATCCACAACATTACGATCTAAACTACCCCCTAGCAATTCTCAACATTATGAACTAAACTAACCCCTAACAATCCACAACATTTCGAAATAAACTACCCAACAATCTAGAACATTACGAATTAAACTACCACCCTAACAATCGACAACATTACGAACTAAACTACCACCCAAAAATCCACAACATTACGAATTATACCACCCAAAAATCCACACCATTACGAATTAAACTACCCCGGTCGGGAGCCGAGCGGACAGCACGCTGTAGTTGTGATCCTGTGGTCCTAGGTTCGATCCTAGGCACCGGCGAGAAACAATGGGCAGAGTTTCTTTCACCGTGGGGCCTCGTAGCCTGGTGGATAGCGCGCAGGACTCGTGATTCTGTGGCGCGGGTTCGATTCCCGCACGAGGCAGAAACAAATGGGCAAAGTTTCTTTCTCCCTGAATGCCCCTGTTACTTAGCAGTAAAATAGGTATCTGGGTGTTAGTCAGCTGTCACGGGCTGCTTCCTGGGGGTGGAGGCCTGGTCGAGGACCGGGCCGCGGGGACACTAAAAAAGCCCCGAAATCATCTCAAGATAACCCCCCAACAATCCACAACATTACAAACTAAACTACTCCCAACAATCCACAACATTAGTAATTAAACTACCCCGAACAATTCACATTACAAAATAAAATACCTCTCAACAATCCACAAAATTAGGGTCTAAACTACCGCCCAATTATCCACAACATTACGAACTAAACTACCAGCAAAGAATCCACAAAATTATGAACTAAACTTTCCCCCCCCCTCAAACCACAACATTACGAACTAAAAAAACTCTAAGAACAACATTACGAACTAAACAACCCCCAACAATCCACAACATTAAGAACTAAACTACCCCCCAACAATCCACAACATTAAGAACTAAATTACCCTCAACAATCCACAACATTACGAACTAAACTACACCAAAAAAAACCTCAACGATACGAATTAAACTACCCCAACAATTAACAACATTACGAACTAAAATACCTCCCAATAATCTACAACATTACAAACTAAACTACCCCCACAATCCACAACTTTACGGACTAAACTATCCCCTAACATTTCACAACATTACGAACTAAACTTCCACCCAACAGTCAACAACATTACAAACTAGACTACAACCCAAGAATCAACACCATTACGAACTAAACTACCTCCCAATAATCCACAACATTACAAACTAAACTACCCCTCTACAAACAACAACATTACGAAATAAACTACATCCACCAATCCACGGTCTTACAAATTAAAGTACCACTGCAAAAATCCACAACATTACGAACTAAACTACTCCCAACAATCCACAACATTACTAACTAAACTACGCCCAACAATCCACAACATTACGAACTAAACTACGCCCAACAATCCACAACATTACGAACTAAACTACGCCCAACAATCCACAACATTACTAACTAAACTACCCATAACAATTCACAGCATTACGGATTAAAATACCTCCAAAAATTCCACAAATTTAGGGTCTAAACTACCGCCCAACAATCCACAACATTACGAACTAAACTACCGCCCAACAATCCACAACATGACGAACTAAACTATTTCTAACAAAATATAACATTACGAACTAAACTACCACCCAACAATCACCAACATTATGGATAAAACTACCCCCAAACAATCCACAACATTACGAACTAAATTACCCCCAACAATCCATAACATTTCGAACTAAATTATCCCACAACAATCCACAACATTACGAACTAAACTACTCAACAACAATCCAGAACATTGCGAACTAAACTACTACCCCCAACAATCCACAACCTTACGGACTAAACTACCCCCTAAATATCCACAACATTAGGAACTAAACTTCCACGCAACAATCCACAACATTACAAACTAAACTACCCCCCAACAATCCACAACTTTACAGACGAAACTACCTGCCAATAATCCACAACATTACAAACTAAACTACCTCCAATCAATCCACAACATTAATGACTAAACCACTGGACAACATTCCGCAACATTACAAACTAAACTACCCCCTAACAATCCACAGCATTACAACTAAACTACCTCCCAACAATCCACAACATACCGAACTAAACTACCTCCTAACTATCCACAGCGTTAATTACTAAACTACCCCTAACAATCCTCAACATTACGAACTAAACTTCCGCCAACAATTACCAACATTACGAATTTAAATACCTCCCAACAATCCACTAAAAAAAGGAATAAACTACCGCCCAACAATCCACAACATTACGAACTAAACTACCCCCAACAATCGACAACATTACGGATTAAACTACCCACAACAATCCACAACATTACGAACTAATCTGCCCCCAAAAAACCACAACATTACGAACTAAACTACCCCCAACAATCCACAACGTTACGAACTAAACTATCTTTAACAAAATAAACATTAACGACTAAACCGCCCCCCAACAATCCACAACATTACGAACTAAACTAACACCCAACAATGCATAATATTTCGAACTAAACTACCCCAACAATGCATAACATTACGAACTAAACTACTCCACAACAATCCAGAACATTACGAATTAAACTACCCCAACAATCCACAATATTATGAAATAAACTCCTTTCAACAATCCACAAAATTAAAGACTAAATTACCCCCAACAATCACAACATTACGACCTGAACTACCACCCAACAATCCACAACATTACGAACTAAACTAAAATCCAATAATCCATAACATACCGAACTTAACTACCTTTTAACAATCCACAGCATTAAGGACTAAACTACCCCTAACAATCCTCAGCATTACGAACTAAACTCCCCCCAACAATTAACAACATTATGAATTAAAATACCTCCCAACAATCAACAAAGTTAAGGAATAAACTATCCCCAACAATCCACAACATTACGGATTAAACTACCCCCTCCTCAAATCATTACAAACTAATCTACACCCCAACAAACCACAACTTTACGAACTAAATTATCCCCAACAATCCACAACATTACGATCTAAACTATCTCTAACAAAATACAACATTACGAACTAAACTACCACCCAACAATCCACAACATTACGAACTAAACTACCCCCCAACAATCCACAACATTACGAACTAAACTTCCCACCAACAATCCAAAACATTACGAATTAAACTACCCCCAACAATCCACATTTCGAACAAAACTACGCCTAACAATCCTCAACATTACGAACCAAAGTACCACTCCTGCAATCCACAACATTACGAACTAAACTACCCCCCAACAATCAACAACATTTCGAACTAAACTTCCCCCAACAATCCTGAACATTAAGAACTAAATTACCCCCCAAAAATCCACAACATAACGAAATAAACTACCCCGAACAATCCAAAACATTACGAACTAAACTACCCCAATAATTCACAACATTATGCATTAAACTATCCCCAACATTCCACAACATTACAAACTAAACTAAAACCCAACAAAACAACAACATTACTAGCTAAACTACCCCCTAACAATCCACAACATTACGGACTAAACTACCCCCTAACAATCCACAACATTACGGACTAAACTACCCCCTAACAATCCACAACATTACAAACTAAACTACCAACCAACAATTCACAATATTACAAACTAGACTACAACACAAGAATACACACCATTACGAAATAAACTACTTCCCAATAATCCTCAACATTACAAACTAAACTATCTCCTATCAATCCACAACATTACGGCAAAACTACCCCAACAATGCATAACATTTCGAACTAAACTACCCCTCAACAATCTACAACATTACGAACTAAACTACTCCACAACAATCCAGAACATTACGAATTAAACTACCCCAACAATCCACAACATTATGAAATAAACTACCCTAAATAATCCACAACATTGAAGACTAAATTACCCCCAACAATCACAACATTAAAGACTAAATTACCCCCAACAATCACAACATTAAAGACTAAATTACCCCCCCCAACAATCACAACATTACGACCTGAACTACCACCCAACAATCCACAACATTACAAACTTAAAGAAAACCCAATAATCCACAACATATTGAACTAAACTACCTCCTAACAATCCACAGCATTAAGGACTAAACTACCCCTAACAATCCTCAACATTACGAACTAAACTACCCCCAACAATTAACAACATTACGAATTAAAATACCTCCCAACAATCCACAAAGTTAAGGAACAAACTACCGCCCAACAATCCACAACATTACGAACTAAACTACCCCCAACAATCCACAACATAGCGGATTAAACTACCCCTACTCAAACCATTACAATCTAATCTACCCCCCAACAAACCACAACTTTACGAATTAAACTACTCCCAACAATCCACAACATTACGAACTAAACTATCTCTAACAAAATACAACATTACGAACTAAACTACCACCCAACAACCCAAAACATTAACGACTAAACCGACCCCCAACAATCCACAACATTACAAACTAAACTACCCCCCAAACATCCACAACATTACGAACTAAACTTTCCACCAACAAACCACAACATTACGAACTAAACTACCTCCCAACAATCCACAACCTTAAGAAAAAAACTACCCCAACAATCCATAACATTACGAACTAAACTACCCCTAACAATCCATACAATTTCGAAGTAAACTACCCCTCAACAATCCACAACAGTACGAACTAAACTACTCCTCAACAATCCAGAACATTACGAATTAAAGTACCCCAACAGTCCGCAACATTATGAAATAAACTACCCTCAACAATCCACAACATTATGAAATAAACTTCCCTCAACAATCCACAACATTAAAGACTAAATTACCCCCCAACAATCACAACTTTACGACCTAAACTACCACCCATCATTTCACAACATTACGAACTAAACTAAAACCCAATACTCCACAACATTATGTTATGATCTCAGCCAGCAGGAGAAACGAGTCTCCCCCTTGAGAGTTATTCAGCAAGGCCTGACCTGACTAGGAGGTCGGAGATATACAGACATGAAGATACATACATGAAATAATTGGGTAAATTCGCGAAACAATTTAAGATAATGGGGGTTTGAACAAGAAAATAGGGAAATGACTAGTTATGAGATGTGGATAAATTGCTGGAGGCGTGAGGCTCGCTTCGGGAGGGCTTTGTCCCCACTTGAGTACCAGACATCATGAAGGGAAGCTGCGCTCCATTTTGAGCTCCCGTTGGAGAAGAATCCCTGTTTGATATACCTTCAAGAGGAAGGAAGTGTGCAGATGTTCCAGTTGTGGAATCGAGCTGGGAATGTGCGGTCTCAAGTCCTGGACGGCAAGGAGAGTTTGTTAAGCCGCCCAGAGACATTATCGTGGGCCGTGGGAGCGCCCTGATCAGACTCCGTCAGAGGGGAGAGCGCCCTCGACTAGACAATCTGTGGTAAGCACGATTTAAGCCAGTTTATAGTGACTACTTGTAGTTAGTCGTGTGCCCAGCGACAGTAGCGAATGTTTATTGGTAAGTTAGACATGTTTTGGTAAGGCAGGAAGCCTAAATAAGAGGACGGAGATGAGAGAGACAGCTGGAGGGACGAACAGCACGTCCTCTCCCGTCGACCGCCTGAAGCCAACTGACTGACTGGCGGCGGAGGACCCTCCCAGAGTGAGGACCGCCTGGCCGGGTGGAACATGGACCAGCCCAAACGGGGGAGTCCACTCTCACAGTATGAAGAGATCAGAGATATGTTAGGTGCAAACATATTATGTTGATTATTTCGTTTATGTGTTTAAGGGGAAACGTTTTTATTGGCGTGTCAATGGATTGCATGTTTGTCTTTGAAAGAAGTTGCTGAGAACTTCGAGCCAGTAGAGTGAGTTAGTGGTAGAAACTCCAAGACTGTTGAAGGAGTAGTGTACTCCGAGGAAGAGTAGCCCCAGAGTGAAGAGTAGAGCCTCCAGCTGTGAGGAGAAGCAGTGAAGAGGAGTGTCACGTGCTTCTGTAATACCAGTGGCGAAACTCCAGTTCTGCTCGAGAGAACTTCATGGTGTAGCAGCCAGGAGAGCTGTAGAGGACCCTAGTAGAAATGGTGGAGCACCATAGTTGCTCAAGGAAGACTTCATAGTGTAGCAGCCTGGAAGAGCTGTGGAGAATCCTGGTAGATAAACCCGGAAGAACTTGAAGGTATCAGGGTAGTGAACTTCCAGATGTGGAAGGGAAGTTCTGGTTGATTACTTGTAGGAAGTTGGTAGAGTGTTTGGTTGTCATCAGCGTGCAAGACGCAGTGAAAGGTGAGTGATTGTTTGCCATTTTTGTGTCAAAGAGTACTTATACTCTTATAGAGTATAAGTATGTCTGTATAGAGTTACATTCGTAGGCTGGATTACCTGCAGAGATATACATATGCGTTCTAGGACTGATAGGGTGATCGATTGATCATTGTTGTATATCAAGGAACATTTATACTAATATTTATGTTATTGCAGCCATACGCTGGTTTTCCTTGTATGTATTTATATATATATTCTCATGTTGATAGTGCAACATTGTGTTATAAGACTTGACCTACTTGAAGAGGTTGGTAGTATGAGGTGATGAATCAGGAGATAGGATACCACTTGATAAGCAGATGACAGAGTTCTGATGGTGTTGGAGTGCAACCTGACTGAAATAGTATAGAGTGTAGGATTCATTATTATTATTATTATTATATGTGTGTATGTATTGTGTATGTGCTTTGTCCAGTAAATGTATCCAAATTTGCTGGTGTTTGTCCTTATCCTAGTGAGGCTTCCCAGGAAATAGGAAAGAAGGAGAGAGAGAGAGAGAGAAAGAACCAAGAACCATAGCTGTGGACAGGGTAGAACGGAATAATCAATAATAAGTCAAAGGGGATTGAGATCATATCACATAAGGAGAGAGTGGGGAGTCACAGCGGCTCGAGTGGGTGTGTGCATGTGACAACGAGGCTAAGTATAGGAGCCGCATCCCTTAAACGTGTGACGTTGAGCCCCTCTCCAAGAGCCAGAAGCACTCAGGGTGATCTCCTGGTAAAGTATAAACACTCTACCGGGTTTTGGGTTGGGTTGTCCATAAAGAAGGATCAACGACACCACCCAACATCTTTATAATAAATTGGGGGCCTGTCCGGGAGAGTGAACTGACACACCCACACCTTGTTCAAGAGTGGATTTGTACACCCCTTGTTGAAAAAGATACTCTGTGTGACTGCAGGTGTATATTCTCTCTCTTGGAAAGACTCACAGGACAAGATGGATAACGTGCAAGCGTTTGTGGAGTCAGGCAAGCCTGAGGACTTGGAAGGTTGCACGAGGATCAATTAAAACAAATAGCAGAAAAATGTGGCATTAGGTTGAATGCATCTAAAGTAGCTGGGATGAAGGATGAGATCCTGACGCAGTTGAGAACCAAAAGTGAAGCAGCAGAACAAGGAGCCCAAAAAGGAGCTGAAAGTGAAAAGGAGGATGATGGGCAGGATGAAGTGAGATCCCAGGGATCGAGTAGGAGCAGTAAGAGTAGCCGCAGAAGCAGGAACAGGAGTCTGGAAAGGTTCCAGTTAGAGCTCCAGATGCAGCGTGAGGAGAGACAGTTCCAGCTGGAAAAGATGAAATTAGAACTCCAGATGAAAAATGAAGCCGAGAGGGAAAAAGAGAAAATCAGACTGGAGGTAGAAAAGGAGAAAGCAAGACTAGAGGTGGAGAAAGAAAAAGCCCAGGTCGAAAAAGAAAAAGAGAGAACAAAGCAAATGCAGATAGAATCGAATAGAACCTTGGCTGAACAAAGGATTGAACATGGGTGGCCAGAGAACACCACCCAGGTATCACACCCACCAGATAATAAGGTTAGAGAGAAGGACATTCCCTTGTTTGTTCCCGAAGAGGCAGAGAGCTTTTTTAAGCACTTTGAAAAAGTAGCCAGCATCAAGGAGTGGCCACAGGCTGAGCTGAGGGGTATGAGCTACGAGGAGAGACTACGGGAATTAAACCTCACTTCGCTGGAAGACAGAAGAGTTAGGGGGGACATGATCACCACATTCAAGATTCTGAAGGGGATTGATAGGGTAGATAAAGACAGTCTATTTAACACAAGGGGAACACGCACAAGGGGACACAGGTGGAAACTGAGTGCCCAAATGAGCCACAGAGATATTAGAAAGAACTTTTTTAGTGTCAGAGTGGTTGACAAATGGAATGCATTAGGGGGTGATGTGGTGGAGGCTGGCTCCATACACAGTTTCAAGTGTAGATATGACAGAGCCCGATAGGCTCAGGAATCTGTACACCTGTTGATTGACGGTTGAGAGGCGGGACCAAAGAGCCAGAGCTCAACCCCCGCAAACACAACTAGGTGAGTACAACTAGGTGAGTACAGGAGGAATGGGCCCAGCTAGTCCAGCTAAGATTGACCGGTGCAGTCTGGGAGACATACACCCAATTGTCACTGGAAGAGTGCCAGGATTATGCCGCAGTAAAGAGCAGCATACTGCGCTCGTTTCAGCTAACCCCAGAACCTTACAGGAAGCGCTCCAGAGAGATGGTGAAGGTTGGAGCATGTACGTTTGCTGAGACAGCAAGGGATCTGGAAAGGAGATTCCAGAAGTGGATTGAGACTGCCGGAGTTGGATTGTATGCTGACCTAAAGAAATTGATGGCCATGGAAAAGTTCTTAGAAATGATGCATCCCGAGACAAAGTTCAAGATCCAAGAAGCAGGGGTAAAGGAGGTGAAAGATGCCGCAGATATGATTACTGAAGCATACAAGAGCTTGAGGGAGAACAGAGTGAGAAGCGAGGTGAGACGCAGCAATGGCAGATCCAGTGGAGTCTGGGGAGGAAGAAATTATGAAAGACCCAGAAGAGTCTGGGGTGAGAAGAATTTTGATAAATGGGCAGATAAACGAAAGTACCCTAAAACTCATAAGAGTAGGTCGCGCACTTCGTCTGAAAGTGAGGATGGAGGAGCTAAACGAGAAACTAATCGTTATCCAGGAAATCAAGAATCCAGTAAAGCCCCACAGAGTGCAGGTAGTGTGCCTGGCCCGAGGAACTCCCATGCGAGTGGACAAAGTCAGAGCTTTGTCAAAGTCATCAGTATGGGAAGGAATCGAGCGAGCATGGCCTTTGCGAGGACGGCGTTGAGAACCCCCAGAGAGAGAGGGAGAGAGAAAGAGAGAGAGAGAGAGAGAGAGAGAGAGGGGTAAAAAGGCGCAGTAGTCACTACTAGAGATAGAGCCGTGGCAGGGGACGAAGTGGTCACCACTGGGGACTTCGGGCTTGACCCAAACACAGAGGAGGGAGGGGAGCCGAGGGGAGTAGTCAGGAGGGTCAGAAGAGGAGCAAGGTCGAGGCCCAATGCAACGGGGGCTACAGAGCCCGGTCTTCCAACACGGTCCGACTCGGGGGCTTGGTCGCCCACCCCACGAGTCCGAGAAGGTAGAAGAGGAGCAGAATTAGACATACGGACGAGACAAAAAACATTCATTCACGAATGTGCCCCCCCCCCATACCCACCATGGAGCCACAATTAGAGGCAGGACATCCAACAAGAAGCTATAGCCGATCAAACCGGGGCCCCCTAGGGGTGCGTCGTGAGTTTACGCCCCACAAACGACACCTTAAGAACCATCAATCCGTCGAGATTGGGATCAGTGACGAAAGGAGAATTGACAATAAAAGGTTCCCCTCGCTCTCGACGTTGAGTACTACAGTTCTTCGGGCGCAATAGTATGCCTCCCCAAGCATCCAGGCGTCAAAATACTAGAAGTCCAAAAGAGTAACCAAAACAAGCAAAAGGTCGGCAGGAAACGACAAGCAGATAGGAGAAGGGGGAGAAAAACGAAACATAAGGAAAAGCGATCCGGCACAATTGGAAAAGACAGCAGCAGGAGCATAAGGCCACAAAAAGACTGAAGACTGTCCCATGGAGCATCACACTTCGGCAGCCGACCACCAAGCCCCCTCACGGTGCCAACGGGCCGGATGGGGAGGGGAAAATTACCACCCAGTAAGCCACAACATTACGAACTAAACTATCTCCAACAATCCTCACTATTACTGACCAAACTTCCCCGCAACTAACAACAACACTACGAACTAAACTACCACCCAACAATCCACAATATTAAGGACTAAACCGCCACCCAACAATCCACATCATTAGGGACTAAACTACCCCAACCAAATATCAAAGTAAACTACCCCCAACAATCCGCAAAATTCCAAACTAAACTATCCCCCAACAATCCACAACATTACGAAATAAATTACTCCCCAACTATCCACAACATTGCACACTAAACTAGCACCCAACAATTCACAACATTGCACAATAAACTACCCCGCAACAATCCAGAACATAACGAACTAAACAACAACCCAACAATACACATCATTACGAACTATACTACCACCCAACAATCCACAACATTACGGACCACACCAAACCCAAGAACTAAATTGCAACCCAACAATCCACAACATTACGAACAAAACTACCACCAACAATCCGCAACATTACGATCTAAACTACCCCCAATAATCCACAACATTACTAACTAAACTACCACCCAACAATCCAGACCATTGCGAACTAAACTACCACCCAACAATCCACAACATTACAAACTAAACTACCCCTAACAATCCAAAACCTTACGAACTAAACTACCCCCAACAAACCATAATATTACGAACTAAATTACCACCCAACAATCTACAACATTAAGGACAAAACTACCTCCAACAATCCACAACATGACGAACTAAACTACCCACAACAATGCATAACATTTCGAACTAAACTAATCCACAACAATCCACATTATGAAATAAACTATCCACACAACAATCCAGAACATTACTAACTAAAGTACCCAACAATCCAGAACGTTACGAACAAAACTACCTCTCATCAATCCACAACATCAAGGACTAAACTACCGCCAGAACAATCCACAACATTTCGAACTAAACTATTCTCCGACAATCCACAACATTACTGACTAAACTACACCAACAAACCACAACAATAAAAACTAAACCACCCCAACAATCCACAACATTACTAACTAAACTACCACTCAACAATCCACATCATTATGAACTAAACTTCCACCCAACAATTCAAAATATTACGAAATAAATTTCAACCAACAATCTACAACATTTCGAACTAAGCAACCCCCTAACAATCCACAACATTACGAACTAAACTACCATCCAAAATTCAACAACATTACAAACTAAACTACCCACCAACAATTCATAACATTACTAACTAAATTACCCAAACAATCTACAACATTACAAATTAAACTACCACCCAACAACCCATAACACAACGAACTAAACTACCACCCAACAATCCACAACATGACGAACTAAACTACCTCCCAACAATCCACAATATTACAAACTAAACTACCACCCAACAATCCACAATATTAAGAACAAAACTATCCCAACAATCCACAACATTATGAACTGAACTACCCTCAACAATCCATAACATTTCGAACTAAACAACCCAACAACAACCCAGAAAATTACGAATTAAACTACCCAACAATCAGCAACATTACGAACTAAACTACCCCCAACAATCCACAACATTAAGGACTAAATTACCCCCAAACTATAACAACATTACGACCTAAACTACCACACATCAATCCACAACATTACGAACTAAACTACCTATCAACAATCCACAACATTAAGGACTAAACTACCCCCACAACAATCCACATCATTTCGAACTAAATTACTCTCCGACAATCCACAACATTACTGGCTAAACTACCCCCCCCCCCCCACAAAAAAAAAAAACTGCCCCTAACAATCTTCAACGTTACGAACCAAAGTGCCACCCCAACAATCCTGAACATTACGAACTAAACTACCCCAACCATCCACAACATTACGAACTAAACTACCACCGAACAATCCACAACATTACGAACTAAACTACCCCAACAATCCACAACATTACGAACTAAACTACAACCCAGCAATCAACAACAATACTAACTAAACTACCCAGTAACAATCCACAACATTACGGACTAAACTACCTCCCAACAATCCACAACATTAAGGCTAAACCCCCCCCCACATAAACCACAACATTACTAACTAAACTACCCCCAATAATACACAACATTTCGAACTAAACTACCACCCAACAATCACAACATTAGGATCTAAACTACCACCCAACAATCCACAACATTACGAACTAAACTAAAACCCAACAGTACAAACCATTACGAACTAAACTACCTCCCAACAATCCACAATATTAAGGACTACCAGTCTCTGGTCTTACCAGACTACCAGAGACTGGACTTACTAGTCTCCGTGGTTTAATGGTAAGACACTCGCCTGGCGTTCCACGAGCGCTTTGTCATGAGTTCGTATCCTGGCCGAGGAGGATTTACTGGGCACAAATCCTTAACTGTAGACTCTGTTAACTCAACAGTAAAATGAGTACTTGGTTGTAAAAACGATTCTTCGCGTTGTATTCCAGGGACCTGCCCGAAACGCAACACGTACTAAGGGTTGTACAAGAATGTAATAACTCTTGTAAATATCTAAAAAAAAAAAAACATTTCGAACTAAACTACTCTCCAACAATTCACAACATTACTGACTAAACTACCCCAACAATCCATAACATTACGAACTAAACCACCTCCCAATAATCCACAAAATTTCGAGCTATACTAAACTTAACAATCCTCAACATTACGAACTAAATTACCACCCAAAAATCCACAACATTTCGAATTACACTACCCCCAACAAACCAGAACATTACGAACTAAACTACCCCCCAACAATCCACAACATTACGAACTAAACTACCCCAAACAATCCACAACATTACGAACTAAACTATAACCCAACAATCCTCAACATTACTAACTAAACTACCCCCAACAATCCACAACATTACGAACTAAACTACCCCTTAACAATCCACAACATTACGAACTAAACTTCCCATCAACAAACCACAACATTACGAACAAAACTACCCCTAAAAATATATAAAATTTCCAACTAAACTACCCCTCAACAATCTACAACTTTACGAACTAAACTACCACCCAACAATCCACAACATTACGAACTAAACTACCACCCAACAATCCACAACACATAGAACAAAACTACCCCAACAATCCACAACATTAGGAACTAAACAACCGCTAACAATTCACAACAATACAAACTAAAGTACCACCCCTACAATACACAACATTACGAACTAAACTACCCCTAGCAATCCACAACATTACGAACAAAACTACCCCCAACAATCCATAACATTTCGAACTAAACTACCCTAACAATCTACAACATTACGGCCTAAACTGCCACCCAACAATCCACAACATTACGACCTAAATTACAAGACACCAATTCCCATCATTACGAACTAAACTACCTCCGAACAATCCACAATATTAAAGAATAAACGACCCCAACAACAATTCACAACTTTTCGAACTAAACTACTCTCCAACAATCCACAACATTACGAACCAAATTACCACCGAACAATCCAACACATTACGAACTAAACTACCCCAACAATCCACAACATTACGAATTAAACTACCCACAACAATCCACAACATTACGAACTAAAAAAAAACCCTACCAGTCCACAACATTACGGACTAAACTACCCACCAACAATTCACTACATTACGAACTTAACTACCCCCAACAATCCATAATATTTCGAACTAAACTACCCCTAACAATCCACAGCATTATGAATTAAACTTCCACCCAATAATCCACAACATTACTAACTAAACTACCACCCAACAATCCACAACATTACGAACTAAACTACCCCCAAACAATCCACATTATTACGACTTAAACTTCCACCCAATAATCCACAACATTACTGAAAAAACTACCACCCAGCAATCCACAACATTACGAACTAAACTGCCATGCCAACAACCCACAACATTACAAACTAAACTACCCCCAACAATCTACAACATTAAGAATGAAACCAGCACTCAACAATCCACAATACAACGAACTAAACTACCACTCAACAATCATCAACATTACGAACTAAACTACCTTCAAACAACCCACAACATTACAAACTAAACTTCCCACAAACAAACCACAAAATTACGAAATAAATTATCACCCTACAATCCACAATATTAAGGACAAAACTACCCCCAACAATCCACAACATTACGAACTAAACTACCCCCAACAGTCCATAACGTTTTGAACTAAACTACCCCCCAACAATCTACAACATTACGAACTAAACTACCCCCACAACAACCCAGAAAATTACGAACTAAACTACCCTAACAATCAACAACATTAAGAACTAAACTACCCCTAACAATCCATAACATTTCGAACTAAACTACCCTAACAACCTACAACATTATGACCTAAACTACAACCCAACAATCCACAACATTACGACCTAAACTACCACACATAAATTCCCAACATTACGAAGTAAACTACCTCCCAACAATCCACAATATTAAAGACTAAACAACCCCAACAACAATCCACAACTTTTCGAACTAAACTACTCTCCAACAATTAACAACATTACGAACTAAACTACCACCGAACAATCCACAATATTACGAACTAAACTACCCAAACAATCCACAACATTACGGAATAAACCTTACACAACAATCCACAACATTACGAACTAAACTACCACCCAACAATTCACAACATTACGAATTAAACAACCAACCAACAATCCACTACATTACGAACTAAACTACCATCCAATAATCCACAACATTACTAACTAAACTACCTCCCAACAATCCACAACATTTAGGACTAAACCGCCCCCCCCACAAATCATAACATTACGAACTAAACTATCCCCCAACAATCCATAACATTACGAACTTAACTTTCCCCCAACATTCCACAACCTTACGAACTAAACTACCACCTATCAATCCACAACATTACGAACTAAGTTACCACCGAACAATCCATAACATTATGAACTAAACTTCCACCCAACAATTCTCAACATTACGAAATAAATTACCCCCCATCAATCCACAACATTTCAAACTAAACTCCACAACAACACTCCCCAACATTACAAACTAAACTACCCACCAACAATCCACAACATTTCGAACTAAACTACCCACCAAAAATCTACAACATCACAAACTGAACTACCACCCAATAATCCACTACACAACGAACTCAACTACCACCCAACAATCTACAATATTACGAACTACACTACCACCCAACAATCCACAACATTACGAATTAAACTACCCACAAACAAGCCACAACATTATAAATTAAACTACCCACCAACAATTCACAACATTACGACCGAAACTACCACCCAACAATCCACAACACAACGAACTAAACTACCACTCAACAATCATCAACATTACGAACTAAACTACCTTCAAACAACCTACAACATTACAAACTAAACTTCCCACAAACAAACCACAAAACTACGAAATAAATTATCACCCTACAATCCACAATATTAAGGACAAAACTACCCCCAACAATCCACAACATTACGAACTAAACTACCCCCAACAGTCCATAACGTTTTGAACTAAACTACCCCTCAACAATCCACAACATTACGAACTAAACTACCCCCACAACAACCCAGAAAATTACGAACTAAACTACCCTAACAATCAACAACATTACGAACTAAACTACCCCTAACAATCCATAACATTTCGAACTAAACTACCCTAACAACTTACAACATTACGACCTAAACTACAACCCAACAATCCACAACATTACGACCTAAACTACCACACATCAATATTAAAGACTAAACAACCCCAACAACAATCCACAACTTTTCGAACTAAACTACTCTCCAACAATTAACAACATTACGAACTAAACTACCACCGAACAATCCACAATATTACGAACTAAACTACCCAAACAATCCACAACATTACGAAATAAACCTTACACAATAATCCACAACATTACGAACTAAACTACCACCCAACAATTCACAACATTACGAATTAAACAACCCCCCAACAATCCACTACATTACGAACTAAACTACCACCCAACTATTCACAATTATCAAGGACTAGACCACCCCCCAACAATCCACTACATTACGAACTAAACTACCATCCAATAATCCACAACATTACAAACTACACTACCATCCAATAATCCACAACATTACTAACTAAACTACCACCCAACAATCCACAACATTTAGGACTAAACCGCCCCCCCCCCCACAAATCATAACATTACGAACTAAACTATCCCCCAACAATCCATAACATTACGAACTAAACTATCCCCCAACATTCCACAACCTTACGAACTAAACTACCACCCATCAATCCACAACATTACGAACTAAGTTACCACCGAACAATCCATAACATAATGAACTAAACTTCCACCCAACAATTCTCAACATTACGAAATAAATTACCCCCCAACAATCCACAACACTTCAAACTAAACTCCACAACAACACTCCGCAATATTACAAACTAAACTACCTACCAACAATCAACAACATTTCGAACTAAACTACCCACCAACAATCTACAACATTACAAACTGAACTACCACCCAATAATCCACTACACAACGAACTCAACTACCACCCAACAATCTACAATATTACGAACTAAACTACCACCTAACAATCCACAACATTACGAATTAAACTACCCACAAACAACCACAACATTATAAATTAAACATCCCACCAAGAATTCACAACATTACGACCGAAACTACCCCCCAACAATCCACAACACAACGAACTAAACTACCACCCAACAATCCACATCATTATGAACTGAACTTCCTCCCAACAATCCACAACATTATAAACTAATCTTCCCAAAAACAAACCACAAAATTACGAAATAAACTACCACCCGACAATCCACAACATTAAGGACAAAACTACCCCAACAATCCACAACATTGCGAACTAAACTACCACAACAATCCATAACGTTTCGAACTAAACTACCCCTCAACAATCTATAACATTACGAACTAATCTACCCCCACAACAACCCAGAAAATTACGAACTAAACTACCCTAACAATCAACAACATTACGAACTAAACTACCCCCAACAATCCACAATATTAAGGAATAAATTACCCCCAACAATCACAACATTACGACCTAAACTAAAACCCAACAATCCACAACATTACGAACTAAACTACCTCCAAACAATCCACAATATTAAGGACTAAACTACCCCCTAACAATCCATAATATTGCAAACTAAATTACCCCTCAATAATCCACAACATTACTGACTAAGCTATCCCCCCAGCAATCCAAAACTTTATGAACTAAACTTCCCCCCAACAATTCACAACCTTACAAACTAAACTACCACCCAACAATCCTCAACATTACGATCTAAAATACCACCCAACAATCTATAACATTATGAACTAAATTTCCACCCAACAATTCACAACATTACGACCTAAACTCCACAACAACAATCTGCAACATTACAAACTAAACTAGCCACCAACAATCCACAACATTACGAACTAAACTACCCCCCAACAATTTACAACATTACGAACTAAACTACCTCTCAATAATCCACAACACAGCAAACTAAACTACCCCCCAACAATCCGCAACATTACGACCTAAACTACCCTCAAACAAGCCACAATAATACGACCTAAACTCCACAACATTACAAACTAAACTACCCACCAACAATTCACAACATTACAAACTAATCTACCCGCAACAATCTATCACGTCTATCCAATTATCACGTGATAATTAAAGTTAAATGTTTACCACAATGGGCGCGCTTTTTTGGAATTCTTCCAGCGGGGCTGTACCTTCTCATACTTACTTTACTCTCCAAAACGGCGCAAATTATTCAGATTTTGCGCTCTTCTGAACAATTTAAATATTTGTAACACAAAATATACAGTACGTATGTATTTACGAAAAGAGTATTTGGTAATACATAAAGTTTTATATTTGTTTACAAATATAAAAGATAAATTGACAGTTAAAGATGCTCATGTAACTTGACTAAATATAATGTAAGTAGGATATAATTTGGTGGTTAGTGAGCGCGAATCACTGTAAGGTGAGAACGAGATCTAGTTATGGAGACACAGAGCAAAGCAGTGGTGGACCGTGGCTGTAAGAGGTAGAAGGATGGCTGCCAGACCATCAATGGTCCCGGAAAAAGACCAAAATACACCGATGATGCAACTATGTATGAAGTTAGTCCCGATGGAGAGGTGCTAACAATCTCCTTGCTTCACCCCCCTATACACACTGAGCCCCCATCCCTGAAGGGTCTGGAGAAGATTGCCCTGAAGGGACACAATTTCCTCCAAGCCAAGGTGAACGGAAAGTCCTGCACCTTGGTTCTGGACACCGGCACTACAGACACTCTTATACAAGACAAAGATGCCAGAAAACTTGGCTTGGATAAGAATGTATTCTCCAGCGAACTTTGTGAAGTCAGCTTTTTTCACGAAATCAAACACCTCAATTTTAGGACTGTTCAAAATGTGAAATTATAACTGAAAAACAACAAGGAACTGGTCACCAAAGTCAGAATTTTCCCGCCAGAACTGGATAATTTCTTCAACTCAGACTCGGGCCCTGTGATTTTCTTTAGTTTCCCTCTCATGACTGAGTACCATGTAATACAGCAGTTTAAGCAGGATAATTCTGATCTCTATTTCAAGAACCTCCCAAGGTTTCAAAATAAAAGGTTTGGGTTGTGTACCTCGAAAGCATTATACCTTAGAATCTCACTGCCAACTTCATCAGAACCTGACAATTGCACAAACAAAATACACATCGATACAGGGGTGCATGAGACGTATGTCTCAATGTTGTATTTAAAGAGAATAGGACTTGAGAAATGTCCTCCCAAAAAACTGAGGCTACACATGGGGGGCGATGTATATGTGGAGAAGGACTTGCATGTCCATCCAAATCCGGAAGACGAATATCCTTTCGTCATAGGAAGAGACTTATTCGAGAAATATAAATGTACACTGGACACATCCTCCTTCTATTTGTTCTTTAACGTTACGAATAAAACCTATATGTCTCTGTTATACTGATGACCTCCAGAACCCTAACTGGACTTTAATAAAGAAGAACATGAGAGCGGCTGTGGTCGAAGCAGAAGGAGAAACTACAACTCCCCCTTGCAGACCCATACCTATAATAGATCTCACAGGGGATATCGAACTCATTGATTTAACAGCGGAGTAGAAATGTGGCTGAATATATACGATTCACATTAATAATTTTATTATTATTATTATTATTTGTACCATTTTTCCATTGCTTGCAATTAATAAATATAAAATAATAATAATACTCTGTGTTTATCTTTCCCCTTTTAACAAAAAGAACTAAAGATGACTGTGTTTACTATTTACAGAGGTAATAGAGGATGGAAAAGGGTAAATGGTAACTCTATACTGTATATAATCTTTACATCAACAAACTCACGTTTAATAACTGACAAGATGTGTTCTAGGTATATGCTTCATAAGCTATTCTGTCTTAAAGACTGTAAAGTAGAAGGAGATTACCTGGCATCGTCAGAGTTCCGTCCTGGCGATTGTATAGTGTATGACATTCTTTCAATTCAAGCCCATACAGGAGGAATGTCTTGTGAGATCTGGCAAAGGTATCCTTATACTCGCTTACAGCGAGCGATTCAGCCATTAAGTAACTATGTGATGATTGGTGCATCGCATCAAAGTAGGAGGAGCTGTCTTTTCTCATTCTCCCACACCAGAAGGAGAACCGCATGTTATAGCTATTGTGACACAGTATAGTGCAGGTCCACCAATAGAAAATAATGCTGATAAAAATTTTTTTTTATTAGAGCAGTGTGGAGAGGATGATGCAGATTGTATAATGGAGGGACTCTGCAATGATACTATGATCAAGAGACGATGGAGCTTTAAATTATGCATTAATCAAATTTTAAGCTTGATTAAGCGTCATAATTCAATCAAACGCGTCAAAATTCCTTATGGGCTTGGAATGACCAGCGGTAATGGGTTGAATCAAGATGAAAAGCTTGAATGGGAGGTTAACTACTACCCAGCTCTGGCTCACTTAGCCCAGGTGTTAAAAAAAAACATAGAAAACAACTATGGATATGCTATGATAACTATGAAACTATGCTATGAAACCTCTATGAAAACGCGGAAGGAAATGATGTTGGTCGAGTTAGGAGTGAGGAACTGATTCAGAGGTACAAAACAGCCATAGAATTAGTTAGAAGCAAGGGAGGAATCCCGATCATATGTGGCATTCTTCCAAGAAAGGGAGTGGGATATGGATGGATGTCGAGGGCACTTGGTGTCAATTGCCAGCTGGAAAGATATTGCAAATCAAATGCAATATCTTTCATAGACAACTGGGAACACTTCTATGGAAGAAATGAAATGTATGCTAGCGATGGGGTGCATTTATCGAGGGCTGGGGTTGTTGCTGTTGCGAATTCGTTGGAACCAGTGGTTAGAGGCGTTTGTTTGGGTTTAAACTGTTAGTAGATAGTGGTATGGGAATTGATTTGGAGGAAGAAAGTAATAAAAGTATGTGTTTGTGGGAGAAAAAAATTGGCAAAATGATCAGGGAAAGAGAAGGGCCTCAAAATAACAATTCACTTAGGGTATATTACACTAACACTAGAAGTCTAAGAAATAAAATCAACGATTTAAATGCTCTTATCTGCTCAGAAAAAATATATATTATTGCACTTACCGAAACGTGGATGAATGTAGAAAATAGAGCTATTAGCTGAATATCAAATAAATGGATTTAAATATTTTACACAGATAGATATATTAGACGAGGAGGGGGAGTAGCCATATATGTTAGGGACAATTTTAAATGTAGTCTCAAAGAGGGAATCAAAACTGAGCCACATACAGAAACTATTTGGATAGAATTAAACGAAAACGCAAATAATGTCATAATTGGAGTTATATATAAGCCACCAAATTTAGACAGAATGGAAGCAAAGCATCTATGGGATGAAATATCTAGAGCATCTAGATCTAACAGTATTTATGTCAAGGGTGACTTTAATTTTAGTGGAATAAACTGGTTGAGCAAAACAGGGAATAATGAAGCAGAAGATTTTCTAGAATTAATTGACGATTGCTGTCTTACGCAACACATTAAGGAACCAACGCGGGGAAATAATATTTTAGATTTAGTGTTAACTAACAGGGGAAACACAAATTAAGGACATCGAAATAGGGAGTGAGCTAGGGAACAGTGATCATAAAGAAATCAGGTTTAGCATTGCATGGAATAGATCTGTAGGAGAAAATTCTGTTAAAGTGCCTGATTTTCGTAAAGCTGATTTTAATAGCCTAAGAATTTTTTTTGGGTCAAATATATTGGAAAGTCTTGGGTATGGGGTGTGGGCCGGTATTGGAGCTAGACGTGAATCCAGCTATAGGTGACGTAAAGGGGGTTTTCGATGTGGATTCAAAATATAACCTATTTAAAAATATTCAAAGTAAAGCCCAGGAATGTAGAATACCATATAAATTGAATAGATCGAATACTAATGATCCAAAGTGGATAACAAAGGATTTGAAGAACCTTATAGGTAAAAAGAGAGCGTGGTACAAGAGGATTAAGAATGGGGAAGTCAGTTTAGAACAAGAATTCGTACAGCTGGTTAGAAATACTAAAAAAGAGATAAGGAAAGCAAAAAGAAACTATGAAGTTCGCATAGCAGAGCAAGCAAAGACAACTCCTAAAGGGTTTTTCCAGTTATACCGGACAAAGATTAGGGAAAGGAAAGGTCCAATAAAAACTGAGACAGGTCAAATAACAGATAGTGATGAAGAGATAAGTAGTATTTTTAATAAATATTTTATATCTGTATTTACTAAAGAGGAACTTAACAATATGCCTTCAGCCGAACAAGTCTATGTGGGTGGGGACGAGGACAGGTTGACTAGTTTAGCAGTTACCAGGGAGGATGTAATTAAACAAATAGTAAAACTCAAACCAAACAAATCCCCAGGGCCGGATGAAGTATTTGCCAGGGTGCTTAAAGAATGCAAAGAGGAGCTTTGCGACCCACTGTCTACCATATTTAATAAATCAATAGGGTCAGGCAGAGTGCCAGAGTTATGGAAAGTTGCTAATGTGATACCAGATTTTAAGAAAGGAGATAGATCACTTGCGTCAAACTATCGGCCAATTAGCCTATCGTCTATTGTGGGAAAGTTACTCGAATCGATAATTGCAAATAAAATTCGTCTTCATCTTGAAAAACATAAATTAATAATTGAGTCGCAACACTCATTAAACGTAACTGTAACATGCTCGTGTCCGAAGCTAGACACAAATACAACAAAATTATTAAGGATGATAACAGAGTCCATTTCATGTTGTCTCCATCTCCTGTTGGCCTCCGAATGCATGATAGAGCTAATAAGTTAGCCAAAGAATCTGCCTTTAAAGGAGACGTTGAGTGTAACCTTGGATTGTCAATGAGCAATCTGAGAGCAGCAGTACACCGAGAACTTCAACAAGATCTTGGAGATCTGAGGCAAAGTGAAATTGACACCAGTAATTCCATCTATCATCATACTATCATGCAAGAGGAGCCACACATCTATGGATCATCCAATAAAATCAGCAGACTTCTAGATGTTACTACTGCTCGGCTTAGACTCGGTTACAAGTATCTCTGGGAATTCTCATTATCTGCCGATGTAGACCTGACCAAGTGTAAACTGTGTCAACAAAATTATTCGCACACCCTCCGTCACTATGTGATGGAGTGCGAAAAGATACGTGAATTTAGAGACAATTCTATAACCAATGTTCCAGCGATGTGTAAATATTTCATTCAAAATGATCTGCTACCAGAAATTTTAGCCAAATATCCCCAGTTTGATAAATATAGGTAGTAACTAAGTGATTGTAATCTATCCACCGCTGCCCACTGGATGGGGGGCGGTGCGCAGGACAACCATATAAATTGTGACACTAGCTCTCCACATATGTCAGTTGCTTAATTTAGACCCTGTACTTGAGGTCGATCTCGAACCCATTGTTGATGTGACGACTTATATTGAATTTTGTAACTAGCTCATCAAGATTGTAACTTGCTTAGCTAAATGAATTGTGGGGTTCAGTCCCTGAGCCCATTATGTGCCTCTGTAACCCTTTCCACTACCGCCCACAAGATGGGTATGGGGTGCATGATAAATGAACTAAACTAACTAGTCGCAACATGGTTTAATAAATGGCCGTTCATGTTTAACAAATTTTACTATCTTTTTATTCTAGCATTGTTGAGGCAGTTGACAGTGGTAAGGATTGTGATGTTGTGTACCTTGACTTTAGCAAAGCTTTTGATACAGTGCCACATGAAAGACTGATTAAAAAGATAGAGGCTCATGGTATTGGGGGGTGCTATATTAAGCTGGATTAGGGCATGGCTATACCAAATGAAACAGAGAGTTAGTATAAATGAAGTCAAGTCAGAGTGGGAAAATGTTGTAAGTGGAGTACCTCAGGGCTCTGTCCTGGGACCTCTGTTGTTTATAATATATATAAATGATTTAGATTCAGGTTTGAGTAGCAACATTTGCAAATTTGCCGATGATACAAAAATCGGTAGGGAAATTAATACGGAAGAAAACTCACTGTCTCTTCAAGTTGATCTAAATAGGGTTTTGAAATGTCAAAGGATTGGCAGATGCAGTTTAGTGCTGATAAATATAAAGTTCTGAGGCTAGGTAATAATGATAGAGTAACAAGATACGAGCTAGATGGTGTTGAGATAAGAACATAAGAAGATAAGAACAAAGGCAACTGCAAAAGGCCTATTGGCCCATACGAGGCAGCTCATATCTATAACCGCCCAATCCCACTCATATACATGTCCAACCCGCGCTTGAAACAATCGAGGGACCCCACCTCCACCACGTTACACGGTAATTGGTTCCACAAATCAGCTCATCAAGTTACCGAACCAGTATTTACCCAAGTCTTTCCTAAATCTAAATTTATCCAATTTATACCCATTGTTTCGTGTTCTGTCTTGTTTTGATACTTTTAATACCCTATTAGTATCCCCTTTGTTATGTCCATTCATCCACTTGTAAAGCTTTCACTTTTGAAAGGTCCTGTCAAAGATTGTTACTTCTACCACGTCGCTGATTAATTTTTTTACTGCAAGGTGCGTGGCGTTGCAAAGTTTTGGCTGGTTGATATTTTGCAACATGATAATTGTATGTGACTTGTATGTGACTGACTCGCTCTGAAAATTAGACTGAATAATATTGTTTAGTTTGTAGACGACTTTGTTCTTGGCCGCAAGAACAGCTCGTTTATTCAGCCAATCGTCATTCTTTTAATTGGTTTAAATATTGGGAAATACTTTTTTCAACCAATTCTTCTTTTGACGTCACTAAAATTTAGAAGTTATGAGACAATGAAATTCGTCCTGAGGTCAGATCAACGGGCACGTTAACGTTCCCAATTTCTAGCAATTGATGTGAGAATATCTCAGCTGATGGATTGTTTTGCAGCTGGACACGCATATTTGTAGTTAATTTTAACGTTTTTACGTGGCGCCAAAAAGTAGAGTATTTCAGGCAAGCATTTATTTTGTCCGCCAGTGTCAATAGAGGAATTTCAGGTAATGTTTGCCTGAAATCTCCAACTTGCAACATTATTGCATTCCCATATGGTCTGATGTTTCCACTCAAATCTTGCAATGATCGATCAAGAGCTTCGAGCGATTTTTTGTGGGCCACTGTGCATTCATTCCAAACAATAAGTTTACATTTCTGCAATACTTTTCCCATGCCGGATGCTTTGGAAATGTTGCACGTGGGAGTTTCAATGAATTGCATGTTCAATGGCAATTTGAAAGCCAAAGTAGCAGTTCTTCCACCTGATAACAATGTCGCAGCTATTCTGAACGATGCAAGAGCTAAAGTTATGCCATTTTGGGATCGAAATGCTGCTAGAATCAACCTAATTAGGAAGGTTTTACAATTCCTTTTGGCGCATCTAAGCAGATTTCTCCAAACCCGTTATTGACAGTTTGAATTATTTGATTGTAAATGAATTTTCGCTCAAGCATTAGCTTAGGAAAATTTGATTGCACATACGACAACAGATCACCAGCGTTGTAATTTTGTTCACGACGCAATTCTACATTAAACGAAGCAGCACCAGATCGATTCGGCGATGGTATATCCAATTGATTTAGAACTTTGTTCGCGATTCCTAAGCACAAATTTTCAATCATTATCAACGCTTCGTTGTAGATTTATGCTGTGAATCCAAGTTCATATATGAATTTTCTTTGCGTATTCGATGGATAATATCTTCAGCCATGTGTGATTTATATTTCTCCCATAACTCAGTTGGAGATGAAGGAGATGGATTGAAGGCGATGGGAGCAGGCAATCAATATGATTGCAAATAATGCACGAATTTGATTTGTATGTGACGTGTTGGACGTCACTAATGCATACATCCCAGTGTTGGTCGTTCTCCAATAAATTCAGAGCTTGACATGCACTACGGAAAGTGGCATGTGTAACGCCGTTGACAAGTCTCAATGGTTGGAAAGACGTCGAACCGGGCACATTTACCAACAGCATGCAAAGAAAGAAGCATTCATCTTGATTGGGATGCACGGTGTAGTCTGCCAATTGTAGTTTGTTTGAATATGCCAGGTTGTCCATCGACTCGCTCTCCTCGTTTGCGTCGTTCAAATAATTTTCTACTGGCATTCCATGTGTAATACGTAGGCACTTCCGAATACAGCAGTGTTTTCGCAAACGCATCATTTTGACAAATCGTGAAGAAAGCAGTTAACGTTGTAGCCGGTGGATTCATAGCTGTTTGCTGCAAATTTGCAGCTGTGAAATAAACGTGTTGTCCATTTTCTTGGTTTCAAAATATAAACAAAAAATACTATCGAAATATTTATAGTCAAATGCAAATCAATCGACACAGCTCAATTTCACCACCAATTGCACTGACAATTAAGAACAGTTAAAAAAAAACGAAAAACATAAACTATACCCACGAAATGAACAGTATGGTAAAAATTACAACTCAATTCAAACACAACATCACACAAAATAATTAAATCAAAATGAAAATAAATGAAAATCTATGGAAATTCAATTTATCAATGGAATCGGAAACATTGAAATGGAATCGTAATATATTTTGTATATCGTAAGTTACTTTTACGTGCAACAGATGGCACTGTTTTTCATTAAGGAATGTTTTTACCTGTTACACATGTGGCATCTATATAGTAGGCCTATAAAAACACGCACGTATTCGAATGGAACGTTGTGTCAAAATTTCAAAGCAATCGGTGAAGAACTTATGGAGATTACAGCGTGTGTTGCTCTTATGTCCAACAGATGGCGAAGTTTTAAAAAAAAAAACATGTTTTTTCCTGTCACAGGTGAGGCATGTATATAGTAGATATAGAAAAAGATGCGCCTATTCAATTGCAACGTTATGTCAAAATTTCAAAACAATCGGTAAAGTGGTTTCGAAGATTTCTCTCACATGAAAAACACAGCTTTTCAGAAAAAGCATGTTGTTTTTTATCCATCACAGACGTGATATCTATATAGTATGTACATAAAAATCTGGCCGGATGCGAATGGGACATTGTGTGAAAATTTCAAAGCAAACAATGAAGAACTTTCGGAGATTAGCGATTTTGAACAAACGAACATTTCCATATATATATATATATATATATATATATATATATATATATATATATATATATATATATATATATATATATATATGCGAACAAGCCAGAATGGTCCCCTGGACAATATGCAACTGAAAACTCACACCCCAGAAGTGACTCGAACCCATACTCCCAGATGCCACGCAACTGGTATGTACAAGACGCCTTAATCCACTTGACCATCACGACCGGACATAATGAGGTGATAGCCGAGGCTATTTGAACCACCCCACCGCCGGCACTCGGATAGTAATCTTGGGCATAGCATTTTACCAAATCACCTCATTCTTTGGGGCACACGTGAGGAACACAAATGCGAACAAGCCTGAATGGTCCCCAGGACAATATGCAACTGAAAACTCACACCCCAGAAGTGACTCGAACCCATACTCCCAGATGCCACGCAACTGGTATGTACAAGACGCCTTAATCCACTTGACCATCACGACCGGACATAATGAGGTGATAGCCGAGGCTATTTGAACCACCCCACCGCCGGCACTCGGATAGTAATCTTGGGCATAGCATTTTACCAAATCACCTCATTCTTTGGGGCACACGTGAGGAACACAAATGCGAACAAGCCTGAATGGTCCCCAGGACAATATGCAACTGAAAACTCACACCCCAGAAGTGACTCGAACCCATACTCCCAGATGCCACGCAACTGGTATGTACAAGACGCCTTAATCCACTTGACCATCACGACCGGACATAATGAGGTGATAGCCGAGGCTATTTGAACCACCCCACCGCCGGCACTCGGATAGTAATCTTGGGCATAGCATTTTACCAAATCACCTCATTCTTTGGGGCACACGTGAGGAACACAAATGCGAACAAGCCTGAATGGTCCCCAGGACAATATGCAACTGAAAACTCACACCCCAGAAGTGACTCGAACCCATACTCCCAGATGCCACGCAACTGGTATGTACAAGACGCCTTAATCCACTTGACCATCACGACCGGACATAATGAGGTGATAGCCGAGGCTATTTGAACCACCCCACCGCCGGCACTCGGATAGTAATCTTGGGCATAGCATTTTACCAAATCACCTCATTCTTTGGGGCACACGTGAGGAACACAAATGCGAACAAGCCTGAATGGTCCCCAGGACAATATGCAACTGAAAACTCACACCCCAGAAGTGACTCGAACCCATACTCCCAGATGCCACGCAACTGGTATGTACAAGACGCCTTAATCCACTTGACCATCACGACCGGACATAATGAGGTGATAGCCGAGGCTATTTGAACCACCCCACCGCCGGCACTCGGATAGTAATCTTGGGCATAGCATTTTACCAAATCACCTCATTCTTTGGGGCACACGTGAGGAACACAAATGCGAACAAGCCTGAATGGTCCCCAGGACAATATGCAACTGAAAACTCACACCCCAGAAGTGACTCGAACCCATACTCCCAGATGCCACGCAACTGGTATGTACAAGACGCCTTAATCCACTTGACCATCACGACCGGACATAATGGCGGTGGGGTGGTTCAAATAGCCTCGGCTATCACCTCATTATGTCCGGTCGTGATGGTCAAGTGGATTAAGGCGTCTTGTACATACCAGTTGCGTGGCATCAGGGAGTATGGGTTCGAGTCACTTCTGGGGTGTGAGTTTTCAGTTGCATATTGTCCTGGGGACCATTCAGGCTTGTTCGCATTTGTGTTCCTCACGTGTGCCCCAAAGAATGAGGTGATTTGGTAAAATGCTATGCCCAAGATTACTATCCGAGTGCCGGCGGTGGGGTGGTTCAAATAGCCTCGGCTATCACCTCATTATGTCCGGTCGTGATGGTCAAGTGGATTAAGGCGTCTTGTACATACCAGTTGCGTGGCATCTGGGAGTATGGGTTCGAGTCACTTCTGGGGTGTGAGTTTTCAGTTGCATATTGTCCAGGGGACCATTCAGGCTTGTTCGCATTTGTGTTCCTCACGTGTGCCCCAAAGAATGAGGTGATTTGGTAAAATGCTATGCCCAAGATTACTATCCGAGTGCCGGCGGTGGGGTGGTTCAAATAGCCTCGGCTATCACCTCATTATGTCCGGTCGTGATGGTCAAGTGGATATATATATATATATATATATATTAGTATATTTTGGTAGCAGTCTTTCCTGTAGACATATTTTATTAAATATGACCGAAAAAGTAAGATTAATAATTCTAACACGAATTTTCTCAATCTTTCGTACATTATGCTTCACTGTTGGAGGTAAATCAAAAATCACTTCTCCAAAATTCATTTTTATTTCTAGTCTGACGCGACACGGGCGCGTTTCGTAAAACTTATTACATTTTCAAAGACTTCACAAATACACAACTGATTAGAACTTGCGTTTCCCTGATTTTATATCTACATTTGAGTGAGGTGGGAAGGGTGATGTGGCATTACATTTGAGTGAGGTGGGAAGGATGATGTGGCATTAGAGAATATTAATAGGGTATTAAAAGTATCAACACAAGACAGAACACGAAACAATGGATATTGAATAGAAGTGTTTGTAGAAAGCCTATTGGTCCATATTTCTTGATGCTTCTATATTGGAGCGGAGTCTTGAGGTGGGTAGAATATAGTTCTGTATTAATTGGCTGTTGATTGCTGGTGTTGACTTCTTGATGTGTAGTGCCTCGCAAACGTCAAGCCGCCTGCTATCGCTGTATTTATCGATGATTTCTGTGTTGTTTACTAGGATTTCTCTGGCGATGGTTTGGTTGTGGGAAGAGATTATATGTTCCTTAATGGAGCCCTGTTGCTTATGCATCGTTAAACGCCTAGAAAGAGATGTTGTTGTCTTGCCTATATACTGTTTTTTTTGGAGCTTACAGTCCCCAAGAGGGCATTTGAAGGCATAGACGATGTTGGTCTCTTTTAAAGCGTTCTGTTTTGTGCCTGGAGAGTTTCTCATGAGTAGGCTGGCCGTTTTTCTGGTTTTATAGTAAATCGTCAGTTGTATCCTCTGATTTTTGTCTGTAGGGATAACGTTTCTATTAACAATATCTTTCAGGACCCTTTCCTCCGTTTTATGAGCTGTGGAAAAGAAGTTCCTATAAAATAGTCTAATAGGGGGTATAGGTGTTGTGTTGGTTGTCTCTTCAGAGGTTGCATGGCGTTTCACTTTCCTTCTTATGATGTCTTCGACGAAGCCATTGGAGAAGCCGTTGTTGACTAGGACCTGCCTTACCCAACAGAGTTCTTCGTCGACTTGCTTCCATTCTGAGCTGTGGCTGAGAGCACGGTCGACATATGCGTTAACAACACTCCTCTTGTACCAATCTGGGCAGTCGCTTTTGGCATTTAGGCACATTCCTATGTTCGTTTCCTTAGTGTAGACTGCAGTGTGGAAACCTCCGCTCTTTTCCATGACTGTTACATCTAGAAAGGGCAGCTTCCCATCCTTTTCCCTCTCGTAAGTGAAACGCAGCACGGAACTCCGCTCAAATGCCTCCTTCAGCTCCTGCAGACGTCTGACATCAGGTACCTGTGTAAAAATGTCGTCAACATACCTGCAGTATATGGCCGGTTTCAAGTTCATGTCGACTAAGACTTTTTGCTCGATGGTACCCATGTAGAAGTTTGCAAACAGGACACCTAGGGGAGAACCCATGGCGACCCCATCTACTTGCTTATACATGTGCCCATCCGGGCTCAAGAAGGGTGCCTCTTTAGTACAAGCTTGGAGTAGTTTCCTTAGGATATTTTCGGGTATGTCAAGAGGAGTACAGGCTGGATCACGATACACTCTGTCGGCTATCATCCCAATTGTCTCGTCCACTGGTACGTTGGTGAACAGCGATTCTACGTCCAACGAGGCTCTTATTCCTGTGGCCAGTGTGCCCCGCAGTAAGTCAACAAATTCCTTTGGCGACTTCAGGCTGAAGGCACAAGGGACATAAGGAGTCGGCAGACCGTTGAGTCGCTTCGCTAGTCTGTACGTGGGTGTGGGTATCTGGCTAATGATTGGCCGAAGTGGGTTTCCAGGCTTGTGTGTCTTGACATTTCCATACGCATATCCAGGTTTATATTCCCCAATAATCTTTGGCAGGTGAAGTCCTGATTTCTTGGCGTTCACAGTTTCGATTAGTTTGTTGACCTTTGCTTTCAATTCGGCTGTAGTGTCCTTCGTTACCCTTTGGAATTTAGTTTGGTCAGAGAGTATGAGGTTCATTTTCGCCAGATATTCGTCTTTTTTAAGAATGACGTATATTGGCGACTTGTCACCTCTCCTGACAACTATATATATATATAGTTGGGTGGCAAGGGGATATATATATATATATATATATATATATATATATCCCCTTGCCACCCGCCCATAGGGCCCGGGAGGCTCCCATGTGTGTATACGCCACCCACTCACCCAATGTATACTCACATATTGTGTAGTGGGTGTATACCCACTCTTCGTATAGAGGTGGTATATGTATTACCACTCATCTGAGTAGTAAGTGCCACGGCCAGCTGACTATCCCCCCAGCCTCCAACCGCCGCCCACCCTCCAGTCTCCACCCGCCGTCCACCCTCCCGCCCAGCGCCCGCCCATGTCGCAGCTCTCAACAGACAGCCAGGCTTCTCCAAGCCAAGATGAGCCATCAAGCAGGGGTAGACAAGGTAGATGTCAGACGTGTGACAGGGTATGCTATATCCGGGTGAGTGACGATAATGTGCGCCTTCATTACCACAACAGAGCCAGGTGTTTGGGTTCTGGGCGCCCTCCCAGGGAGAACACCAGTCAACAGCCCACACCGCCCGTAAGGCAAAACACCTCCCAGACCTTCATTCCCACAGAAAACTTATTAGAAGCTATCAAAGCAACATCAGCCAGAACCTTGCAACACATCCCTAAAGCAGCCCGCCCCCATGCAGCAGCCAAATTATCTGCCCTCCTGAGAAAGGTCAACGACTCTCCTGGAACGACCCAAGCATGGCACAACCTCCTACTGTTTGGCAACATATGTCTAGCCACCCCTGCAAGGAGAGACAAGATCTTAGCTGCCTCAGTCATCAAAGCTATAAATGATTTTCCCAGGGAGGACAACCAGGTGCGCCTTCCCACTCGTGCGAGAAACACCCACGGCAGGAAGAGCAACAGTGCCATATCCAAGACATCAAAAATCAGAACATCAGTCACCAAGAAAATAGAAGAAGGAAACACTATTGGCGCAATACGAGTCATCACCAGTGAGGACTCAATTGCCGACAGAGATGCCGCAACAGCTCAAGCCCTAAGGGAGAAACACCCACCCAGGGCTCTGCGTGAGGACGACATTGTACAAGTGGGGGCTACCGGAGCAGAACCTCTCTGGGTGGCTGAATCTGTGGTCCATAAAGCAGCCATGTCCTTCCCAACAGGATCAGCAGGTGGGTTCACAGGACTAAAACCCAACCACCTCAAGCAAATGCTCAACCCTGCACTGGGTGACATTGCAAAGAACTTCTTGGTGGAACTAACCAGATTCACCAACACATGTCTAGCTGGCAACATACCAGCGTCCATAAGACCTATCTTTTTTGGAGCATCTCTCTGTGCTCTAAAGAAAAAGGATGGAGGGATCAGGCCGATAGCTGTGGGCAATTCTCTCCGGCGTCTCGTCGCAAAGGCAGCTGCAAGAACAGTTAGTGATGCAGCGGCCAACATGCTGAAGCCAAAACAGCTCGGGTTCAGCATTCCACAAGGGTGTGAGGCGGCAGCCCATGCAGCTCGAGCCTTCATCGCCAACATCACAGACGAAAAGGCCCTTATCAAGCTAGATTTCAAAAATGCCTTCAATTTGGTGCGGAGGGATGCTGTACTCCGTGCGGTTCATAGTCATTTCCCTTCCCTCTACCCTTTTGTACATTCATGCTACAGTATGGACCTTAAGCTACTTTTTGGCAAACATGAAATTGACTCGCGAGAAGGCGTCCAACAGGGTGACCCCCTTGCTCCTCTACTTTTCTGCTTAGTCATCAAACAAGTCACAGAGGTCCTGTTCAGCGAGCTTAACATCTGGTTCTTGGACGATGGTACCCCTAGCTGGTTCCCAAGACTCCCTCCTGGAGCAACCTGTCCTCTTAAAAAGAACGTCAACAGTTGCCGTTTGACTCTACGGCTGTTTTTGGACGTTATTTTATCTTAAACTACGACTATTTTCGCTTCCATGGACTATCTCTTGTTATACAATGAAATACCACACTCTTATTATTCTATAACTCACTGACTATGCTCTGATATATGTTCTTCAAGTAAAAATACATATATTTTGCCTTAATTAGGCCATAATCCAGAAAATTCCAGCCCATCGATCTTTATATTTAGGAAAACATCTAATAAATTTGGAAATGAATTTTTCGTTCGCCGACAGTTTCCTGTTACTATTTAGTCTTTTATGCTATAATGTCGCTGGTCATTGTGACTTTTCCAGGATTTATATATGTTTTGTAGTAGCATTTAGTCACACTACAGTAATTTAACTAATGGGAAACCTTTATAGTCGTCGTAAATTAGTAATAATCATTTATCAAATAATAAATTAGCAAACATGTACAACTTCTTATGTTACGACTTTTCGGGTAGGCCGTTCTGTTTATTTACAACCCCAATGTTTCAAAAAACACAATACTTTTAATATATAAGTGACTAAGTATGCTCTAATACATGGTCCTCAATGAAAATTATGTTTTTTTTTTTCTTAATTTGTCCATAATGAATAAGATTCGTTACTGTTGATCTTTATATTAAGAAAAACATCTAAGAAATTTGGTATTGAATTTTCGTTCAAATAAAGTTTCCAGTTACTATTTCCTAGTTATCCTTAAATGTAGGTGGTCATTATTTTAATGTTATGTATATAGAAATTTAGCATTATGCATTTATAATACAGAACAATTTGGTCGTTCCACTGCCTCATAATTATATAAAATACATTGTGACAAATACTTGATAATTAAAATCATAGTTTTTTGACAACTATAAAAAATCCTGTTGAAATCATGCCGTTTTGAGTTGTCATACGCTTCTTAGTAAATAATATTGTGTAATGTTTGGCACAATTTATCACTATATTTACAAACTGTTTAGGTATTAATGTATTCATTTTTTTTAATGTGTAATATGTTACTTAATCCTAAACTTCTTTTGCAACATTTATATCAGTTATAAATAATTGTCGCGAATCGGCGTATGAAAAAATAAATTTCCCCAAATGACATTAGTGTATCGGCGATCGAGCGTCCATATTTAAAAGTGTATACTCTTGTCACTGTTCTGACATTAGTTTTCGATGTACGTATTTCATTTTTGTACCAATGTGTTCGCAATAGAATGTTCTAGAAGAACATAAGTATAAAACGTCACATAAGGATGTGTTCGACCGGCAACATATATAAAAACTACGTCGATTATACTCGTCGTGTCAATAATACAATTGTTTTACCACGCTGATTCAATGCCATACTGTTTTCTCAAATAAGCTCTTCGGCTATTAGAGAAAACGTAAATTTCATGGCGAACATTTGTAAACTATCCCCAAGTAGATCGGATCGAAATTGTAATTTATACAAATATTTATTCTCGTGTTGCCCGCCAGTGTCACCCTTAAGTAACCAGAAACGGATATAAAAACTAGTCTAACTCATCCTAATCCTTGCACAAGCCCTCCAGAATTTCTTTATTGAAGATCAGCAAAAAATTATTGTGCAGCTCATATTATACAGTTTAAGAATGAGATTTCCTTGTTCTAAAGGAATGAAAATGACACTGCCTTAATCTCAGTCGATTAAGGCAGTGTCTGGGAAGCTCCTGGTGCTCGTGCACCAGGCACGGGGCGATAGTGTACGTTTAATTGTTCTTTTAGTGTAAATAACGGAATAAAATGTAAGACATAGTCTGCAGATCTTTTTCCAGATGTCTTTTATTTTTTTTTTCCTAAAGAAAACTAAGATATTGCGAATTTTGCTTAACAAGTACATTAATTATTAACTTTTTGTCGTTATTATTGTTATAATTAAAAGAATTACATCTTGTTTTTTTGCTTATGTACAAAACAGAGTCTAATAACCACAGTTCGTTGCCCCTAAATCAACACAACATAACCAGTTTACTCATGTCATCGCCCCTAAATCAACAAAAACAATCAGTGTATTATTGTAAATAATTATATCTTATGATTTCTTAGCAATGGTAAGACATTTTTAAGACTCTAACTTTCGTAAGAAGGTATGCTCGTATACGAACTGAACGACCGGGCTTCACAACAAAAACATGGCCACATGAGTTGGATTATTCCGGTAATATTGAACTACTGTTCATTGTTATTAGTTTAACAATACTGTTAGGGAATGTCATTAGAGTTAGGGAATGTCATAAGAGTAGTCACAGGGCAACAAAAGATACCCAGCTTCTGGGTACGGGATCTTTGCCCGAAACGCTATGCGTGCTAGTGGCTTTACAATAATAATAATAATTTATTTAGGAAAAATATATACATAGATGCAGAGTTACAGTACAAACATTCTGTTTGATTTATAGATAGAGGTAGTACATACAATACCTAAAGCCACTAGTACGCATAGCGTTTCGGGCAAGATTGTAAAATCATCATTATTCCTATTTTCTCTCTTAACCCCCAGTGTACCTTCTCGTATATTAATAAATAAATAACCAGGGTTTTTTATGCGGTTGTGCTGAAAGCCTGACGTAAAATAAATCATTGTGTCGGAGAACAGGAAGCTACAAATTAGGCTTATATTGAGGTTCCCCACTCCCCCCTCTCCCCCCAATTACGGGTCTGTCTAATTACCACAAGCTACCACAAGCTACACAAGCTTCACAAAGCTTCCTGGCAATACGTTAGTAATGAAAAAATATGATATGTTAGGCTGACCTAACCTAACCTAACCTAATCAAACCTAACCAAATCTAACCTAACCAAATCTAACCTAACCAAATCTAACCTAACCAAATCTAACCTAACTTAACCAAACCAAACCAAACCTAACCTAACCTAACCTAACCGATGCTTGGATCGTCGACTTGATTTGGTGTCACCATTTCTTTATTTTCGTCTAATTTCTTTATAAAAAGATACTTTTTCAGATTAAAATTATGTTTTTTCGTGTTGTACATTCAGTACCAACATTATAATGAGTAAATATATCTTATTTATTCATTACTAACATATTGCCAGGAAGCTATGTGAAGCTTGTGTAGCTTGTGGTAGCTTGTAATTAGACAGACCGCCAATTACTGGTGGAGTAAATCAGCCTAGCCTACTTCTTCCTAGCATAACCTAGCCAACACTAGCCAAGCCTAGTCTACCCTTGCCTAGCCTAGCAAACAGCCCTTGAACCCCCTTCTGTTAAGACTCTGCTCTCTGATTGTACCTATGACACCTATTATTAATTTCCTTCTGTATCTTTAGCTCCAGTATGTTGTTATATTATGCTGTGCAAATTTGGGACCTGGCCCTCTAGTATCTTACATATATGTATTATTTGATACCATTCTTGTCTCCTGTCCAGAGAGTACATTTTGAGAGCTTTGAGACGGTCTCAATTATTTAGATGTTTTATCATTTATATGTTTGCTGTTTATGGTCTCTTTATTTCCTCTAATTCAGAGATTTCTCCTGTTCAGAAAGGGGGAGTCAGTACCGAGCAATACTCAAGATGGGACAGCACCAGTTATTTGAATAGTATTAGCATTACTGTGGGTGGGGTCTTTGAATTTTAACATTCTCATAAACCATTCCATTATTTTTCTGGCCGCCACTATATTTGCTCGGTTATGTTCACAAAGTGTGAAGTCGTCAGACGTCGTAATTCTCAGATCTCTTGCATGTTTTTTCCTTCATAGAGTAGGTCTGATTGTGTCCTGTGTTCCTTGTTTCATTTAATTTCCTCGTTTCTACCATACTTCAGCACCTGTAACTTATCACTGTTAAAATCATGTTATTTCAGTTTTTTTCAATGTCTCCTACAGTGCCAATTTACTTGTGTCTTCTGTATCATCTGTAAAGTTTCATTGTTCAAATTTCAGTTATATTTTGCTTGTATTTTCACATGTATTAATTTTATTTTTATCTCAGTTTAATTACTGAAAAAATGCCAAGAAGTTAATATGTAAACAAAAAGTGCTTATGAGATTTGCATGTCACAACTCTCATTTGCAGTTTTTGGATGGTGGTGCAAGTATGCATCCTACCTTGTTCTTGTAGTTTTATATAATTAATCTAAACTGATTCTATTTTATGCCTGGTTTTAAATAGTTTTGTACCTTTTGGGTAAATTTTACAGCAGCCCAACATCAATTTCAATTGGTGATATTGTTTCTCATGCAGTCGAATATCTGAGAGCTCATTGCAACAATGGATTCCAAAAATCCAAGTAAGTTTCATTATACAGTAATTAGGATTAGGTTTCCTTTATCGCGGTACTAGATTTTAATCATATTGCATACTTTATGATTTTCAGGACAGAAAAGTGTATGAAGCAGTTTTTCATGCTACATTTATCCATTTAGCTAAGAGTATAATTAGCAAATGATTCACAAAAATATTAATTACACAATTTGATAATTGTTCCAGACAGACGTAAAGATCATTGCATCTTCGTTTTCTGATGTGTTGTTTTGTCATCCAAAGATTGTACATTATTACCTAAAATTCAAATTTAGAATATTTATTAAGTATTACTTAGTTTGCTTTCATCTAGAGTATGCACCTCCTCTCTTGGATTGCCTACCCTCCATCCTTCACCAGACATTAAATATCTTTGCTTATACTAAGTATTTAAAGTGCAATCAATACCTGCTTGATGGGGTTCTGGGAGTTCTTTTACTCAGCAAGACTGGCAGTAGGCCAGGCTTGACTTGTGAGAGTTGGGTCCACCAGGCTGTTGCTTGGAGTGGCCTGCAGGCGCACATACCCAACACAGCCTGGTTGGTCCGGCACTCCTTTGAGAAAACTATCTAGTTTTCTCTTGAAGAAGTCCACGGTTGTTCCGGCAATATTTCTTATGCTCGCTAGGAGTATGTTGAAAAACCGCAGACCTCTGATGTTTATTCAGTACTCTCTGATTGTGTCTATGGCACCCCTGCTCTTCACTGGTTATATTCTGCTTTTTCTTCCATATTGTTTACTTCAGTATGTTGTTATTTTACTGTGTAGATTTGGGACCTGGGCCTCCAGTATTTTCCATGTGTATATTATTTGGTATCTCTCTTGTCTCCTTTCTAGTGAGTACATTTGGAGAGCTTTGAGACGATCCCAATAATTTAGGTGCTTTATCGAGTCTATGCATGCTGTATATGTTCTCTGTATTCCCTCTATTTCAGCAATCTTCATCTGCTCTGAAGGGGAAAGTGAGTACTAAGCAGTACTCAAGACGGGACAACACAAGTGACTTGAAGAGTACAACCATTGTGAAGGGATCCCTGGATTTGAAAGTTCTCGTAATCCATCCTCTCATTTTTCTTGCTTCCACAATATTTGCTTGGTTATGCTCCCTAAACTTTAGTTCGTCAGACATTATTATTCCCAAGTCCTTTACATGTTACTTTCCTACTATGGACAAATTTGATTGTGTCTTGTACCCTGTATTATGTTTAAGGTTCTCATTTTTACCATATCTGAGTACCTGGAATTTGTCGCTTTTAAACATCATGTTATTTTCTGCTGCCCAGTCGTAAACTTTATTAATACTGTATCTACTTGTAGTTTTTCAATATCTTCAGCAGAGGTCATTTTTAAGCTGATTTTTGTGTCATCTGCCAAGGATGATCCAACGCTGTGCCTTGTATATGAGTCTATATCTGATATGAGAATAAGGGAAAGCAATGGTGCAAGGACTGTATCTTGGGGTACAGAGCTTTTAACTGTTCTTGGACTCGATTTTATATGGTTGACTGTTACTCTTTGTGTTCTGATTGACAGAAAACTGAGTATCCAGCGTCCTATTTTACCAGTTATTCCCATTGACCTCATTTTGTGTGCTATCACTTCATGGTCAAATTTGTCGAATGCGTTTGTGAAATCCGTGTACTGTATACCACATCTGCATTCCCTTTTTCTTCTAATGCCTCAGTGATTTTGTCGTAATAGTCAAGTAGCTGTGAGAGGCATGATCTTCCCGTTGTAAATCCATGTTCGCCTGGATTGTGGAGATCATTTGTTTCCATGAAAGTAGTGACCTGACTCCTGATCAATATCTCAAATACTTTTATTATGTGGGACGTTAGTGCAACTGGTCTATAATTCTTTGCCAGTGCTTTGCTCCCTCTCTTGCGTAGAGGGGCTATGTCTGCTGCTTTAAGCGCATCTGGTTTTTCCCCCGTGTCCAATCTCTTCCTACTCACTATACTGAGTGCCTGTGCTAATGTCGCTTTGCATTTCTTTATAAATATTAAATTCCATGAGTCTGGACCCAGGGCTGAGTGCATGGGCATATTGTAAAATTCTCTTTCAAAATGTTCCATGCTCGTGTTGATATTGGTTATATTTACAGGGGTTTGGATATCACGCATAAAGAAGTTGTCCGGATTTTTTACTTTCATGCTGTGTATCTGAGTGCTAAACATATCCTCATACAGCTTCTTTAGGATTTCACTAATTATAAAATTAGTGTTATGACAAATTAGAAATTTGTCATCCTCAATGTATGAACCTTCACTAATACAAATAGGTCCAATATTGGCAGTGATATTTTCTTATGATTTAGCATAAATGAGGAAATATTTTGGGTTTTCCTTTATTTCTTGAATTGCTTTTTTGTCTATTTGCCTCTCTTCAATCTGATATGAATGCTTCAGTCTCTGTTTTATTTCTACAATCTCCCTGTTTAAATTATTCCTTCTTTGTATGAAAAGTTGTCTGCTTAATCATTTCCGTTGTTTTTTGTAGTGTCGCCTGTGTTTTCTTTCTACGTTGGACCTCTTTCTGGCTTTCCTAAAGGAACATGTTTCAGACAGACTTCATAGGCTTCAGAAGTCTGTTTTTCTATTCTTTGTGTATGATTTTATTACTTAGAACACATTCCCATTGAACGTTCGTAAGTTCCCCATTTATTTTTGCCCTGTCTATCCTTTTATTATTATTATTAAAATTGGATTTATTGAATAACCCTTCTCACTTGTTTCTCTTAGGCCTACTACCATTATTAATGTTAGTTTTCACTTCAATGTTGTCCGAGTTCGTAGTGTTTGAGACAGTAATGTCGCTGATTAGCTCATCATTGTTTGTAAATATAAGGTGCAGCGTGTTTTCGTTCCTAGTTGGTTCTGTAATCTGCTGACTGTGCGAGAATTTGTCACAGAATGTCAGTAGTTCTCTGACCTGTAGTTTGTTATTTCCAGGTTGATTTCCTGCAATAATGTTATTTTTACTATTCTCCATTTTAAAATGGGCAGATTGAAGTCTGCAAAGAAGATAATATCTGGTACTGGGTTTGTTAAGTTATCAAGGATATTCTCTATTTTGTGGATTTGCTCAGTTAATTTCTCAACTGTTGCATCTTGCAGTTTGTATATTAAAATAATAATTAGATTTATATTTTCAACCCTGATTCCAAGTACCTCTACCACCTCATTAGTTGAGTTCAGGAGCACTGTTCATGCCAGTTCCTCTTTAATATACAGACCTACTCTTCCACCTGACCTTATTACTCTGTCACATCTATATAAATTATAATTTTGGATCCAGATTTCACTATCCATGTGGTCTTTTATGTTGAATGATTTGCTCATTCATTCATCATTTGCTCATTTATTTGATCATTCAAATATGAATGATTTCCCATATTATGTGTGACTTCTGGTGAGCTTAGGTAGTTCTACATTATAATATAATTATACTGTACTGCACAGTTTATCATAACCCAAATTATCTTTATTTTTCAGTCCTGAGAAACGCTTTACAGCGATTGTGTCCCTCATGTAATATTATCGTGAACATTAATCAACATGTCTGCAAGTGTGGCTATAGGCTTTTTGATGCCAAACGTAAAGCTCAGCCGGAAAGCCAGGCTCAGGCAAATATCAAGAGATCAGAAAAAAAAACATATACCTGTTGTACATGGTAAGCTCACTTATATTTTTATTCACAATGTTTAATATGGAAATAAATAACATATAATTGATTAATTTAATTTTATTTAAAGGAAATATTTTACTCCCTTTCATATTGTTGTAAAGATTACCAACATATATTGTCAAATGAGCAATTTATGTCATCTGCATTTAAAATACAGCTTTCACACACTTCACGTATTTGTGTTGGATAATATCATTTTCCAGCTTTACATAGAATACTTTGTGTTCTTTATCTATGTTCAGATGAGTTGCATAAAAGTGTGCAAGATTTACAACACCAAAAGAAATTGAAGGAGATTGAAGAGGAGATAACAAGGCTTCGAGCAATTTATGATTCCCAAAATAACAACCCAAAAAGGCGGACAATTATGTACACTGGCACTTCGTCTAGAAAAAGCAGGACTTTAGGTATTAGTATTATTGTCAACAGTTAAATATAATCACTAACTGCTCTTAAATGTAATTATAAATAACTTGTTATAGTAATATATTTTTTACTGTTTTTTTTCTATTACTAGGCACACCATCAAATCCTTTCCCTTGCAGTCATGAAGTAATGAAGCCTCCAGTTTCTGTTGTAGACGTTATACGCCAAAATATCAATGGTATGTTATCTAATTATTTTAGAGAGATACAAATATAAATGCATTGCCATAGTAACCAAGGACTAAGTTGCAAATACAGTGTGTGTGTGTGTGTTTGTGTGTATATATATATATATATATATATATATATATATATATATATATATATATATATATATATATATATATATATATATATTATAAATATGTATATATATATTATATATATATATATTATATATGTCGTACCTAGTAGTCAGAACGCACTTCTTGGCCTAGTATGCAAGTACCGATTGGCCTAATAGGCCAAGTGACTTTATTTTCAAAAAATTGTTTCCTTTTTTTTAAATATTATTATTATATTATATTAAGAACATAAATTATTGATTTAGTTATGTTAGTTTAGATTAGGTTAAGATAAGTTAGGTTAGGTTAGGTAGGCTTGGTTAGGTTCGATCATATATCTACATTAATTTTAACACAAATTTTAAAAAATTTAGCTCATACATAATGAAATGAATAACTTTATCATTTCACAAGAAAAACATTTGAAAAAATATTGAAATTCTGGAAAACTTGGCTTATTAGGCAAATCTGGCCTTGCATAGTAGGGCCAAGAACTCCATTCTGGCTAGCTGTCTCTCTCTCTCTCTCTCTCTCTATATATATATATATATATATATATATATATATATATATATATATATATATATATATATATATATATATATATATATATATATATATATACATATATATATATATATATATATATATATATATATATATATATATATATATATAACTGAAAACTCACACCCCAGAAGTGACTCGAACCCATACTCCCAGGAGCAACGCAACTTGTATGTACAAGACGCCTTAATCCACTTGACCATCACGACCGGACATAATGAGGTGATAGCCAAGGCTATTTGAACCACCCCACCGCCGACACTCGGATAGTAATCTTGGGCATAGCATTTTACCAAATCACCTCATACTTTGGGGCACACGTGAGGAACACAAATGCGAACAAGCCTGAATGGTCCCCAGGACAATATGCAACTGAAAACTCACACCCCAGAAGTGACTCGAACCCATACTCCCAGGAGCAACGCAACTGGTATGTACAAGACGCCTTAATCCACTTGACCATCATGACCGGACATAATGAGGTGATAGCCGAGGCTATTTGAACCACCCCACCGCCGGCACTCGGATCGTAATCTTGGGCATAGCATTTTACCAAATCACGTCATACTTTGGGGCACACGTGAGGAACACAAATGCGAACAAGCCTGAATGGTCCCCAGGACAATATGCAACTGAAAACTCACACCCCAGAAGTGACTCGAACCCATATATTCGGACTCGGACTTGGTAAAATGCTATGCCCAAGATTACTATCCGAGTGCCGGCGGTGGGGTGGTTCAAATAGCCTCGGCTATCACCTCATTATGTCCGGTCGTGATGGTCAAGTGGATTAAGGCGTCTTGTACATACCAGTTGCCTTGCTTCTGGGAGTATGGGTTCGAGTCAATTCTGGGGTGTGAGTTTTCAGTTGCATATTGTTCTGGGGACCATTCAGGCTTGTTCGCATTTGTGTTCCTCACGTGTGCCCCAAAGTATGAGGAGATTTGGTAAAATGCTATGCCCAAGATTACTATCCGAGTGCCGGCGGTGGGGTGGTTCAAATAGCCTCGGCTATCACCCCATTATGTCCGGTCGTGATGGTCAAGTGGATTAAGGCGTCTTGTACATACCAGTTGCGTTGCTCCTGGGAGTATGGGTTCGAGTCACTTCTGGGGTGTGAGTTTTCAGTTGCATATTGTCCTGGGGACCATTCAGGCTTGTTCGCATTTGTGTTCCTCACGTGTGCCCCAAAGTATGAGGTGATTTGGTAAAATGCTATGCCCAAGATTACTATCCGAGTGCCGGCGGTGGGGTGGTTCAAATAGCCTCGGCTATCACCTCATTATGTCCGGTCGTGATGGTCAAGTGGATTAAGGCGTCTTGTACATACCAGTTGCCTTGCTTCTGGGAGTATGGGTTCGAGTCAATTCTGGGGTGTGAGTTTTCAGTTGCATATTGTTCTGGGGACCATTCAGGCTTGTTCGCATTTGTGTTCCTCACGTGTGCCCCAAAGTATGAGGAGATTTGGTAAAATGCTATGCCCAAGATTACTATCCGAGTGCCGGCGGTGGGGTGGTTCAAATAGCCTCGGCTATCACCCCATTATGTCCGGTCGTGATGGTCAAGTGGATTAAGGCGTCTTGTACATACCAGTTTCGTTGCTCCTGGGAGTATGGGTTCGAGTCACTTCTGGGGTGTGAGTTTTCAGTTGCATATTGTCCTGGGGACCATTCAGGCTTGTTCGCATTTGTGTTCCTCACGTGTGCCCCAAAGTATGAGGTGATTTGGTAAAATGCTATGCCCAAGATTACTATCCGAGTGCCGGCGGTGGGGTGGTTCAAATAGCCTCGGCTATCACCTCATTATGTCCGGTCGTGATGGTCAAGTGGATTAAGGCGTCTTGTACATACCAGTTGCGTTGCTCCTGGGAGTATGGGTCTCCTGGGAGTATGGGTTCGAGTCACTTCTGGGGTGTGAGTTTTCAGTTGCATATTGTCCTGGGGACCATTCAGGCTTGTTCGCATTTGTGTTCCTCACGTGTGCCCCAAAGTATGAGGTGATTTAGTAAAATGCTATGCCCAAGATTACTATCCGAGTGCCAGCGGTGGGGTGGTTCAAATAGCCTCGGCTATCACCTCATTATGTCCGGTCGTGATGGTCAAGTGGATTAAGGCATCTTGTACATACCAGTTGCGTTGCTCCTGGGAGTATGGGTTCGAGTCACTTCTGGGGTGTGAGATTTCAGTTGCATATTGTCCTGGGGACCATTCAGGCTTGTTCGCATTTGTGTTCCTCACGTGTGCCCCAAAGTATGAGGTGATTTGGTAAAATGCTTTGCCCAAGATTACTATCCGAGTGAGCGGTGGGGTGGTTCAAATAGCCTCGGCTATCACCTCATTATGTCCGGTCATGATGGTCAAGTGGATTAAGGCGTCTTGTACATACCAGTTTCGTTGCTCCTGGGAGTATGGGTTCGAGTCACTTCTGGGGTGTGAGTTTTCAGTTGCATATTGTCCTGGGGACCATTCAGGCTTGTTCGCATTTGTGTTCCTCACGTGTGCCCCAAAGTATGAGGTGATTTGGTAAAATGCTATGCCCAAGATTACTATCTGAGTGCCGGCGGTGGGGTGGTTCAAATAGCCTCGGCTATCACCTCATTATGTCCGGTCGTGATGGTCAAGTGGATTAAGGCGTCTTGTACATACCAGTTGCGTTGCTCCTGGGAGTATGGGTTCGAGTCACTTCTGGGGTGTGAGTTTTCAGTTGCATATTGTCCTGGGGACCATTCAGGCTTGTTCGCATTTGTGTTCCTCACGTGTGCCCCAAAGTATGAGGTGATTTAGTAAAATGCTATGCCCAAGATTACTATCCGAGTGCCAGCGGTGGGGTGGTTCAAATAGCCTCGGCTATCACCTCATTATGTCCGGTCGTGATGGTCAAGTGGATTAAGGCATCTTGTACATACCAGTTGCGTTGCTCCTGGGAGTATGGGTTCGAGTCACTTCTGGGGTGTGAGATTTCAGTTGCATATTGTCCTGGGGACCATTCAGGCTTGTTCGCATTTGTGTTCCTCACGTGTGCCCCAAAGTATGAGGTGATTTGGTAAAATGCTTTGCCCAAGATTACTATCCGAGTGAGCGGTGGGGTGGTTCAAATAGCCTCGGCTATCACCTCATTATGTCCGGTCATGATGGTCAAGTGGATTAAGGCGTCTTGTACATACCAGTTGCGTTGCTCCTGGGAGTATGGGTTCGAGTCACTTCTGGGGTGTGAGTTTTCAGTTGCATATTGTCCTGGGGACCATTCAGGCTTGTTCGCATTTGTGTTCCTCACGTGTGCCCCAAAGAATGAGGTGATTTGGTAAAATGCTATGCCCAAGATTACTATCCGAGTGCCGGCGGTGGGGTGGTTCAAATAGCCTTGGCTATCACCTCATTATGTCCGGTCGTGATGGTCAAGTGGATTAAGGCGTCTTGTACATACCAGTTGCGTTGCTCCTGGGAGTATGGGTTCGAGTCACTTCTGGGGTGTGAGTTTTCAGTTGCATATTGTCCTGGGGACCATTCAGGCTTGTTCGCATTTGTGTTCCACACGTGTGCCCCAAAGTATGAGGTGATTTGGTAAAATGCTATGCCCAAGATTACTATCCGAGTGCCGGCGGTGGGGTGGTTCAAATAGCCTCGGCTATCACCTCATTATGTCCGGTCGTGATGGTCAAGTGGATTAAGGCGTCTTGTACATACCAGTTGCGTGGCTCCTGGGAGTATGGGTTCGAGTCACTTCTGGGGTGTGAGTTTTCAGTTGCATATTGTCCTGGGGACCATTCAGGCTTGTTCGCATTTGTGTTCCTCACGTGTGCCCCAAAGAATGAGGTGATTTGGTAAAATGCTATGCCCAAGATTACTATCCGAGTGCCGGCGGTGGGGTGGTTCAAATAGCCTCGGCTATCACCTCATTATGTCCGGTCATGATGGTCAAGTGGATTAAGGCGTCTTGTACATACCAGTTGCGTTGCTCCTGGGAGTATGGGTTCGAGTCACTTCTGGGGTGTGAGTTTTCAGTTGCATATTGTCCTGGGGACCATTCAGGCTTGTTCGCATTTGTGTTCCTCACGTGTGCCCCAAAGAATGAGGTGATTTGGTAAAATGCTATGCCCAAGATTACTATCCGAGTGCCGGCGGTGGGGTGGTTCAAATAGCCTCGGCTATCACCTCATTATGTCCGGTCGTGATGGTCAAGTGGATTAAGGCGTCTTGTACATACCAGTTGCGTTGCTCCTGGGAGTATGGGTTCGAGTCACTTCTGGGGTGAGTTTTCAGTTGCATATTGTCCTGGGGACCATTCAGGCTTGTTCGCATTTGTGTTCCACACGTGTGCCCCAAAGTATGAGGTGATTTGGTAAAATGCTATGCCCAAGATTACTATCCGAGTGCCGGCGGTGGGGTGGTTCAAATAGCCTCGGCTATCACCTCATTATGTCCGGTCGTGATGGTCAAGTGGATTAAGGCGTCTTGTACATACCAGTTGCGTTGCTCCTGGGAGTATGGGTTCGAGTCACTTCTGGGGTGTGAGTTTTCAGTTGCATATTGTCCTGGGGACCATTCAGGCTTGTTCGCATTTGTGTTCCTCACGTGTGCCCCAAAGAATGAGGTGATTTGGTAAAATGCTATGCCCAAGATTACTATCCGAGTGCCGGCGGTGGGGTGGTTCAAATAGCCTCGGCTATCACCTCATTATGTCCGGTCGTGATGGTCAAGTGGATTAAGGCGTCTTGTACATACCAGTTGCGTGGCTCCTGGGAGTATGGGTTCGAGTCACTTCTGGGGTGTGAGTTTTCAGTTGCATATTGTCCTGGGGACCATTCAGGCTTGTTCGCATTTGTGTTCCTCACGTGTGCCCCAAAGAATGAGGTGATTTGGTAAAATGCTATGCCCAAGATTACTATTCGAGTGCCGGCGGTGGGGTGGTTCAAATAGCCTCGGCTATCACCTCATTATGTCCGGTCGTGATGGTCAAGTGGATTAAGGCGTCTTGTACATACCAGTTGCGTGGCTCCTGGGAGTATGGGTTCGAGTCACTTCTGGGGTGTGAGTTTTCAGTTGCATATTGTCCTGGGGACCATTCAGGCTTGTTCGCATTTGTGTTCCTCACGTGTGCCCCAAAGAATGAGGTGATTTGGTAAAATGCTATGCCCAAGATTACTATCCGAGTGCCGGCGGTGGGGTGGTTCAAATAGCCTCGGCTATCACCTCATTATGTACGGTCGTGATGGTCAAGTGAATTAAGGCGTCTTGTACATACCAGTTGCGTGGCTCCTGGGAGTATGGGTTCGAGTCACTTCTGGGGTGTGAGTTTTCAGTTGCATATTGTCCTGGGGACCATTCAGGCTTGTTCGCATTTGTGTTCCTCACGTGTGCCCCAAAGAATGAGGTGATTTGGTAAAATGCTATGCCCAAGATTACTATCTGAGTGCCGGCGGTGGGGTGGTTCAAATAGCCTCGGCTATCACCTCATTATGTCCGGTCGTGATGGTCAAGTGGATTAAGGCGTCTTGTACATACCAGTTGCGTGGCTCCTGGGAGTATGGGTTCGAGTCACTTCTGGGGTGTGAGTTTTCAGTTGTATATTGTCCTGGGGACCATTCAGGCTTGTTCGCATTTGTGTTCCTCACGTGTGCCCCAAAGAATGAGGTGATTTGGTAAAATGCTATGCCCAAGATTACTATCCGAGTGCCGGCGGTGGGGTGGTTCAAATAGCCTCGGCTATCACCTCATTATGTCCGGTCGTGATGGTCAAGTGGATTAAGGCGTCTTGTACATACCAGTTGCGTTGCTCCTGGGAGTATGGGTTCGAGTCACTTCTGGGGTGTGAGTTTTCAGTTGCATATTGTCCTGGGGACCATTCAGGCTTGTTCGCATTTGTGTTCCTCACGTGTGCCCCAAAGAATGAGGTGATTTGGTAAAATGCTATGCCCAAGATTACTATCCGAGTGCCGGCGGTGGGGTGGTTCAAATAGCCTCGGCTATCACCTCATTATGTCCGGTCGTGATGGTCAAGTGGATTAAGGCGTCTTGTACATACCAGTTGCGTGGCTCCTGGGAGTATGGGTTCGAGTCACTTCTGGGGTGTGAGTTTTCAGTTGCATATTGTCCTGGGGACCATTCAGGCTTGTTCGCATTTGTGTTCCTCACGTGTGCCCCAAAGAATGAGGTGATTTGGTAAAATGCTATGCCCAAGATTACTATCCGAGTGCCGGCGGTGGGGTGGTTCAAATAGCCTCGGCTATCACCTCATTATGTCCGGTCGTGATGGTCAAGTGGATTAAGGCGTCTTGTACATACCAGTTGCGTGGCTCCTGGGAGTATGGGTTCGAGTCACTTCTGGGGTGTGAGTTTTCAGTTGCATATTGTCCTGGGGACCATTCAGGCTTGTTCGCATTTGTGTTCCTCACGTGTGCCCCAAAGAATGAGGTGATTTGGTAAAATGCTATGCCCAAGATTACTATCCGAGTGCCGGCGGTGGGGTGGTTCAAATAGCCTCGGCTATCACCCCATTATGTCCGGTCGTGATGGTCAAGTGGATTAAGGCGTCTTGTACATACCAGTTGCGTTGCTCCTGGGAGTATGGGTTCGAGTCACTTCTGGGGTGTGAGTTTTCAGTTGCATATTGTCCTGGGGACCATTCAGGCTTGTTCGCATTTGTGTTCCTCACGTGTGCCCCAAAGTATGAGGTGATTTGGTAAAATGCTATGCCCAAGATTACTATCCGAGTGCCGGCGGTGGGGTGGTTCAAATAGCCTCGGCTATCACCTCATTATGTCCGGTCGTGATGGTCAAGTGGATTAAGGCGTCTTGTACATACCAGTTGCGTGGCTCCTGGGAGTATGGGTTCGAGTCAATTCTGGGGTGTGAGTTTTCAGTTGCATATTGTTCTGGGGACCATTCAGGCTTGTTCGCATTTGTGTTCCTCACGTGTGCCCCAAAGTATGAGGAGATTTGGTAAAATGCTATGCCCAAAATTACTATCCGAGTGCCGGCGGTGGGGTGGTTCAAATAGCCTCGGCTATCACCTCATTATGTCTGGTCGTGATGGTCAAGTGGATTAAGGCGTCTTGTACATACCAGTTGCGTGGCTCCTGGGAGTATGGGTTCGAGTCACTTCTGGGGTGTGAGTTTTCAGTTGCATATTGTCCTGGGGACCATTCAGGCTTGTTCGCATTTGTGTTCCTCACGTGTGCCCCAAAGTATGAGGTGATTTAGTAAAATGCTATGCCCAAGATTACTATCCGAGTGCCAGCGGTGGGGTGGTTCAAATAGCCTCGGCTATCACCTCATTATGTCCGGTCGTGATGGTCAAGTGGATTAAGGCGTCTTGTACATACCAGTTGGGTGGCTCCTGGGAGTATGGGTTCGAGTCACTTCTGGGGTGTGAGTTTTCAGTTGCATATTGTCCTGGGGACCATTCAGGCTTGTTCGCATTTGTGTTCCTCACGTGTGCCCCAAAGAATGAGGTGATTTGGTAAAATGCTATGCCCAAGATTACTATCCGAGTGCCGGCGGTGGGGTGGTTCAAATAGCCTCGGCTATCACCTCATTATGTCCGGTCGTGATGGTCAAGTGGATTAAGGCGTCTTGTACATACCAGTTGCGTGGCTCCTGGGAGTATGTGTTCGAGTCACTTCTGGGGTGTGAGTTTTCAGTTGCATATTGTCCTGGGGACCATTCAGGCTTGTTCGCATTTGTGTTCCTCACGTGTGCCCCAAAGAATGAGGTGATTTGGTAAAATGCTATGCCCAAGATTACTATCCGAGTGCCGGCGGTGGGGTGGTTCAAATAGCCTCGGCTATCACCTCATTATGTCCGGTCGTGATGGTCAAGTGGATTAAGGCGTCTTGTACATACCAGTTGCGTGGCTCCTGGGAGTATGGGTTCGAGTCACTTCTGGGGTGTGAGTTTTCAGTTGCATATTGTCCTGGGGACCATTCAGGCTTGTTCGCATATATATATATATATATATATATATATATATATATATATATATATATATATATATATATATATATATATATATATATATATATATATACCTACCTACCTTAATTTATTGCCTGGCAATTCTGTAATTGCAGAGTCTCCCGGTGCTGCTGCTGTTGAAGTGTTACCTGAAAACTTTGATGGTATGTCACATTTGTTATTATTTAAATAAAAATTCCATATATATATATATATATATATATATATATATATATATATATATATATATATATATATATATATATATATATATATATATATATATATATAATATCATATATGGCTATCCTCTCTGAAATTGCAGGGGAAAGGACTTGGGTCCTTGATGTATGTAGGGTGGATCATAGTAGGCTTAAGTTAAATGCCTTATAAAGACCCTTAGGCCATTTTCATAGTCATTCCTGATGCAAATGTCCTGTCAAGGGTGTATAGATAGATGAATAAATATGGTTGTAGATAAATGGATAAAGGGGTAATATTATAAACACATTTGTAAAAATATTATTATAAATTATAAATACTGTATATATATATATATATATATATATATATATATATATATATATATATATATATATATATATATATATATATATATATATATATATATATATATATATATATATATATATATATATATATATATATATATAATTATTTAAATTTATATATAAAAATATTTTTTGGTCAAAATATTGAATTATAGTTTGAGTGAAATTTAAAATAGCTAAAGAAGATAGTCTAAAAATCAGTGTAAGATTATAATTAAAGTATAATAATTTCAGCCGCTGCCGAACTTGCTGCAGAAATAAAAAAAATCCAAGAATCGCAAGTGAAGATTTCTCAATGGCAGCAAAGAAGAATGAAGGCTGAAATTTCTTGGGAAGAAAGTCGGTCAGTTCTATTTGAGTGGGAGGTGTGTAGGCACGCTGTTCCAGTTGAAGGTACATACACAATACTTATAAGCATATTGTCTATTTACATCAGCATATCAGTTTACATTACAACTTATTATATTTGCATTTTTTTTAGTTATATTTTTTGAATAGAGAGTGGATAATTCATTTTAAATATACCTGAAGCATTTTATCACTAATGAAAAATGTTTATGTATACATGTAGACCATATTTTTTTCCTAATTCTGCATGATCTGAAACTGTACAGAAGTCTTTTTTGACAAAGATGCGATATTTTTGAACATATGTTTTCAAATATTTTCATTTGACAGACACCAAATGCTTCAAATTTAGGATTGAAGCCAGCATCAAATGTGAAGATTGTCATCGCCTATTCTGCTACCACTGTGATATGAAAAAACATTTTTTAAACCCATTCCATGATAGGTTTTCCTGGGCCAGTGGATATTATGAAGCATTGCTACCAACTGTGACTGTTGACCTTAATGGGACATTTACTGACTGGCGTATGTAAACCAAAAAATTCTTTACATAGGAAAACTTTTCTTTTTACCAAGCTATTACAATATAAGTACCAAAATATTGAAAGAAAAAAATAAATAAATTTTTTACTCAATAAGCAATTCAATTTTTATGGCATTTGACTTACTGAATATTATTTAAATATGCAATCTGCTAAGTTTATTATTATTTTCTTATTCAGAACCTGTTGTGCCAGTTCCTGTGCCAAAAATTTCCTGTAACTGTAAAGACTGTAACCTTAACATAAAGAGTTCTGACATCATGTGTACTTTCATAATGCTCTCAGGTATATTTGATTTAATATTAAGTTTGAACACATAAATCTATGAGTATTTGCATCACTGAAGTTCTAGTGACAATACCCATACCCAAGCATGTGGACTTCAATCTTTGAGACACAAACATATCCATTCAGTGATGGAGATGAGTTTTACAAAAGATTCAAAATAAGCTGCTTTATTTTAGGAATAAATACTAAAACTAAGCTTTCTAGGCAGGTATGACCTTTATCTGCCCATATTTGAGTGTCAAGAGTGTGGATACAGCCTTCCTGCAGATGCTAAGATGTTGTATGATGGTGGATACTTCTGCTCATCAGCCAGGAAAAGTAACACATTCTTCAGCACCAAACTCCTGAACAACTGGCATTTCCTTAAAAGGAACAGTCCAGGTTTATCAATGAAATCCTTGTTAATAGCGCTCCAAGCGCTTGGCTCTCATAATGGAAGAGTAAGTATTTATTAATTTTATATATGTAATGTAAGTACCTGTATACATTAAACTGTATATATAATAATACATAAAAATATGAACCCACTCTACACATTCTCTTGTGCCACTTACATGTACAAAACCTTGTTCCTAAATGCACATCCTGATCTGAAACTCTTCCTTGATAGATGTAAAGGATCCCATAATCACCACACTAGAAATCAATATCTCTCTGATATCCCCAGAGTCAAACTAAATCTGTGCAAACTCTCTATGCAAATAAAGTAATTGGTTATTGCTCCTAATTGGTAAACTCTTTATTGAATTAAAAGCTGTCCAGCTGTTCAAAACATTATTCAAAAGTAAAACTAAAAAGCATTAATTTCATCCTTATAGTTTCCTACGTAGTTCTTCAAACTTGCACTGTTACTTGTGCTACCCACCCCCACCTATATATATGGCTAACTCATGCAACTTGCATGGCTTAGCCACATCTGGGCCTAGTGCTGGGAACTAGGTTCCCAGCACTACGCTGGGAACAAGGTTCCCAGTATTAGGCTGGGAACCAGGTTCCCAGTACTAGGCTGGGAACGTAGTTGTTCAATCTTGCACTATAACTTGTGCTACCCACTCCCCCAATATATGGGGCTAATCCATGCAAATTCTATATTCAGTATATATTTCAGGATGGTTGCATCAACTTTGAAGCTGTTAAAAGAACATTCCATGAGTGGAGATTTATGCAGTATGAACTTGCAAATGTCCAAAGCTACAATAAGAACGTGTGCCCTGCTTGTCATACTAACCCATTTGCCATACATATTGATGGCAACAAAAAGTTATTCCGATATGAAAAAGTTGGAAGGTACAGTTCTTAAATAATTTTCCTTTTGTAAGATAAATTTTTATTTTTCAACAATTAATACATTTCTATTAGGGCAACTTATATATCACAATACATTATTCGTTATGTAAATATATCAATATCTGAAAAATTCTTACATGCAATACATAATAGCGTTATTCATGTATTACAACATTAAGTAATATATATATTTACACAATCATCAAAATTGAAAACAAATCAATGTAAATTATGTAAATACTGTCATTTTGTTTCTTTCAGAGGATTGAGGGAATCATATTATTCAGAGAGTGTCTTTGCTGCTGACAATGATGTGGCTAATCACCTTAACCATATAGAGAGCTTAAAAACAAAGGTAAATATTATGTGTACAGACTTTGTAAACTGTACATAGATTTTATATTTTTATTTATATATACAAGACTTTTTACATTCTTGTACAGCCACTAGCACGCATAGTGTTTCAAGCAAGTCGTTAATCCTATGTTCCCCAGAATATGACCCCACCAAATCCATTAACAACCAGGTACCCATTTTACTGTTGGGTAAACAGGGGGGGGCATAGTTAAGGGTTGATGCCCAGTAAATCTTCCAAGGCCAGGATACAAACCTAGGACAAAGCGCTCACGAAACGCCAGGCGAGTGTCTTAACCCACTACACCATTGGGAAAAGACAGTCATGATGTCTTACAGTTTACAGAGTTAATATATATATTATAACAAGTAGTTAGGTTTTTTTAACCCACAGGCAAGTCAACCAGTAAAACATAGAGTACTCAACGTTTGTCAAGAGCTACATGCACCATATAAATGGTGATTTTTGGGGTCTGAAGCCATATTGATTATGATGCTATTTTCATTATTTATTATATATTTTATATATACTGTATTTATATAATATATATATATATATATATATATATATATATATATATATATATATATATATATATATATATATATATATATATATATATATATATATATATATATATATATATATATATATATATATATATATAATATGATATAAATATATAATATATATGATATATATATATATATATAATATATATCATTTATATTTGATTTGCAGAACAGCCAAAATTGTGGTGTCTCGTTGTGGAAAGCGGCGCGAAACGAACCGTATACACACAAATCCCTGGACCAGACTGGCATAAGCCTTGCATCATGCCGGCATGGTGTAATTCTCAAAATGTGCAATATGACTCGTGGTGAGGTTTTTGGCTATGCACACTATCTCCATATAAATTACTTCAAAAGTGCCAAGTACATCTGCCAGGACATCATATGCCAGTACAGTACTGGCCATGGGCCCTGAAAATTCAAGAAAAAAATAAAAACCCTACTGGAGACAAAGCCGTTCCTAGGTGTTTTGCATGCAAAAGCACATGCATGGTATTGCCAGGTAAAAAATTATCATTTGTCAAAATAACGGGTATAAATGTAACGTTATTTTAGGGTTAAAAAGCTATTAATCAGAATAAAGTATTTAGTCATAATTAAATTTTTCAGCAATCGACTAATATACTTTCCTTGTAATTATTTTACAGTGTGTTACATCTTAATTATAGGTCTTGTATGGAGGACGCTGGCAGCACAGAAGTGGTTTGACCACAGGTGAAGAAACCGAGCAAATTTTCAGCTATATGTCGCGGTACAACAGTACCACCAAAAACATGTTGAAAGCCGGTTAGTTTATAGTGCATTGTTACAATGAGGAAGGTATAATCTATTAAAACTTGTTAGTGCTATTTATTATGTGTAATGAAGATGACTTCAGTAACTAGCAACACCTGGTGTCACCCTACAACTTTGTGTATATGAATTGGATTTGATTATTATAGCAAGTAAATTATAGATAGTATAAAGTGAATGTTGACCAGACCACACACTAGAAGGTGAAGGGATGACGACGTTTCAGTCCGTCCTGGACCATTCTCAAGTCAATTGTGATGAGGAAGTAGAGACAGGCAATAAATAGGCTCGAGAGAGCTGAGGAGCAAAGTAAGGTGTATTTTAAAGGATAGTAATAATAATAAGAGCTGCAGATGGCCTATTGGCCCATACGAGGCAACAACAAACACTACAACAACGAACATTACAACAACGAACACTACAACAACTAACATTACAACAATGAACACTACAACAACGAACATTACAACGATGAACACTGCAAAAACGAGCACTACAACAACGAACATTACAACAACGAACACTACAACAACGAACATTACAACAACGAACACCACAACAACGAACACCACAATAATGAACACTACAACAACGAAAATCAGAGCAACGAACACTTCAACAACAAACACTACAACAATGAACTTTACAACAACGAACATCTCAATAACGAACATCTCAACAACGAACCTCTCAACAACGAACACTACAACAACGAACACTACAACAACGAACACCACAACAACGAACACCACAACAACGAACATCTCAACAACGAACATCTCAACAACGAACGTTTCAACATCGAACATCTCAACTACGAACACTACAACAATGAACACTACAACAACGAGCACCACAACAACGAACATCTTAACAACGAACACTACAACAACGAACACCACAAGAAAGAACATCACAACAACGAACATTTCAACAATGAACATCTCAACAACGAACAGTACAACAACGAACACTACAACAACGAACACCACAATAATGAACACAATGAACACTACAACAACGAAAATCAGAACAACGAACACTACAACAACGATCACTACAACAACGAACACTACAATAATGAACACTACAACAACGAACACCAAGACAACGAACACCACAACAACGAACACTACAACAACGAACATCTCAACAACGAACATCTCAACAACGAACACAACAACAATGAACACAACAACAATAACAAACACTACAACAACGAACACCACTACAACGAACACAACAAACAAAGAACAATACAACAACGAACACTACAACAACTAACACTACAACAACGAACACAACAAACAAAGAACAATACAACAACGAACACTACAACAACGAACACTACAATAATGAACACTACAACAACGAACACCAAGACAACGATAACCACAACAACGAACACTACAACAACGAACACCACTACAAAGAACACAACAAACAAAGAACAATACAACAACGAACACTACAACAACGAACACTACAACAACTAACACTACAACAACTAACACTACAACAACGAACACCACAACAACGAACATCTCAAAAACGAACACTACAACAACGAACACAACAACAACGAACACTACAACAACGAACACTACAACAACGAACACTACAACAACGAACACCACATAAACGAACACTAAAACAACGATCACTACAACGACGAATACTACAACAACGAACACTACAACAACGAACATCACAACAACGAACACTACAACAACGAACACCACAACAACGAACATCTCATCAACGAACATCTCAACAACGAACACTACAACACCAAACACCACAATAACGAACACCACAACAACGAACATTTCAACAACGAACACTACAACAACGAAAACCACAACAACGAACATCTCAACAACGAACATCACAACACCGAACACTACAACAACGAACACAACAAACGAACACGACAACGACGAACACTACAACAACGAACACTACAACAACGAACACTACGACAACGAACACCATATAAACGAACACTAAAACAACGAACACTACAACAACAAATACTGCAAAAACGAACACTACAACAACGAATATCACAACAACGAACACTACAACAATGAACACCACAACAACGAACATCTCAACGACGAACAACTCAACAACGAACACAACAACAACGAACACCACAACAACGAACACCACAATAACGAACATTTCAACAACAAACACTACAACAACGAACACCACAACAACGAACATCACAACAACGAACATCTCAACAACGAACATCTCAACAACGAACAGTACAACAACGAACACTACAACAACGAACACTACAACAACAAACACTACAACAACGAACATTACAACAATGAACACTACAACAACGAACACAACAACAACGAACATTACAACAACGAACGCTACAACAACGAACACTACAACAACGAACATTACAACAATTAACACTACAATAAAGTAGTGTACGTAGTGAACACTACAACAACATACACTACAACAACGAACACTACAACAACTAACATTACAACAATGAACACTACAACAATGAACATTACAACAATGAACACTTCAAGAACGAACACTACAGCAACGAACATTACAGCAATGAACACTACAACAACGAACATTACAACAAAGAACACTGCAAGAACGAACACTATGACAAAGAACATTACAACAATGAACACTACAACAACAAACACCACAATAATGAACATTACAACAACGAAAATCAGAACAACGAACACTACAACTACGAACATCTCTACAACAAACACCACAACAACGAACTTTACAACAACGAACATCTCAACAACGAACATCTCAACAACGAACACTACTACAATGAACACTTCAACAACAAACACCACAACACGAACATCTCAACAACGAACACTACAACAACGAACATCACAACAACGACCATCACAACAACGAACATCTCAACAACAAACATCTCAACAACGAACACTACAACAACGAACACTAGAACAAAGAACACCACAATAATGAACACTACAACAACGAACACTAGAACAACGAACACCACAACAACGAACACCACAATAATGAACACTACAACAACGAAAATCAGAACAACGAACACTTCAACAACGAACACTACAACAACGAACTTTACAACAACGAACATCTCATCAACGAACATCTCAAAAACAAACCTCTCAACAACGAACACTACAACAACGAACACTAGAACAACGAACATCACAACAACGAACACCACAACAACGAACATCTCAACAACGAACATTTTAACAACGAACGTTTCAACAACGAACATCTCAACTACGAACACTACAACAATGAACACTACAACAACGAGCACCACAACAACGAACATCTTAACATCGAACACTACAACAACGAACACCACAAGAAAGAACATCACAACAACGAACATCTCAACAACGAACATCTCAACAACGTACAGTACAACAACGAACACTACAACAACGAACACCACAACAACGAACACTTCAATAATTAACACTACAACAACGAACAATACAACATTGAACACATCAACAAAGAACAAAACAACAACGAACACTTCAACAACGAACACTACAACAACGTACACCAAAACAAAGAACACCACTACAACGAACACTACAACAACGAACACCACAACAAAGAAAATTACAACAACGAACACTACAACAACTAACATTACAACAACGAACACCACAACAACGAACACTACAACAACGAACACTACAACAACGAACACCACATCAACGAACATTAGAACAACGAACACTACAACAACGAACACCACATCAACGAACATTAGAACAACGAACACTACAACAACGAACGTTATAAGAACGAACTGCACAACAACGGACATTACAACAAGAAACACTAAAACAACGAACAGTACAACAACATACACTACAACAACGAACACTACAACAACAAACACTACAACAACGAACATTACAACAATGAACACTACAACAACGAACACTACAACAACGAACATTACAACAACGAACACTACAACACCGAACACTACAACAACAAACATTACAACAATGAACACTACAATAATGTAGTGTTCGTTGTGAAGACTACAACAACATACACTACAACAACGAACACTACAACAACAAACACTACAACAACGAACATTACAACAACGAACACTACAACAACTAACATTACAACAACAAACACTACAACAATGAACTTTACAACAACGAACATCTCAATAACGAACATCTCAACAACGAACCTCTCAACAACGAACACTACAACAACGAACACTACAACAACGAACACCACAACAACGAACACCACAACAACGAACATCTCAACAACGAACATCTCAACAACGAACGTTTCAACATCGAACATCTCAACTATGAACACTACAACAATGAACACTACAACAACGAGAACTACAACAACGAACATCTTAACAACGAACACTACAACAACGAACACCACAAGAAAGAACATCACAACAACGAACATTTCAACAATGAACATCTCAACAACGAACAGTACAACAACGAACACTACAACAACGAACACCACAATAATGAACACAATGAACACTACAACAACGAAAATCAGAACAACGAACACTACAACAACGATCACTACAACAACGAACACTACAATAATGAACACTACAACAACGAACACCAAGACAACGAACACCACAACAACGAACACTACAACAACGAACATCTCAACAACGAACATCTCAACAACGAACACAACAACAATGAACACAACAACAATAACAAACACTACAACAACGAACACCACTACAACGAACACAACAAACAAAGAACAATACAACAACGAACACTACAACAACTAACACTACAACAACGAACACAACAAACAAAGAACAATACAACAACAAACACTACAACAACGAACACTACAATAATGAACACTACAACAACGAACACCAAGACAACGACCACCACAACAACGAACACTACAACAACGAACATCTCAACAACGAACATCTCAACAACAAACACAACAACAATGAACACAACAACAATAACAAACACTACAACAACGAATACCACTACAACGAACACAACAAACAAAGAACAATACAACAACGAACACTACAACAACGAACACTACAACAACTAACACTACAACAACTAACACTACAACAACGAACACCACAACAACGAACATCTCAAAAACGAACACTACAATAACGAACACTACAACAACTAACACTACAACAACGAACACTACAACAACGAACACTACAACAACGAACACCACATAAACGAACACTAAAACAACGAACACTTCGACGACGAATACTACAACAACGAACATCACAACAACGAACACTACAACAACGAACACCACAACAACGAACATCTCATCAACGAACATCTCAACAACGAACACTACAACACCAAACACCACAATAACGAACACCACAACAACGAACATTTCAACAACGAACACTACAACAACGAAAACCACAACAACGAACATCTCAACAACGAACATCACAACACCGAACACTACAACAACGAACACAACAAACGAACACGACAACGACGAACACTACAACAACGAACACTACAACAACGAACACTACGACAACGAACACCATATAAACGAACACTAAAACAACGAACACTACAACAACAAATACTGCAAAAACGAACACTACAACAACGAACATCACAACAACGAACACTACAACAATGAACACCACAACAACGAACATCTCAACGACGAACAACTCAACAACGAACACAACAACAACGAACACTACAACAACGAACACCACAACAACGAACATCACAACAACGAACATCTCAACAACGAACATCTCAACAACGAACAGTACAACAACGAACACTACAACAACGAACACTACAACAACAAACACTACAACAACGAACATTACAACAATGAACACTACAACAACGAACACAACAACAACGAACATTACAACAACGAACGCTACAACAACGAACACTACAACAACGAACATTACAACAATGAACACTACAATAACGTAGTGTACGTAGTGAACACTACAACAACATACACTACAACAACGAACACTACAACAACTAACATTACAACAATGAACACTACAACAATGAACATTACAACAATGAACACTTCAAGAACGAACACTACAGCAACGAACATTACAGCAATGAACACTACAACAACGAACATTACAACAATGAACACTGCAAGAACGAACACCACAATAATGAACATTACAACAACGAAAATCAGAACAACGAACACTACAACTACGAACATCTCTACAACAAACACCACAACAACGAACTTTACAACAACGAACATCTCAAGAACGAACATCTCAACAACGAACACTACAACAATGAACACTACAACAACAAACACCACAACACGAACATCTCAACAACGAACACTACAACAACGAACATCACAAAAACGACCATCACAACAACGAACATCTCAACAACAAACATCTCAACAACGAACACTACAACAACGAACTTTACAACAACGAACATCTCATCAACCAACATCTCAAAAACGAACCTCTCAACAACGAACACTACAACAACGAACACTAGAACAACGAACATCACAACAACGAACACCACAACAACGAACATCTCAACAACGAACATTTTAACAACGAACGTTTCAACAACGAACATCTCAACTACGAACACTACAACAACGAGTACCACAACAACGAACATCTTAACATCGAACACTACAACAACGAACACCACAAGAAAGAACATCACAACAACGAACATCTCAACAACGAACATCTCAACAACGTACAGTACAACAACGAACACTACAACAACGAACACTTCAATAATTAACACTACAACAACGAACAATACAACATTGAACACTTCAACAAAGAACAAAACAACAACGAACACTTCAACAACGAACACTACAACAACGTACACCAAAACAAAGAACACCACTACAACGAACACTACAACAACGAACACCACAACAACGAACACTACAACAACGAACACTACAACAACGAACACCACATCAACGAACATTAGAACAACGAACACTACAACAACGAACGTTATAAGAACGAACTGCACAACAACGGACATTACAACAAGAAACACTACAACAACGAACAGTACAACAACATACACTACAACAACGAACACTACAACAACAAACACTACAACAACAAACACTACAACAACGAACATTACAACAATGAACACTACAACAACGAACACTACAACAACGAACATTACAACAACGAACACTACAACACCGAACACTACAACAACAAACATTACAACAATGAACACTACAACAACGTAGTGTTCGTTGTGAAGACTACAACAACATACACTACAACAATGAACACTACAACAACAAACACTACAACAACGAACATTACAACAATGAACAATACAACAACGAACACTACAACAACGAACACTACAACAACTAACATTACAACAATGAACACTATAACAACGAACATTACAACAATGAACACTGCAATAACGAACACTGCAACAACGAACATTACAACAACGAACACTGCAACAACGAACACTGCAACAACGAACATTACAACAACGAACACTACAACAACGAACACTAAAACAACGAACATTATAACAATGAACACTACAACAACGAACACTACAACAACAAACACCACAACAACGAACACTACAACAACGAACACAACAACAACGAACACTATAACAATGAACACCACAACAACGAACACTTCAACAACGAACACTACAAATACAAACACCACAACAACGAACACTACAAAAACGAACACCACAACAACGGACACTACAACAATGAACACCACAACAATGAACACTTCAACAACGAACACTACAACAACGAACACTACAACAACGAACACCACAACAACGAACACCACAACAACTAACACCACAACCACGAACATCTCAACAACGAGCAATACAACAACGAACACAACAAAAACGAACACTACAACAACGAACACTACATCGACGAACACTACAACAAAGAACACTTCAATAACGAACACCACAAAAACAAACACTAAAACAACGAACACTACAACAACGAACATCTCAACAACGAACAGCACAACAACGAACACAACAACAACGAACACCACACCAACGAACACTGCAACAACGAATACCACAACAATGAACACCACAACAACGAACACTACAAAAACGAACACTACAACAACGAGTCATCAAGGGACAACGTGGAGTAGGCGACTTGGGCCTTCCCAGTCAAGACTGACTGTATCATGATGGCCCAATTCTCCCTCGGCCACTCCAAAGAGGCTGCGACTTTCTCGAAGGCCGCGAAGAACTTCGAAACTTCCTTCTCGTTGAACTTCGGGACCATTTTGATGTTTCTCACCGGATCGAAACTACTGGTGTCCATTGTTTGCCTCCGACCACCTAACCGCAATACTTCTAGTTCATGTTGTCTCTGTCTTTCTTTTTCTTCTCTCTCTCGCTGTTTCTCTTCCCTTTCTCGGTCTTCTCTTTCTCGTTTCTCTTCTCTTTCTCGTTCTTCTTTTTCTCTTTCTCGTTCTTCTCTTTCTCGTTTCTCTTCCTCGTTCTTCTCTTTCTCTTTCTCGTTTCTCTTCTCTTTCTCTTTCTGCCTTCCTTTCTTCTAATTCTAAACGCCTCATCTCTAATTCCTTTCATAATCTCTCTCTTTCCATTTCTAATTTCTTATCTTCTCTCTTTCTCGCTTCCTCTTCTCTTTCTTTAGCGATTTCTAGCTTTTTCCATTCTATTTCACGATGGATCTCTAGTTCACGCATCTTCACAGTAAGTACACTTATATTTAGTTCACTCTCATCACTTTCGACATCACTGCTCTTACCTTCCTTTTCAGTGGAAGCTATCTCCTCACCTTCCTTTATACTAGGAGTCTCGCCTTCCTGTTTCTCCTCTGCCTTCAAATGCCGGTGAACCTTGGACAAGATCTCCACGCGGGAATCACTGGCACGGATCTTGATCTCCAGGTAGGCGCTCACTAGTACAAGTTCCTGTTTGCTCAGATACTTTAATCTGGCAAGACAGTCCTCTCTGTTCAGAAAAGCCTGCACATCGTCCAGATCATCGATGGTAGCTTTTTCTGCCATTGTCACAGATGGAACACTTAACTAGCACTTAACACACCGCTTTCACGTTAGCACTTAACGCACCGAGCACTGTTCCACGTCAATATTGCATTTTATCGCACCAAACACTGCACTTGCCAATATTGCACGTAATTACTTCGGGCACCGCAGTACGCAATATTGCACTTAATCACAGCGAACACTTCGTGCTACAATATTGCACTGAATCACGCCGAGCACCGCACTACTCAATATTGCACTTAATCGCTTAGTCACAGCGAGCACCGCACTGCGCAATATTGCACTTAGACACTCCGAACACCACACAGGACGTATAACGTCCCAATCGTCACACACAGGGGGAATTATTTACAGGGATTATGCCACTTCACCACCCCTGTCAAACATACTAGATAAGGGGACGTATCCCGCTGGGGATGCCAATTATGTTACGGCCCTCTCGGGTCGCAACTGGGTTCTTACTCTGATGTCGTTAGAGGAAGGGTATCCGGCCCCAAGCCAGTAGTGGCTTTCAAGGGATGTGATCAGTAACGCAAGTAAACTAAAAGGGGAAGGGAAAGAAAGGCAAAAACTTAATATAATATAATGACCGCCACCAATAAATAATATATAAAAAGATTACATGGGGGAAGGGGTATAAACACTTATTTACACTTTCGTCTGCTTCTGAAGACTCTGGATCCTCTCAGTGTCAAGCCCTCGGTGCTCTCGTGGCCTCACGACGAATTCTTCGAGAAGCTGAGTCTACCCCGGCCACAGGCCAGCCAAAACACAGGTCCACTGGGGGCACCACCGTGGAGGCCGTCAACCACAAGTCCAGCAGACTGCTGGCAGGTTCTGGATCAGCAACGCTGTTCAGGCCACTCCACGAGCGATACTAGGGTAGCGCCCTAGTCAGGAGCCTCGTGTGATACCACAGATCACTCTCCTGTCCACAATACCCCAGTGGTTAATCGTCTCCAGCAGTCGGTCCCGGGTACGACAATCCTTCAACTGCCACTTCACTGGCAGGGTAACACCACAGTGTTCCTCCGGGAGGCGACTCACAGCTGCTGCAGCAAAGCACTTTGTATGGGGACGGCTGCCTTGGGTAGACTGACTCAACTTCCCTTACAGCAGTCCCAGGTCGACTCTGTAAGCAGACACGTCATCAATACCAGGGACACACTAAAGCACCTCACTTACAGGCTCAGACACAAACGCCCGACGTATCCACTCCATAGATGGCGTTGTCGTCTGAGCACCACCTCACCAGAGGTCAGCAACGGCAGTGTTGTGGGCTGAACAGGCCTGGAAACTGGCCCTTGTGGCCAGTACACTTCGCCCTCACCAGGTGTCGTCGTCCTTTTGGAGGGGGTTTCGGGAGCTGACCCACAGATGGCGTGTTCGTCACTGCTCCAGGCCCGGACGCTGGATTCGGGTTCGTAACAACACTACAACAACGAACACTACAACAACGAACTTTACAACAACGAACATCTCATCAACGAACATCTCAAGAACGAACCTCTCAACAACGAACACTACAACAACGAACACTAGAACAACGAACATCACAACAACGAACACCACAACAACGAACATCTCAACAACGAACTTTTTAACAACGAACGTTTCAACAACGAACATCTCAACTACGAACACTACAACAACGAGCACCACAACAACGAACATCTTAACATCAAACACTACAACAACGAACACCACAAGAAAGAACATCACAACAACGAACATCTCAACAACGAACATCTCAACAACGTACAGTACAACAACGAACACTACAACAACGAACACCACAACAACGAACAATTCAATAATTAACACTACAACAACGAACAATACAACATTGAACACTTCAACAAAGAACAAAACAACAACGAACACTTCAACAACGAACACTACAACAACGTACACCAAAACAAAGAAAATTACAACAACGAACACTACAACAACTAACATTACAACAACGAACACCACAACAACGAACACTACAACAACGAAAACTACAACAACGAACACCACATCAACGAACATTAGAACAACGAACACTACAACAACGAACGGTATAAGAACGAATTGCACAACAACGGACATTACAACAAGAAACACTACAACAACGAACAATACAACAACATACACTACAACAACGAACACTACAACAACAAACACTACAACAATGAACATTACAACAATGAACACTACAACAACGAACACTACAACAACGAACATTACAACAACGAACACTACAACACCGAACACTACAACAACAAACATTACAACAATGAACACTACAACAACGTAGTGTTCGTTGTGAAGACTACAACAACATACACTACAACAACGTAGTGTTCATTGTGAAGACTACAACAACATACACTACAAGAACGAACACTACAACAACAAACACTATAACAACGAACATTACAACAATGAACACTGCAATAACGAACACTACAACAACGAACATTACAACAACGAACACTACAACAACGAACATTACAACAACGAACACTACAACAACGAACACTAAAACAACGAACATTATAACAATGAACACTACAACAACGAATACTACAACAACAAACACCACAACAACGAACACTACAACAACGAACACAACAACAACGAACACTACAACAATGAACACCACAACAACGAACACTTCAACAACGAACACTACAAATACAAACACCACAACAACGAACACTACAAAAACGAACACCACAACAACGAACACTACAACAATGAACACCACAACAACGAACACTTCAACAACGAACACTACAACAACGAACACTACAACAACGAACACCTCAACAACGAACACCACAACAACTAACACCACAACCACGAACATCTCAACAACGAGCAATACAACAACGAACACAACAAAAACGAACACTACAACAACGAACACTACATCGACGAACACTACAACAAAGAACACTTCAATAACGAACACCACAAAAACAAACACTAAAACAACGAACACCACAACAACGAACATCTCAACAACGAACAGCACAACAACGAACACAACAACAACGAACACCACACCAACGAAAACTGCAACAACGAATACCACAACAATGAACACCACAACAACGAACACTACAAAAACGAACACTACAACAACGAACACTACAACACCGAACATTACAACAATGAACACTACAACAACGAACACTACAACAACGAACACTACAACAACGAACATTACAACAATGAACACTACAAGAACGAACACTAAAACAACGAACATTACAACTACGAACACTACAACAACGAACTTTACAACAACGAACACTACAACAACGAACATTACTACAACGAACACTACAACAACGTAGTGTACGTAGTGAAGAGTACAGAAACGTAGTGTACGTAGTGAACTCTACAACAACATACACTACAACAACGAACACTACAACAACAAACACCACAACAACGAACACTACAACAACAAACACCAAAACAACGAACTCTTCAACAACGAACACTACAACAACGTACACTACCACAACGAACACCACAACAACGAACACTACAACAACGAACACTAAAACAACGAACACTACATAAATGAACATCTCAACAACGAACATCTCAACAACGAACACTACAACAATGAACACTACAACAACGAACACCACAACAACTAACATCTCAACAACGAACACTACAACAACGAACATCACAACAACGACCATCACAAAAACGAACATCTCAACAACGAACATCTCAACAACGAACACTACAACAACGAACACTAGAACAATGAGCACCACAACAACGAACACCACAATAATTAACACTACAACAACGAACACCAGAACAACGAACACCACAACAACGAACACCACAATAATGAACACTACAACAACGAAAATCAGAACAACGAACACTTCAACAACGAACACTACAACAACAAACACTACAACTACTAACATCTTAACAACAAACACCACAACAACGAACTTTACAACAACGAAAATCTCAACAACGAACATCTCAACAACGAACCTCTCAACAACGAACACTACAACAACGAACACCACAACAACGAACATCACAACAACGAACACCACAACAACGAACATCTCAACAACGAACACTACAACTACGAATATCTCAACAACAAGCACCACAACAACGAACTTTACAACAACGAACATCTCAACAACGAACATCTCAACAACGAACCTCTCAACAAAGAACACTACAACAACGAACACCACAACAACGAACATCACAACAACGAAGACCACAGCAGTGAACATCTCAACAACGAACATCTCAACAACGAACGTCTCAAGAACGAACATCTCAACTACGAACACTACAACAATGAACACTACAACAACGAGCACCACAACAACGAACATTTCAACAACGAACACTACAACAACGAACACCACAGCAACGAACATCACAACAACGAACATCACAACAACAAACATCTCAACAACGAACACCACAATAATGAACACTACAACAACGAAAATCAGAACAACGAACACTACAACAACGAACACTACAACTACGAAACCCTTAACAACAAACACCACTACAATGAACTTTACAACAACGAACACCACAACAACGAACAATACAACAACGAACACCACAACAACGAACTCCACAACAACGAACTTTACAACAACGGACACCTCAACAACGAACATTACAACAACGAAAATCACAAAAACGACCATTAACACAACGCACACCACAACAACAACACTACAATAATTAACACTACAACAACGAACAATACAACATTGAACACTACAACAACGAACAAAACAACAACGAACACTTCAACAACGAACACTACAACAACGAACACTCTAACAACAAACACTACAACAATGAACACTACAACAACGAGCATTACAACAATGAACATTACAACAACGATTACTACAACAATGAACTATTGAACTTCAATACAATGAAGTATTGGTGTGACATTATCCAGCTGTTGGACCCTGCCTTTTTGGTGGTGATCCTGGACGGGTCCAGCCTCCCAGGCCAAACCTCAACACATCCAAGCTAACTAAATTTCCTCCATCTCTGATAGTCATCTAACCCCATGATTCTTTACACAGATTAAACCATCTTTTATAGACCTTAGTCGTGTTGCTTGGTGCTTTTCCTGATAGTTTCCTCTGCCCGATAGATATTTCCAGAGGAAAGATGAATAAGATTATTATTGTTGTGGTGTTAGTGGTGGGGATGATGGGAAGATATGCCCAGTGGCAAATGGCGGGGGAATCTTAGAGCAGGAACCAACTGCTCCAGCTGCGGCAGTAGGTGAAGGACTACCAAGAGGACAACACTGGAGTTGGAGGCCAGGCGCGGCAGGTGGCTGTCGATCTCAACCTGCTTCCACCTCTGCCCACTTGTGACTCCTCACTCCTACAGGATCAACGGCTAGACTCCCTCCTGGACCACCTGCCTCTAGTGGGCACACACCGGCGGCAACAACACACACGCATGCAGGTGGAGGGACTCAAGGCCTTCCTGCTGCAGGTGGGAGAGGAGCCCAAGACCCAGCCTCCCGAAGGATGGTTCAGCTGGAAAATAGCAGTGATTTTCGTCTCCGTCCTTCTCTATCTCTGCCTTAACAGTGTGTCAGGCGTACACTCTACGCCCACTCTAGTAGGGAGTACTACTTCCACGGAGCTAAATCTCTCTCCCACAAAGCCTGATCACACACCCTCACATACCGTGTAAACCCAAAAACAGACCGGTACAACACCCAAAACAACAACAACAACAACAACAACACCCACTACTACAACATCAACAGGATCAACAACAACAATATCAGCAACAAAAACATCAACAACAACAACATCAACACCCAAGTCAACAACAACAACAACAACATCAATACCCAAGTCAACAACAACAACATCAACACCCAAGTCAACAACAACAACAACATCAACACCCAAGTCAACAACAACAACAACAACATCAACACCCAAGTCAACAACAACAACAACAACAAGGACAAACAAAGGCTAAAACCAAACGATTAGGTCGTGGATAACCTGCCCCAGAAAGTTTTAGGGTGCAATTATTGGCCTTAAAGGAAAAAGAATCTAAGATCTTGAGGTCCAATTCAACGTATTTATCTCGCTCAATTGGTGTGAAGGGAGAGCAGAGATCTATGGGTATGATGCGGCAAACATCGAGAGGTGCGAAGACGCCCTCCTCCAGATAATGAAGAGTGGCGCAAAATGAGACTAGGCCTACCTCGGACAACGGGAGTGGTAGTCCCGTTGTTGACAGCGGGAGTGGTAGCGACGCTACGTGTCCTGTTGTTGGCAACGGGAGTGGTGTGTGTGTGTGTGTGTGTACACCTTGTTGTACTTGCGGGGGTTGAACTCTGGCACTTTGGTCCCACCTCATAACTGTCAATCAACTGGTGTACAGATTCCTAAGCCTACTGGGCTCTATCATATCTACATTTGAAACTGTGTATAGAGTCAGCCTCCACCACATCACTGTCTAATGCATTCCACCTGTTAACTACTCTGACACTGAAATAGTTCTTTCTAACGTCCCTGTGGCTCATTTGGGTACTCGATCTCCACCTGTGTCCCCTTGTTCGCGTACCACCCGTTTTAAACTTTTTATCCTTAACTACCCTACCAATTCCTCACAGAATTTTGTAGGTAGTGATCATGTCTTCCCATACTCTTCTGTCTTCCAGTGTCGTGAGGTGCATTTTACGCAGCCTTTCCTCGTAACTAATGCCTCTTAGTTTTGGGACTAGTCTAGTGGCATACCACTTAACTTTTTCAAGCTTCGTCTTGTGCTTGACAAGGCTCTATGCTGGGGCCGTATACTCCAGTCTTACATATGCCGTATACAAGATTCTGAATGATTCCTTACACAGGTTCCTGAAGGTTGTTCTGATGTTAGCCAGCCACGCATGTGCCGCAGATGTAATTCTTTTTATGTGGGCTTCAGAAGACAGTTTTGGTGTGATATTAACTATATCTTTCTCTCTGTGCGTTTCAGGAAGTACTTCATCTCATATTCTGTGTCTGGTGTCTGGCCTCCTGTTTCCACCGCCTTGTTTGTGAACTTATCTATTTGTACTCACGTATTTGTGCCTGCAGGATCGAGCATTGACTCTTGAATCCCGCCTTTCGAGCCGGTTTCCTACAGCAATGACTCCGGTCCTATTTCCCTGTCATATCTAGTTTTAAAATTATGAATAGAATTTGCTTCCACAAAATGCTCCTTAAGATCATTCCATTTTTCCACTACTCTCACACTAAAAGAAAACTTCCTAACATCTCTGTGACTCATCTGAGTTTCCAGCTTCCACCCATGTCCCCCCTCGTTCTATTACTATTTTCTGTGGACATTTCGTCTATTTCTACTCTGTCAATTCCCTTCAGAATTTTATTTATTAATATCATATCCCCCTTCCTTCTTTTTTCTAGTGTCGTAAGGCTCAGTTCCTTCAGGCGCTCTTCATATCCCATCCCTCGTAACGCAGGAATGAGTCTCGTTGCTAACTTCTGAACCTTTTCCCGTTGCCTTATGTGTTTCTTCTGGTGGGTACTCCATGATGGCGACATACTCTAAGACTGACTTCACGTCGGCAGTGTAAAGCGCCCTAAATGCCTCCTTAATTAGGTTTCTGAATGATGTTCTTTCTTTTGCCAGAGTAGAGTACACTGCTGTTGATATCCTATTTATATGTACCTCAGGAGTTAGGTTAGGTGTTACGTCCACACCCTGGTCCCTTTCTCGAGTCGTCACAGGTAGGCAGTTCTCCTTCAATGTATACTGTCCCTTTTGGTCTCCTATCACCTTATCCCATTTTCATAACTTTACATTTGCTCGTATTGAACTCCAGTTGCCATTTCTCTGACTATCTCTGCTACCTGTTCAAGTCCTCTTGGAGGATCCTACAATCCTCATCTGTCACAACTCTTGTCATCAACTTTGGGTCATCCGCGAACATCAACATGTAGGATTCTACTCCTGAAAACATGTCATTAATGTATATTAAAAATAGAATTGGTCCCAGCACCGATCCTTGAGGTTCGCTTCTTCCAACCGTTGAAACTACTCCGTCAGTCGATTTATGTGTTGTTTCCAGCTATTGGCGTACACCACTATATCGTCTATGTACACGGCGCAGCCTTCCATCCGTCTTAGCACTTCGTTCATCATCCTCTGAAAACAATTTCCGCTGTTCTTCATACCAAACGGAAGCACTTTGCACTGGTACAATCCGTCTGGAGTAGCAAACGCTGACATCTTTCTCGCACTCGGAGACAAAGGGATTTGATAATATCCTTTCAGCAGATCGACCTTGGTGACAAACCTTGCGTTTCCCACTTGGTCGATGAAATCACTTATTTGGGGCATCGGGTGAGAATCCGACACGGTTATAGAATTCACTTTGCAATAGTCGGTGCAAAAACTATATGATCCGTCACTCTTCTTGACCAGCACACAGGGCGAGCTCCACTCACTGTTGCTGGGCTCAGCGAGATCATTCGCTAGCAGATATTCCACCTCCTGTCGCATAATCTTCCTCTTCTCAAGACTCACCCGATAAGCAATCTGCTTCATTAGCTTTCCTTTGCACACATCCACCTCGTGCACCACACTCATGTGCCGTCGGGGCACATCTGTAAAGAGTGACTTGTTCCTTCTTATCAGGGTCACTAGATCTCTCCTTTTCCCTTTATCCAGATGAAGCAGCCTCTCTTCTGGATGTATCAAACTTTCTGTATTTGACAGGCGCGTACCATCGGCACGGGTCCACTTTCCTTCCTCTGCTGGCAACACTTGGCTCATCTCCATACACAGAACCAATTTCCCTTCTTGCGACTGTGTTTCACACCGTCACTCTCGCACTCTCTTGCTCCTCTGGGAAGTATGGCTTCAAACGGTTGATTTGACATACCTGTGTCTTGCGGGGGCGATTCGACTTGCTGATCTCATAGCTTACAGGACCCACACGCCGAATAACCGAGTATGGACCACCAATTCGTGATTCCGTGACTCTACCTCTCCCAGGTAGCAACATCATCACTCTGGCTTCTGCCTCGAACTCCCTTGAGACAGCCTTCTTGTCGTACCAGATCAGCATCTTCTCTTGCACTGTCTTCAGGCGTTCAGCAGCCAATTCCTTTGCCGTTTCCAATCGTTCATGGAATCTCTGCACATACTCTTCCACTGTCCCTAACGTCTTCTCCACCGTCAACTGCTCCTTCAGCATCAATAACGGGCTCCTTACTTCGTGCCCAAACACCAGTTGGAATGGAGAGAATCCCAGAGACTCAACTATAGCATCTTTGATTGCAAACAGGGCTGGATATACAGCCTCATCCCATTCTGCTCCCTGTTCTGCAAAATACACTCTCAAGATGGTCTTCAGAGTGGAGTGAAGCCTCTCAATCGCTCCCTGCGATTGCGGTCTATAAGGTGACGATCGTAGTTGGGCTCTTCCTCAGCTCGCAATAGCCTGCCAAAACCACCTCGTCTGGAAAACCCTTCCACAGTCAAACTGGATCTCCTTGGGCTCACCTACCCAAGCAAGGAACCGCTGAAGGTGTCCCATGACGCATCTCGATGTCATTTTCCGCACTGGGATCGCCTCTGGAAATCTCGTTGAAGCACACATGATGGTCAATAAGTAATTATTTCCCTTTCTTGTCCTAGGCAAGGGTCCCACAACGTCGATTATTAGGCGTTCAAACGCCTAATAATCAAACACCAAAAGGAACTGGAACCAAAGGCGCTTTCGGGATGGCAGGGACGTTCTTCCCCGCCCTCTGGCACGGTAAACACGTCTTGCAAATTCGTCTTACATCCGCGTCCATGTCCGGCTAATAAAAATGTTCCCAAAGCCTGCTTAAGGTCTTAGTTACTCCCAAGTGACCCGCGGGATCCACTGAGTGTGAAAGCTTCAGTACCGCGTTTCTGTACCGCGCCGACGCCACCACCTGATGCCTCACTCTCAGCATACTATCACCCACTTATTCCCTTACCAGTCTCCACTGCCTCATTAGCCCTCCCTTCTCCACGAAGAAGTGAGTCGGTGACTCGGGTCCGGCGAGACCTTCCGCCTCCCGTACCAACTCGGGAAACTCTTCCTTTTGCAGCTCACCTAGACGGGTACGGTCAATACCTAGAGGACTGGTGAGAGTAACTTGGACACTCCTATCCAACCCTTCCTCACCTGTCGCTTGTCTTATGGCCTCCTCTCAGAACAAATGATCGAGCCCCAGATCACCCTGCATGTTCTCTTCGGCGTGACTGGATCCGCTCACATCATCTTCCCTGACGTCTCGTCCCGACGTCACCGCGCATACCGGAAATGCCACTCTCGCAATTTCCGTTTCGCCGCTGCTGGCGCCCGTCCTGCTGCTCTGTCGATAGGGCTCTATACACTCCTCACCCTTAATCAAATTCGAGAGAACACATCCCCCACAGAAGTCATTCCCTAGGATCGCCTGAGCTTCCATCCTGGGCAGTAAAGCACAGACCCCTACCACGAGAGTCTGACAACCATAGTCTGAATTAGGAGTCGCCTTATGAAGGGGCATCCTCACTTGTCTCCCCAACGTCCTTATCAGGGCCTCCCCTGTACTGGAACTTCTGTAGTCCTCGAGGAATAGGAATTCACTAACAATGGTGAAGTCGGATCCCGTGTCCCTCAGCATCCTCGCTGGAACAGGCTCAGCTCCTCTTATCTTCACCGTCCCCTCACACACAAAGGGGTGAATCCTCTTCTCCCTCATCACCGGCATATCACCTGAGTTATTATTGGCTTCTTCGCTTCCTATCCTCGTGAAAGCCACGTTCCCACCGTGCCTGGGGCGACCGCACTCCCTTGCAAAGTGTCCTCATCCCACACAGTTGTAACACCGACCGCCTCTCCTGGGCGACCCTCTACCAGTCACCCTGGTAGCACCAACGGTAGAGATTCCCTGGGTCCTCCTAGGACTCCCCGTTGTCGGTTCCCGGGCAGCAGCACTCGCTCCCGAGCTAGGTCCACTGCTCACAGTTTGGGGCTTCCTCCCCTCATCCCTTGAGCTCTTGAACCGGGTTACTTCATCGGGCACACTACTCTTGAGAGAGTCCCCACCCGTCCTCGCTCCTCCTGAACTCCTAAAGTTCCCTCCCGACCTGGGGTAAGGCGAGTGTCTTTGAGGCCCCTCCATCCTGAGATGTAGTGCCTCCTCCAGCATGTTGGCTCGGTCTGCTGCAGCCTTCAGGTCCTTAATACCTGCTTCTCTCACCCTTACGCTCAACTCAGGATGGAGCACTGACATAAAATTCTCCATCACTATCAGTCGTTTGATCTCATCCACCGACTCTGCTGCCTCTGCCTTCAACCAACGTAGGAATTTCCGTTCCATATCCCTGGCGGTCTCGGCGTAAGACTTTCCCGACGCTCTCGTACAGTCTCTGAACAGCTTCCGGTACATCTCCGGAGTCATCCGGAACGAGTGGAGCACCGCATTCTTAATTGCGTCGTAACTAGCACACTCCTCTAGGTCCAGCATGTTGTAAGCTTCCCGGGCCTCACCGGTAAACCTGCCCCGGACCAGAGCAGCCCAATCATCTTCCGGCCACTCCTTCTGAGTCACTATCCGTTCGAAGTGTTCGAAGAACGCCTCAGCTTCTTGAGGTTCGAACGTAGGTAAGTCACGTTCCATTATCTTGAGGTCATCCCACTGTGCAGGTAGTGAGGGCAATCCACGCTTAACGCGATGCAATTCGACTTCTTTCTTTGCCTTTATCTCCTCTAGTCGAAGTTGTCTCTCTCTCCTTCTCGCCGCAGCCGAGCTTCACGCTCCTCTCTCTGCAGCCGAGCTTCACGCTCACACTCCTCTCGCTTCAGCCGAGCTTCACGTTCCTCTCGCTGCAGCCGAGCTTCACGTTCCTCTCGCTACAGCCGAGCTTCACGTTTGTTACGGCCCTCTCGGGACGCAACGGGGTTCTTACTCTGATGTTGTTAGAGGAAGTTGTATCCGGCCCCAAGCCAGTAGTGGCTTTCAAGGGATGTGATCCGTGACGCAAGTAACTTAAAGGGGAAGGGAAATAAAGGCAAGAACTTAATATAATATATTGACCACCACCAATAAATAATATATAAAAAGATTACACGGGGGGGAGGGGTATTAACACTGTACACAAACGTCTTCTCCTGAAGACTCTGGATCCAAGCTCTCGGTGCTAAGTCTTCGGTGCTTTCGTGGCCTCACAACGAATCCTTTGAGAAGCTGAGCCTACCCTGGCCACAGGTCAGCCAAAACACAGGTCCACTGGGGGCACCGCCGTGGAGGCCGTCAACCACAAGTCCAGCAGGTCTGCTGGCAGGTTCCAGATCAGCAACGCTGGTCAGGCAACTCCACGGGCGATATTAGGGTAACGCCCTAGACAGGAGCCTCGTGTGATACCACAAATCACTCTCCTGTCCTCAATACCCCAGTGGATAATCGTCTCCAGCAGTCGGTCCCGGGTAATCCTTCTACTGCCACTCCACTGGCAGGGTAACACCACAGTGTTCTTCCGGGGGACGACTTCACAGCTGCTGCAGTAGAGCACAAGATATGGAGACGGCTGCCTTGGGTAGACTGACTCAACTTCCATCACAGCAGTCCCAGGTCGACTCTGTAAGCAGACACGTCATCAATAACAGAGACACACTACAGCACCCCACTTACAGGCTCAGACACAAACGCCCGACATATCCACTCCATAGATGGCGTTGTTGTCTGAGCACCACCTCACCAGAGGTCAGCAGCGGCTGTGTTGAGCGCTGAACGGGACTGGAAACTGGCCCTCGTAGCCAGTACACGTCGTCCTCACCAGGTGTCGTCGTCCATTTGGTTGGGGTTTCGGGAGCTGACCCACAGATGGCGCGGTCGTCACTGCTCCGTGCTCGGACGCTGGATCCGGGTTCGTAACACCTCCCCACCAAAAAGAATTTGGTTTGGGGTTCTATAAAAAGAGACACAAACCAAATTAGTACGGCGACACATCTCCAAATGGACTCACAATTACTGTAAACTGGCACGGCGAGGCTGTCTCGTCCACAGAACTGTACTAAGGAGAAACCCTGGCACAAAGGGAACTTGAAAATGGCAGGCGATGACCTGCCTGACGTAATTTTCCACATCTCCACTGCGATGTCAAGCAGGGGCATCATCTCACATCTCTCAAGTAAGGATCGGTGTGGACACGATCTGGGGCGACTCGACACTTCCCTATGTCGTGGCACCGATGATGGCTGGACACAGACGGCATTTCTGGTACCGATCCTGCGGTCCTTCAGGGAGTCGGGCACCTGGAATACAGGGGTCTGATAATTCAGTGTGACAGCGACAGCAGGTAAAACAGTACTTACAGCATACTCTACTAGGTCCACACCTAGTCCCAACGGGGCTGTTCGTACGTCGCAGATGGCATTCGCTCTGCCACCGTCAGGTCGACCAACGTTCCACATAACGCTGCATTGAGGCTCAGCTATCACGCGGGGGGTGTCAACTTGTCGGAAACAGTCACTCATATTATCGTATCGCGTACCTCCTGTATCAACCATTACCTTCCAGGTCCCTTCTTCGACTGCAACACGCATAGTGCACGTCTCTAATCCCTGGGATCTGATGTTCAAGGGAGCCATCATCCTTCGGGTCGTCCACTGATCCTTACTGAGAACACACACGAGAATCAAACAAAATATCGCTAAGAAACATGGGGCCAATTGAGGGATAAGCTTCCCGAGCCTGTCATGTCCATAACCGGCTATATCCACTAGCCTGGTTTGGACCAAAGAGGGCACTAGACCTTTCGAACACACCTCACATACCTCTGACGTCTGGGGAATCTCTGGCCGGTTCAATGAACGCTGTACAATGCCATACCGCAAGTACACATCCGCCTTCGCTCCAGACACGTTGGTATCCGTGGGTGCCTGCACACAAGGCCTCTCTTCTTGCTCAGGTACTTCTGCCATCGTAACCTCATGTTCCTTGTCGAGAGAAAAAATCAGGAGACACAGCTAGAACGTTCTCAATTTGTAGGCCAGGAGACACTGCTAGAACGTTCTCAATTTGTAGGCGAGAGGACAAATTAAATCTGTTTGAATCCGGGTCTGCCTTTACCTGGATATTACCACGGCCCGTCGTTACCTCAGACCTTGCTGTTCTGGCTGACTCGTCCGCGACCTTGGGAAGATTGATGCTCCAATCTGTCACCAAGTCGTAGGCTAGTACCACGTCAATCCCAGCCACAGGGAGGGTATCGACTACTGCCAACGCACATGTGCCGCTGAAGTAAGGCGAGTCGAGATGTACTGGCACTAAGGGGGCGATATACTGCGTCCTAGGAAACCCAACCAGGACAACCTGTTGTCTCCCGTCCACACTTACTCCCTCGGGTAACGAGCTCTTCACGATCAGGGACTGGGCTGCTCCACTATCTCTGAGCACTACAACTGATCTACCAGTATGATCACTCGATACATACCCGCCTGAAGTGTGAGGGGAAAACAATCTGGGTTCTTCCTGCGTAGTCGTAGACTGGTTTCCTGCTGGTGATGTTCCACAGCTCATCAACATCACCTCCCTTCGTGCGCCGCCACCTCTTCTGCCTCGGCACATAGCAGCTACATGCCCTTTCTGCCCACAAGTCCAGCACACCACATTCCTCCTCGGACTCCGGTGTTTAGGACTGTTAGGACTAGTCCTTCGAGGGCTACTTGGGGGCGTCTTCTTAGCGCTTTGTGGGACGGGGGTCTCCTCTTCGTCCTGAGGTTTGTCAAACCGGCGTTGGTAATGCCTTGGGACGTACTTAGCAGACGGCCTATGAGTCAGGATATATTCCTCAGCCATTGTGGCTGCCGCACTCAAGGTCTCTACTTGCTGTTCCTCTAAGTACGTCTTCAGGTCTCCAGACAAACAATCCTTGAAGTCCTCTAGCAGTATAAGCTGCTCGAGGTCTTCTTTGGTCTCCACCTTCCGAGAGGCACACCATTCCTGGAAAAGTCGCTCCTTGATGGTGGCGAATTCGGTGAAAGTGTGCTCTGAGGTCTTCTTCAGGTTCCTAAACTTCTGCCTGTACGCCTCCGGTACCAATTGGTACGCCATGAGCACCACTTTCTTCACCCTGTCGTAATCGACGGAGTCGTCAAGGGATAACGTGGAGTAAGCGACTTGGGCCTTCCCAGTCAAGACTGACTGTATCATGATGGCCCAATTCTCCCTTGGCCACTCCAAAGAGGCAGCGACTTTCTTGAAGGCTGCAAAGAACTTCGAAACTTCCCTCTCGTTGAATTTTGGGACCATTTTTATGTTCCTTACCGGATCGAAACCGCTGGTGTCCGTTGTTGGCCTCCGACCACCGCCTAATCGCAATATTTCTAGTTCATGTTGTCTCTGTCTTTCTTTTTCTTCTCTCTCTCTCGCTGTTTCTCTTCCCTTTCTCGCTCTTCTCTCTCTCTTTCTCGTTCTTCTCTTTCTCTTTCTCGTTCTTCCCTTTCTCTTTCTCGTTTCTCTTCTCTTTCTCGTTCTTCTCTTTCTCGTTTCTCTTCTCTTTCTCGTTCTTCTTTCCTTCTAATTCTAAACGTCTCATCGCCAATTCTTTATCTTTTAATTCTCGTTCTAATTCTAACTTCTTCCACTCTATCTCGCGATTTATCTCTAGGGCACGCATTTTGACTGTAAGAAAGCTAATATTAAGCTCACTTGCATCACTGTCAATGTCACTGACCTTATCTTCCTTTTCCGTGGAAGCTATTTCCTCACCTTCCTTTGTACTAGGAGCCTCGCCTTCCTGTTTCTCTTCTGCCTTCAAGTGCCGGTGAACCTTGGACAAGATCTCCACACGGGAATCACTGGCACGGATCTTGATCTCCAGGTAGGCGCTCACTAGTACAAGCTCTGGTTTGCTCAGATATTTTAATCTGGCAAGACAGTCCTCTCTGTTCAGAAAAGCCTGAACATCGTCCAGATCATCGATGGTAGCTTTTTCTGCCATTGTCACAGATGGAACACTTAACTAGCACTTAACACACCGCTTTCACGTTAGCACTTAACGCACCGAGCACTGTTCTATGCCAATATTGCACTTTATCGCACCTGGCACCTCACTTGCCAATATTGCACGTAATTACTTCGGCACCGCACTACCCAATATTGCACTGACTCACAGCGAACACTTCGCTCTACAATATTGCACTTAATCACGACGAGCACAGCACTACACTATATTGCACTTAATCGCTTAATCACAGCGAGCACCGCACTGCACAATATCGCACTTAGTCACTCTTGAGCACCGCACAGGACGTATAACGTCCCAATCGTCACACACAGGGGGAATTATGTACAGGGATTACGCCACTTCACCACCCCTGTCAAACATACTTAACAAGGGGTCGGATCCCGCAGGGGATGCCAATTATGTTACGGCCCTCTCGGGACGCAACGGGGTTCTTACTCTGATGTTGTTAGAGGAAGTTGTATCCGGCCCCAAGCCAGTAGTGGCTTTCAAGGGATGTGATCCGTGACGCAAGTAACTTAAAGGGGAAGGGAAATAAAGGCAAGAACTTAATATAATATATTGACCACCTCCAATAAATAATATATAAAAAGATTACACGGGGGGAGGGGTATTAACACTGTACACAAACGTCTTCTCCTGAAGACTCTGGATCCAAGCTCTCGGTGCTAAGTCTTCGGTGCTTTCGTGGCCTCACAACGAATCCTTTGAGAAGCTGAGCCTACCCTGGCCACAGGTCAGCCAAAACACAGGTCCACTGGGGGCACCGCCGTGGAGGCCGTCAACCACAAGTCCAGCAGGTCTGCTGGCAGGTTCCGGATCAGCAACGCTGGTCAGGCCACTCCACGGGCGATATTAGGGTAACGCCCTAGACAGGAGCCTCGTGTGATACCACAAATCACTCTCCTGTCCTCAATACCCCAGTGGATAATCGTCTCCAGCAGTCGGTCCCGGGTAATCCTTCTACTGCCACTCCACTGGCAGGGTAACACCACAGTGTTCTTCCGGGGGACGACTTCACAGCTGCTGCAGTAGAGCACAAGATATGGAGACGGCTGCCTTGGGTAGACTGACTCAACTTCCATCACAGCAGTCCCAGGTCGACTCTGTAAGCAGACACGTCATCAATAGCAGAGACACACTACAGCACCCCACTTACAGGCTCAGACACAAACGCCCGACATATCCACTCCATAGATGGCGTTGTTGTCTGAGCACCACCTCACCAGAGGTCAGCAGCGGCTGTGTTGAGCGCTGAACGGGACTGGAAACTGGCCCTCGTAGCCAGTACACGTCGTCCTCACCAGGTGTCGTCGTCCATTTGGTGGGGGTTTCGGGAGCTGACCCACAGATGGCGCGGTCGTCACTGCTCCGTGCTCGGACGCTGGATCCGGGTTCGTAACAACGTTCCTCTCGCTGCAACCGAGCTTCACGTTCCTCTCGCTGAAGCCGAGCTTCATGCTCGTCCTCCACTCGCTGCATTTGCGATTCTCTCTCCTCTCGTCGCAGTTGGGCTTCCAGTTGCATCTTCATTACTCCCAGTTGCAGGCTCCTCTTACTACTGCTCGACCCTCCACTGCTCCCACGTTCACTGTGAGTCCTCCCCACACTGGTAGGTGCTTGGCATGGCTCTAGTTGGGACGGTTCACCTTAGGATGGCCCTTCTTGGGACGGCTCTTCCCCTGTTGTCACTTCTCGAGCTGTGAGTTGTGCCATTATTTCTAGCCTACGCTCCGCCACCTTAGTCGTCCTCAATCGGATCCCCAAGTGGCCTGCCACTTGTTGGAGCTGGGCTTTGGTATACTCCTTCAAAATTTTCTCATCCCTCGTATCCATAAATTTCTTTATTTTATCCTCCTCCATCTCTATGTTATCGAGCATACACGACATCACAGACAAGTTAGTAGGTACTAATTTCACAGTTTCATTCCCTTAACTGGTTGGGTAACAGTATCACTGAATTCACTGGCAACACTGTCTTGATTAATGCATCCTGGCGAGGTCGCGAGTTCTTGTCATGGGGGTGGGCTGGGGCTCCACTAGCAATCAGCTGCTAGGGGCTCAGAAGGCAGAATACTCAGCCCCCTGAGTCTTGCCTGCCAGACAAAAAGGTTGCAGGAATTCTTTTCCCGCTTCCTTCCCTATCTTCTTTTAACAAGGTCGCCAGCTAGGTTAGTATATCTGCAGCCCAGCGATGCAGTTCAGTGGGTGTATTCTATACTGTTTATTGCCAGAGTGTTGCTACTCCTGTAGATCTGCCACTGGACTGTCAGCCTAAGGCACTCTCCCACAAAAGTCTGTGTGGCTTTAACTCTCTCCAGCCACTACGTTGCTTGTTACCACAATGTTGCCACCATTCCGGCTCCGATACTGGTCGGATGGCCTAGGGTATACTTTTATATAAGTCTGTGCTGTTTTACCACTCTCCAGACGATAAGAGCTTCTATAGAAAACGTGATGTTCCCTAGGTGGTACTATGATAACCTTCGTGTATGCTTATAGAGAATATTATATTGGAGGCACACCTAAACACGATGATAAAATGTGTGAATTTACTGACACAAATTACATGATCACACATACAATCAGTCAATACAGTAAATGAAAAAAATGAAAATAATAAATCAGGAGATCGACAGCAACTCTTCTTTCACGACCTCCAACACCTCCTTCAACTGGGCAGATTAGAAAGGAGTCACACACTCTCTCACAGAAGGGCCTCTTCGTCCAAGTTGGCACCTCCTCTGTTGGGATTGAGTACTACAAATGTTGGAGGTAGCATGTTTGGAGCAGATGCTCTTTTGTTTATGATCTTGTTAATAATATTTCATGTACCTGATAATGTTTTTGTTGTTGTTACTGGCGGAGAATAAAACGATGTGGACGAAAATTGTTTGTCTGACCAAAACCATAACAGTGGCGACGAGAATTAAACATCGCTGGCAGAGAGCCTGGGTACGAGACGTGCTGTGAGGATCAAGACAGTGCAGGGTACGTCGTGTGGACGAGTGGACGCTTCGCATATAACAGTGGAGTGTGCTACACCGTGGCCATGGCTACCATGTCAATGGAGCCGTTAAACACTGCCAAGATCTCGTTGGACCTGTGGCTCAGCCTGCTGGAAGCAAACTTTCAGTACCGGGAGATTAAGGAGGACACCACCAAGAAAGCGGTACTCTTAGTTTCACTGAGTTCTGAAGCATATAGTGTTCTCGGAAATTTGTGTGCACCTGAGCTACCGCACACGAGGACCTATGTAGACTTGATTGCTTTGCTTAAACGTCAGTATGTGGTGAAACCATCATATCACAGGAGTTTGATGGATTTCCAGAAGAGGACGAAAAAGCAGCAGGAATCCGTACAGGATTTATTTGCGGAATTGAAGGCTTTGGCTAACCACTGCAACTTTGGAGCACAGTTGGACGGCAGGGTTAGGGACCAGTTGTTCATGGCAGTGGAAAAGGAGAATTATTTCCCTAACCTGGTGGCAGAAAATTTGGATCTAAAATCGATGACTTCATGGACAGTGCTCGAGAAGATATTGAATCTGGAAAGGGCTTTTGGAAGTAAGACTTCTACTCAGGAAATTATGGTCGTACAGAGCCAGACCAGATGTACACACTGTGGATACAAGCACATAAGTAGCAAGTGCAAGTTTCGTGCATATATATGCAACTTTTGTAACAAGGAGGGACACTTGCAGAGAGTGTGTAGGGAATATCTGAACAGGAACAAAAAGGCCTGGGAGAGGAGACGACCGGGGAATGCAGGAAGAAGAGGTAGTGGTACTGTGGTCAAGGCAGTAGAGGAAGGTAACCTGTCTGAAGAAGCTGCAGGTGAGGAAAACCGACTATATTCGGTGAAAGAAAAGGTATGTTCAGTGAAGTCACAAGTGGTGAATTTTGTAATTAATGGGAAGTTAGTTCCCTTGGAACTGGACACTGGTGCTGCAGTGTCAACATTGTCTAGAGATTGTGCAGATACCTTGCAATTGAATGTAAAACCAGGTAAAAAATCTTTAAGTGCTTATGATAATGTAGCGATTAAGGTCTTTGGCAAGGTGTCGGCAAAACTAGGTTATAATGGAAAAGAAATTGTCCAGGATTTTTATGTAGTGGATTCACATAATCCTAGCCTATGTGGTAAGGATCTCATGGAAAAAGTGGGAATTTTCTTGGCGGGCCTAGATGAATTGTCGATAGTTAAAACAATTAAAAGTGCCGAACAAATGTTAGACAAATATTCAGTGGAGGCAGATAAGCCAATTAATAGCATGGTGGCAAAAATTCACCTGAAAAGTGGGGCTTCGCCAAAAATTTTCAAGGCAAGAACAGTGCCGTTTCATTACAAGCAATTGGTAGAATCAGTTCTGGCAAAGCATGTGGCAGAAGGCATCTTAGAGCCAATTACACATAGTGGGCAGCCCCAATTGTACCAGTGTTGAAGGCAGATCGGAAATCCTTGAGAATCTGTGCAGACTTCAAAGAACTGAACAACCGCATACACTGTGAGAAGTACCCTTTACCTACGATAGATGAGTTATTACCGTCATTACAATAACCACATACACTACACACTACACACTACCTTCATTACAATAACCACATACACTACACACTACACACTACCTTCATTACAATAACTACATACACTACACACTACCTTCATTACAATAACCACATACACTACACACTACCGTCATTACAATAACCACATACACTACACACTACCTTCATCACAATAACCACATACACTACACACTACCGTCATTACAATAACCACATACACTACACACTACCTTCATTACAATAACCACATACACTACACACTACCTTCATTACAATAACCACATACACTTCACACTACCGTCATTACAATAACCACATACACTACACACTACCTTCATTACAATAACCACATACACTACACACTACACACAACCTTCATTACAATAACCACATACACTACACACTACCGTCATTACAATAACCACATACACTACACACTACCTTCATTACAATAACCACATACACTACACACTACCTTCATTACAATAACCACATACACTTCACACTACCGTCATTACAATAACCACATACACTACACACTACCTTCATTACAATAACCATATACACTACACACTACACACTACCTTCATTACAATAACCACATACACTACACACTACCTTCATTACAATAACCACATACACTACACACTACCTTCATTACAATAACCACATACACTACACACTACCGTCATTACAATAACCACATACACTCCACACTACCTTCATTACAATAACCACATACACTACACACTACCTTCATCACAGTAACCACATACACTACACACTACCTTCATTACAATAACCACATACACTACACACTATCTTCATCACAATAACCACATACACTACACACTGCCGTCATTACAATAACCACATACACTACACACTACCTTCATCACAATAACCTCATACACTACACACTATCTTCATCACAATAACCACATACACTATGCACTACCTTCATTACAATAACCACATACTCTACACACTACCTTCATTACAATAACCACATACACTACACACTACCTTCATCACAGTAACCACATACACTACACACTACCTTCATTACAATAACCACATACACTACACACTATCTTCATCACAATAACCACATACACTATGCACTACCTTCATTACAATAACCACATACTCTACACACTACCTTCATTACAATAACCACATACACTACACACTACCTTCATCACAATAACCACATACACTACACACTACCTTCATTACAATAACCACATACACTACACACTACCGTCATTACAATAACCACATACACTCCACACTACCTTCATTACAATAACCACATACACTACACACTACCTTCATCACAGTAACCACATACACTACACACTACCTTCATTACAATAACCACATACACTACACACTATCTTCATCACAATAACCACATACACTACACACTGCCGTCATTACAATAACCACATACACTACACACTACCTTCATCACAATAACCTCATACACTACACACTATCTTCATCACAATAACCACATACACTATGCACTACCTTCATTACAATAACCACATACTCTACACACTACCTTCATTACAATAACCACATACACTACACACTACCTTCATCACAGTAACCACATACACTACACACTACCTTCATTACAATAACCACATACACTACACACTATCTTCATCACAATAACCACATACACTACACACTGCCGTCATTACAATAACCACATACACTACACACTACCTTCATCACAATAACCTCATACACTACACACTATCTTCATCACAATAACCACATACACTATGCACTACCTTCATTACAATAACCACATACTCTACACACTACCTTCATCACAATAACCACATACACTACACACTACCTTCATCACAATAACCACATACACTACACACTACCGCTATTACAATTACCACATACTTTACTCACCTCTTAATTATTGTAAGGATTTATACACTGGCTTCATCAGTAAATAAACTAAGACAAATATACAAATAATAATATATGTCATATGTTGTTGTTCAAGATTTGCTACCTGGAACAAAAAGTTCCAATTTCCAATATGTCATAATTTGTAAGACTACAAAAATAAAAAAAAATATAAATTTAAATAAAACATTTTTAAGGTATATAATTTTGTTTTAATTTGTTTATGGGATTTTTTTTTTTTTTTTTTTTTTTTTTTTTTTTACTACAAGTGTGTAGAGGAGAGGAGACTCACTGAGAGTGGGTGGCGCGGGAGGGAAGGGTCTGGACCTCCTTGCCACAGACCTTTGCCATCCAGTATGCCTGTGTTCGCTCCTTGCTGCGTCGGCGCTGGCTCTTGGTCTTTCGAAGAGCATGCCTCACGAGCTGGCGCTGGGCATCGCCAACGGTGAACACCTCATAGCGGCGGTCCATGATGGCTACTGTGGTCACAACACTGTTTATGCCAGAGACACTGACAGAGATTCCTCGGGGTGGGACTTGATCTTCAGATCCAATAACTCGAGGCGATCACTCTATCAACTGTATTACGGCGTCCCACATATATATGTGTTTGGAACTTATATATATACTTATAAATGTGGCTCGTCAGGCTAATCTTGGTGTCATTTTTTTGTCCATTATCCAATTGTGTTCTTAATGTTTCTTAATATGAGAGATGCTAAAGCTCGGAGATGAGCCTTTTGTACTTGTTTTTGTTGTTTTTTGTTGAATATAATTAAATTTCTTGTAAGTAAATAATTAATACTAAGAAAAGTTCAGTCCAGCACTTAATGCCACGTCCACTGGCCTTGAACAGGTCGTGATATTACTGAACTGTTTACTGTTGAGGTTAACATTCTTGGTCAAATGTGGCCTTAATGTCCAAGTAAATGATGTAACCGCTGTCATCACTCGGCTCAGCCCTGGTATGTTGGTCCACAACATTTGTATACTGTCTAGGCACGATGGGGGAACACGCTGCGGAGTTTCCGCAGGATTAAGTCGTATACCAGAGGATCTGACACTACATCGAGTTATACTTTAGATTTAAGCAAGAAGGCATCCCAGGCGAACGATGGGAGCGAAATGTGATGGGAAGTGTCCAATTTGTTGAGTGGTTGGTTGGTTGGATGGTTAGTTGAATGAATGGATTGTTAACTCTGTCTGCTAATGCTGTTCTGGTAGAACCCTCTTCTCTCATCTATGCATGCGATTCCACTTCATCCCTCCTCATACTGCTAAAGCTATCTCCCTCAAACACACAATTCTCTTTGTTCTAGCTCCACATACTCTATGCTTCTGTAATGTATCGCACACACACACACACACACATCCTTAAAGCTCCCAAGCCAATCTTGGAAGCAAAGTGGGTTGCCATTAGATCATCCTTCTCCTGATTGCTGGCTGCAACAGTTCCATCCTCCCGGTTTAGAGGCAGGATTGTGTGCTCAGATGAATATGCTTGCCGATCTTTATATAACTCTTTCACCAGTATACGACTGGTGAAAGATTTTGCTTGCCTGTTCAAGTCCTCCTTGAGCAAGGCATTCCACTTAGTTGCGTCAAGATCTGAGCAAAATGCTGGCAAGTTCTCACTGTCCGAAAGCCTGATAGTTCGGACAGATGTTTCACCTCGATCTGTTGAGATAACCAGTGTAGTAAACACAGCCTGGTGGTCTGAAGAACCAACACATCCCGTAGGTCTGCAATGAACTTTGCTTGCAGGAAGGTGAGATACGACAGGATCGAGGAACGAGCCTGATATGTGGTTGGAAAGCTCTCAAAATTTTCGAGGTTGAAGACTGCTAAGCGTTCATAAAATCCCTCTGTATGAGATCCTGGCTGAGGTCACTGAACCGACAACTATAATGTGCTGGCATTAGCAGGGAGTTTAGGTTGTCCATCAGGAAGTTGACTGGGGGAAGCACCCTGCCATTGAGGTCTGTGCATTGCACATATGAGTATTGATTCACCAGGATTTATGCACATTTTGAAGGCCATAATTTCAAGATGACCAGGGATGACCACATCAATGGGTTGGGCATGCACAGTTTTGCTGATACACACTGCAACAGCCCCTCCTTGACCCGGCTTGTCTTGGCGCATCCATGATGTATAACCGGCAATTTAAACAAAGTTCTTAGGAGTCCTGTCATCTAGAATTGTTTCTAGCACAAAAATGACATCACGACGATGAGTGTTCACAAAGCTGTGTGTGAGATCGCCAAGATTGGTAATGAAGCCCTTGATACTGGCAAACATTATTGTAATTGACTCCTCATATCTGCGTTTTGTTTGAGAAGACAGCTGTGTATGGTGGCAGACCTCGCAGCTGGTGTGCTGGAGGTGTGTAAATCTGAGGTGCTGAGTAATGCACAACGCCATCTGCAGTGTTTGGGTATAGATAGTACGAGTGCTGACAAGTAAGAATGTGTACTTGGTCTGAGTATTTCTTAGAATTCTCAAAGATCATTTCTTTAAACATTTGATCTTGTCTATCAAGATCCCTTTTGGTTCGACATTAGTCCTTTTGATAGACATGAGTCTTCGATGGCAGTGATTGCACCTGAGATCACTCCGACAGGTTTCAGGCGTTTGACCCCTGTGAATGCATTTAGAGCAGAGCCTTACTATGAGGCTGGGAAGTTGTCCAGACTGATTATTGCCAGAGCTAAGTCTCTGATTCAAGAGTTGAGACCCGTGATGTGTGTGTGCTGCTGGTGTTGACATTATTCAGAGCCTTGTTGAGGTTGGGATGCAGTGCCTGGTTATGGTTATGTTGTGGTTGAGGGTGTTGAGGCCGGTGTTGACGGTGTTCAGGGCCTTGTTGAGGTTGGGATGCAGTGCCTGGTTATGGTTATGTTGTGGCTGAGGGTGTTGAGATTGGGATGCAGTGCCTGGTTATGGTTATGTTGTGGCTGAGGGTGTTGAGGCTGGTGTTGACGGTGTTCAGGACCTTGTTGAGGTTGGTGATGCAGTGCCTGGTTATGGTTATGTTGTGGCTGAGGGTGTTGAGGCTGGTGTTGATATTGTTCAGGGCTTCGTTGAGGTTGGTGATGGTTATGTTGTGGCTGAAGGTGTGGAGGCTGAGAACGCTGGTTAGGGCGGACACGCCTACGCCCACTCCTTCTAGGCATATTCTGGGAGGTAGTGTTTTGATTTGGCCCTTTTACAAATATCAAGTGATATATGGTTAGTCTCCATAGGTTGGCTTCCTTCTCACTTGCCTCTTTACTATAATATTACAGGATGATGCCCGGCAGTGTCCAGGATAATCTCATACCCCCAACCACCATTCCTCCCCTCTTCCTTCCACCTCTCTTCACATGCCCCACTCTTTCTCCACCTTCCCTCCCCTCTTTACCCTTTCCCTCCCCTCCCCTCCCCTTTCTTACCTTTTTCTCTCTGCCTTCATCTTCCCCGTCTCCCTCGCATCTTCCCCAGTCCCACCCTTGTTCCCACCCCATGTCCCTATCATCTCCTCCTCACACTTGCCCTTACTTCACTCCCTTCTTTCCCGCTCTCCTCTGTCTGGCCTCCAATCTCCACCAGACAGCTATTTACATTCATATCAATATGTAAAGGGGAATTGGGCAGGGGTCTTTGTTTTTTATCTCCCCTCCCTCCTTCCCTCCTCTCCTTCCTCCTTCCTCCCTTTCCCTCCCTCCCTTCCTCTCCCACCTACCCTCCCTCCCGCTCCTCCTCCTGCCCACCTCTCCTTTTATTATTATTCCCTTGTCCCAATCTCCCCTCATCTATTTCATGTCTCCCCATCAGTGTAACATTTTCCTGGGTCACAATTTTTATGATTAACTCTACGGAAAATACGTCCACGAACTCATATTAAAATTCAAAAATATTACCTGAGGGGTTTATATACTGATATTATAAAAAAAAAATAACTTAATACAACCCCGACCATCCTACATCCAGCCCATACCCCAGAATATTCCCGCTGCAAAGTGGGGTGAGGATAACCCAAGTACCCGGCCAGCATTGCTGTGGCTCAGCTAGCCATTCAACCTTCCCTGTCCCCCAGTCCTCCCCACCATTTCTCCCCTCACCTGTCTCCTCAGCCACCCAAGCATTCCCCACTCCCTTGTCCCCTTTGTCCTCCCCACCATTCTCCATTCCCTTTCATCCCCTCGTTCCACCATCCCAAACTCCCCCGTCCCCATGTCCTTCCTTACCATTACTCTTTCCTTCGTCCCCTCGTCCTCCCCACCATCTCTCACTTCTGTCACCTCGTCATCCACACCATTCCCCACTCCCTCGTCCGATGCCTTCCCAAATGTTCTGATATTCCCATCAGAAAATTGGGAACATCAAGTGATCTGATGTTCTAATCACTGAAATATAAGAAAAACAGTTAAAAAATGAAATAACAATATAAGAAAAATAAACTATACTCACGAAATGAATGGTATGGTAAACAACACAGCTCAATTCCAACGCAGTTCACGCAAAATAAATAAATCAAAATGGAAAATATTCAAAATCTATGAAAATTCAATTTATCAATGCAATCACAAACATTGAAATGGAATTGTAACATATTTATTATAGCATGTGTGTTGCTCTTACATGCAACAAATGGCGCTGTTTTTCAAGAAAAAGCATAGTTTTACCTCTCACAGGAGTGGCATCTATACTTATACCTACAAAATGAACGGTATGGCAAACAACACACCTCATTTCCAACACAAACACAAACAAATTCACACAAATGTCACACAAACTAATTCAATAAAAAATAAAATATATCGAAATCTATGAAAATAAAATTTATCAATGCAATCGGAAACAATGAAATAGAATTTGTGACATATTTATTATAGCGTGCATGTTGCTATTATGTGCAACAGATAGCGCTGTTTTTCAAAAATGCATGTTTTTACCTGTCACAGGGGTGGCATCTATATAGTAGGTATATAAAAAGGCGTGCCTACTTGAATGCAACGTTGTGTCAAAATTTCAAAGCAATCAGGAAAGAACTTTCGGAGATTTCAGTGTGTGTTGCTCTAACGTCTAACTGATGGCTCTGTTTTAAAAAAAAACCTGTTCTTTCTTGTCACAGGTGAGGCATGTATATAGTAGATGTATAAAAAGACGCGCCTATTTGAATGCAACGTTGTGTCAAAATTTCAAAGCAATCGGTAAAGAGGTTTCGAAGATTTCCCTCACATGAAAAACACATGAAAAACATAGTTTTTCAGAAAAAGCATGTTTTTTTTTTACCATCACAGACCTGACATCTATAAAGTATGTATATAAAAACCTGCTCGGGTGCGAATGGAACTTTGTGTGAAAATTTCAAATCAATTGGTGAAGAACTTTTGGAGATTAGCGATTATGCACAAACGAACATTTACATTTTTATTTATATAGATGAGTAGGAGCCATGAGGAGGATTCTATACCCACTAACTTGGTACCCCCAAGCTATCACCATAAAAAAGCCACGCCACAACATGGTCAAGAGCAATGCAACTTATGATACCAGTGAATCCTTTAAGGTTCCTGAGGCTTACAACTGAAGCAAAATTAGCGTTTCAAGCATGATATACAAAGGATTTTCTCATTATTACATTACGTTAATGTGATTTCATTGTACATTTTAATTTTTTTTTTTTTTTTTTTTGAGATATATACAAGAGTTGTTACATTCTTGTACAGCCACTAGTACGCGGAGCGTTTCGGGCAAGTCCTTAATCCTATGGTCCCTGGAATACGATCCCCTGCCGCGAAGAATCGTTTTTTCATCCAAGTACACATTTTACTGTTGCGTTAAACAGAGGCTACAGTTAAGGAATTGCGCCCAGTAAATCCTCCCCGGCCAGGATACGAACCCATGACATAGCGCTCGCGGAACGCCAGGCGAGTGTCTTACCACTACACCACGGAGACTGCTTGGTACCCCCTTGTCTTCTCAGACATAATAACATAGGATAAAAAACCTTGGGAGTAGTGGGATGTGAATTGAGCGAGATATCCAGGAACTTTGTTTCCAGAGTAGTATGGATATGGGTGACTATGTGCAGGTTGTGCCCTGCTCTTACTGTAGTTTTTGTCTTTGCCATTATGGTATTCGTGTATTCTTCCTGTCATTTTTCTGTAATTATGATGTGGCACTCTGGTGCCTCTTCTTGTATGCTTAACTTTATGTGCCTTGCTTCTGCCTGCTAATCATGTGTATGTATTTTGTATTTTTGTTTGTGTTAACGCTTCCCAGTTCTGTTTGTGTTACTTGCTGTTCTGTTATTGTCATGTTACTGTACTGTTCACGGTTTTGTCTTTATTTGTTCTGGTGGTTCGGCACCCTTGCTTTTATTATTGTATTTATTTGTATTTTTCCAATATATATATAAAAAAAGATGCTCGCTGGCTCGGCGCTCTCACTTCACCAAGTGGGACTTGTAAACAACCCGAGCAAGGACAAGATGCAGTGTGGTTAACAGTTAATTTAATCTAGAATATTTTGGTAATTCTGGAGCCAAAACAGCCAACTGAATTACCTAAACCAATAAAACTATTTCTTCACACCCAGACAATTGCACTTGAGTAGTGGAGAAGCTTATATATAACCAGAGGTACGTCCAAAGCCAAGAACACACCAAGCTCAACTTCCACCCTCCAAAGTATTAGGTTCAATAGAGATATGTAATTTGTTGGCCAATTTATCAATGCCTTAATTTAGACAAAAGTTGGAACGGTTCTAAGTGTGACACAACACCAAAATAGGTTGGTGAAGATTGTTGCATAGTTCCACCCTTCCTCATTTCCTGATCATACTTACCTATTTGTACCTATTTGGTCGACAGTACCATTATGTAGTGATGGACTAACAGTAAACTAATTTTTGAAATATTAATTTCACAGTCCCCAAAAAACTAAAATCAAAACATAAAAATTCCCATTCCTAGTACTGCACCTATATGTAGTACATTGGGCCTATAATCGCGAGAATTAGGCCTAGGAATGCTAGCAAAGGTTAGGTTAGGTAAGCTTATACATGAAAGTTATTATTGAAAAAGTTTCCAGTTTGTCAAAATTAATTAATACAAAAAGTGAAATTTCAGGTGGTCCATCACAACATATTGGTATAGTCGACAAAATAGTTACAAAAAGAACTATTACAATCAGAGGAAAGTCAATATTGTTACCTTAACCATGATCTATGAGTGTGTGTTGACAGTCACAAATCGCATTGGTAAAGTGTAGTACAATTTTTATATATATTCATATAAATTTCATACAATTTTCATATTTTTTACGTTAATTAAAAGTCTAGAAAATTTCCGTTTGCAAGAGATGATGTGAGTGGAAGCCAGTGTGGTCAGCAGAGCTGGGTACAAGCACTCGGATACCTCCTTCAAATCAAGCTAAGTCAGCTATAGCAGATTCCAAACATGTCTTCATCTTAAGCACGGAACATGACGTCATTAATTCGTCTCTTCAACTGGGGGGGCCAAGGTTTGAGGGTTGTGATGGTGTAAAGTTTCCAGAACGATAACTGGTGACCATGGTGTACAGTCTGTGATGGTGGAGAGTTACCAGGACGCTAAGTTGTGACAATGGTGTTCAGACTGGGATGGTTTAGAGTTCCCAGGACCCTAAATGGTGACCATGGTGTACAGACTGGGATGGTTTAGAGTTCCCAGCACGCTAACTGATGACCATGGTGTACAGTCTGTGATGGTGGAGAGTTACCAGGACGCTAAGTTGTGACAATGGTGTACAGACTGGGATGGTTTAGAGTTCCCAGGACCCTAAATGGTGACCATGGTCTAGAGACTGTGATTAAGGAGAGTGCACAAGACGCTAACTGGTGACCATGGTGTCCAGCCTGTGATGGTGATGAGATCCCAAGACGCTAACTGGTGAACAAGGTTGACAGACTGTGATAGTGGAGAGTTCCCAGGACTCTAATTGGTTCCTCTTATTGTTTGCTGATGGTGCAAATATTATGAGGAGGATTAAGACAAAGGAAGATAGAATGAGGCTACAAGATGATCTAGACAAACTGAGTGAATGATCAAACAAATGGCTACTAAAGTTCAACCCGAATAAATGTAAGGGAATGAAACTAGGCGGTGAAAACAGGAGAACAGACACAGGATACCGAATGGGAGATGAAGTCCTTCACGAAACGGACAGAGAAAAAGATCTAAGAGTTGATATCAAGCCAAACCTGTCTCCTGATGCCCACATCAAAAGAATAACATCTGTGGCGTATGCAAGGCTGGCTAACATCAGAACTGCCATCAGGAACCTGTGCAAGGAATCATTCAGAACCTTGTATACCGCATCTATAAGACCAATCTTGGAGTATGCGGCCCCAACATGGAACCCATAACTTGTCAAGCCCAAGACGAAGCTGGAAAAAGTTCAGAGATATGCCACTAGGCTAGTCCCAGAACTAAGAGGAATGACACACAGGAATCACAATAGCGTGATGCATCAAATGAACAAATCCACAAGGGATTTGAGGATTCGTGGAACCCCCCCCCCATAGTGGATTTGTTCATTTGATGCATCACGCTATTGTGATTTCTGTGTGTAATGAAGTAAGAGCGAAGAGGTAGAACAGCTTATTGATAGAGAGCGAGTGCATGGGGGAATTGTGTTCAACCCTGGGGCCGGATTCAGGAAGGTACTTACGAAGGTTTTTCCTCTTAGCTAAGAACGAATTCCTTCTTAGCGCCTTCGTGGCGGCTACGTCCGTATTCAAAGAGCTACCCTAAGTGGAAAAATCTTCGTAAGTTCATTCCGGGATTTAAGTGTGGTTTCGACCACTCGTAGCTTTACGTAAACTGGATATAAGTAATTTTTTCTCTACTACATAACACTGGGATCGATTTATGATATTGGAACATGACCAAAACATTATAGCTGGTGAATCTAGTGGAGAGTAATCCTTCGTGTTAGTTATATATGCATTCTCTGCTTGAAACTTGAAGTAAATATGTGTTTGATGATAGTAGAATTAGTTTTATAATAGCAAGATATTATACCAGTAGTTATTAAGTAAATAAACACTGGTGAACATGAAATATGAGAGAAGGTGATGAGCCCTGCCTGATGGGATCATTTACTATCACCAAATGCCCCTGTTCACCTAGTAGTAAGGGTGTACCTTAGCTATACATACCCATTTCTAATTTATTTAGTTTGGTTTTATTTTTAAATTAAATCTGGGTGAGACATAAAATAAAAATATGCTGCACAAATGATGTTAGGTAAGGAAAAGGGTAAAAATGTCAAAAACTTTATTCATTGAATACTTAAAGCTATAATTATGACTATATAGATTATTAAAAAAGAGAGAGGGAAGTAGGGGTCCAAGACCTCTTCCTGTTATACAATTTGGGTGTGGAACAAGTAATTATCAAAAGAAGGCACCATGCCGGGAAGGCTATGTAGCAGTGAGGCAGCTACTTATTTGAGAAATGCTTATTTTATTTACCTTATAAGCTGAGGCAACTTATTTTATTTGAGGAATACTCAGCTGATTCCTCTACATTTAGCATGGAACAAATTTGTGTCCAAGACCTCTTCCTGTTACTCAATTTGGCTGTGTGTAACCAAACTAGAAGTGCTCTACAAATCAAGGGACCCAGAATGTGGAATGACCTCCCGAATCATGTCAACGGCTGTACCTCTCTCAACCAGTTTAAGAGTTAAACCAAGTACTGCCTAATTAACTCCATGTAACCTAACTTACCTCCTAAATGTCAACCCATGTCTTGCTATTTTTTAAACAACGCTGTTCACCAACATGTGCAATTGCTGATTTATGCTATGTTAACCCCCCTTTTTGTATTTTTTATTCCTTCTTTCAACACAATTTATACCTAATCCCGATTACTATTAAGTTTTAGTCTGTTTTTTTCCCCCCACACCTTGCCCGAAATGCTAGAGTATTAGTGGCTTTAGGTATTGTATGTACTAGCTCTGCCTATAAATCCAACATTATGTTTGTAAATCAACTGTATGTACTTTTCCTGAATAAAATGTATTTATTATTTATTTTTTAATCAGTAAGTATTAAAAGAAGGCACCAAACTGGGAAGGCTATGTAGCACCATTGTGTGTAACAATAAACCAAATTTTTTTTAACAAATAATGCACCTGTATGGGAAAACAAATCCTGTCAGCTGTAAAAATATTGATGCAGTTATTTAAATGAAAAATATAATGAAAGAAATATTACTGGTTTATTTTTTCCTATCTTTTTGTACTGTACAGTATATCCAAGGAAGTGAAAAATTGAGACATAATGCACAATTTAATGAATGATTAGCATGGATTAGCAGTTCAAAAGAAATATGACTTGTATTACATATCAACATGAGATCTTAATGATCCATGGTCAACATGATTTAATAAGGATAATACAGTACTGTATTTGTAATAATACAAACTATAATTTAAAATCTTTATTACTGATTTTTTTTATTAAGAAGATTAGGTATACACAGCAATGTGCTGCTACCCTATTCTATATGGAATATTACACAGTGTAGATAAAAAACTAGCTATAAGTTTATCTAATACTCCCATCTCACAGGATGGTTAGACATACTGTACATGGAATCAATTTAGAAAATACCAGCCTCAATACAAAAAACAAATCAACTCTGACTAAACAACTCTAAGCAATTTTCACAAGAGGTAAGCACTGAATCATGGAAACATTATATTATAATTACTCTTACCAGTTTCTGCAAAACTCCTCTCAAACAATGTATTTTTAAACATGTTTAGGTATACACAGCAATGTGCTGCTTCCCTATTCTGTCTAAAGGACCACACAGTGTAGATCAAAAACCAGCTACAAGCTCACCTCACAGGATGGCCAGTCATACATGGAATTAGGAGAGAACAAAATACTTAATGCTGATCTATTAGCCTCCACTGGCAAAATCTGGGTGCAGCACAAGAATATCTTCCAATATTCCTGAGTGTATGAAGTAATTACAGAGCTCAAAATACCTCATACCATTTGGTATGAAGTCACTGATAACAGGACAATCACAGATATAGTGTTGGAGAGTATGTTCTCTCAAGTAGGACTGAAAACAGATGTTTTTTTTCCACCAAGAGGGCTATAAACCCATGGAACCGCCTACCCGCTGAAGCCGTAAATGCCAAATTCCAGCTAAAAAATATCATTAAGACAATTGGCGGGCCATTCAACAAGCCGCCGGCTTTCTGTCCTCTTCGAGGTCACTAGATAGTTAGTGGCCCTTGGGTAAATTCAGTAAATATATACAATAATTGTCAGCGCATCTTCCGAGCAACAAGGACAGCTACACAGTATCTCTTAGAATTACGTAGGTAAACAACAAATGTAACATATTTGTTTACTACAATGTCGGTGCTGGCTGTAGAAGTTGAAAAAACATTGTTTTACTTCGAAATATACTAATTTTATAAGAAAATTCGACGTAAATAGGAAGCAGTAGAGCTGCGATAAGCCAGCGCTAAATCTTCAATATGAAGAATGTTGCTGCTCTCTGATTGGCCAAACGAAACACAGTAGTGACCTCTATCGGCACGCAGGTGAACCAACAATTTTTCTTCCTAAGTATACCTTATTGAATCGCACCTAAGCATCTTCTTAGGGCGCACTTAGGAACCTTCGTAGCAAACCCACTTACGAAGAAATACACAGAGCTTCCTGAATCTAGGTCCAGGAAGGTACTTACGAAGGTTTTTCCTCTTAGCTAAGAGCGAATTCCTTCTTAGCGCCTTCGTGGCGGCTAGGTCCGTATTCAAAGAGCTACCCTAAGTGGAAAAACCTTCGTAAGTTCATTCCGGGATTTAAGTGTGGTTTCGACCACTCGTAGCTTTACGTAAACTGGATATAAGTCATTTTTTCTCTACTACATAACACTGGGATCGATTTATGATATTGGAACATGACCAAAATATTATAGCTGGTGAATCTAGTGAAGTGGAGTCCGTGTTAGTTATATATGCATTCTCTGCTTGAAACTTGAAGTAAATATGTGTTTGATGATAGTAGAATTAGTTTTATAATAGCAAGATATTATACCAGTAGTTATTAAGTAAATAAACACTGGTGAACATGAAATATGAGAGAAGGTGATGAGCCCTGCCTGATGGGATCATTTACTATCACCAAATGCCCCTGTTCACCTAGTAGTAAGGGTGTACCTTAGCTATACATACCCATTTCTAATTTATTTAGTTTGGTTTTATTTTGAAATTAAATCTGGGTAAGACATAAAATAAAAATATGCTGCACAAATGATGTTAGGTAAGGAGAAGGGTAAAAATGTCACAAACTTTATTCATTGAATACTTAAAGCTATAATTATGACTATATACTGTAGATTATTAAAAAAGAGAGAGGGAAGTAGGGGTCCAAAACCTCTTCCTGTTATACAATTTGGGTGTGGAACAAGTAATTATCAAAAGAAGGCACCATGCCGGGAAGGCTATGTAGCAGTAAGGCAGTGAGGTGAGGCAGCTACTTATTTGAGAAATGCTTATTTTATTTACCTTATAAGCTGAGGCAACTTATTTTATTTGAGGAATACTCAGCTGATTCCTCTACATTTAGCATGGAACAAATTTGTGTCCAAGACCTCTTCCTGTTACTCAATTTGGCTGTGTGTAACCAAACTAGAAGTGCTCTACAAATCAAGGGACCCAGAATGTGGAATGACCTCCCGAATCATGTCAAAGGCTGTACCTCTCTCAACCAGTTTAAGAGTTAAACCAAGTACTGCCTAATTAACTCCATATAACCTAACTTACCTCCTAAATGTCAACCCATGTCTTGCTATTTTTTAAACAACGCTGTTCACCAACATGTGCCATTGCTGATTTATGCTATGTTAACCCCCTTTTTGTATTTTTTATTCCTTCTTTCAACACAATTTATACCTAATCTCGATTGCTATTAAGTTTTAGTCTGTGTTTTTTTCCCCCCACACCCTGCCCGAAATGCTATGAGTATTAGTGGCTTTAGGTATTGTATGTACTAGCTCTGCCTATAAATCCAACATTATGTTTGTAAATCAACTGTATGTACTTTTCCTGAATAAAATGTATTTATTATTTATTTTTTAATCAGTAAGTATTAAAAGAAGGCACCAAGCTGAGAAGGCTATGTAGCACCATTGTGTGTAACAATAAACCAATTTTTTTTTAACAAATAATGCACCTGTATGGTAAAACAAATCCTTTCAGCTGTAAAAATATTGATGCAGTTATTTAAATGAAAAATATAATGAAAGAAATATTACTGGTTTATTTTTATCCTATCTTTTTGTACTGTACAGTATATCCAAGGAAGTGAAAAATTGAGACATAATGCACAATTTAATGAATGATAACCATGGATTAGCAGTTCAAAAGAAATATGACTTGTATTACATATCAACATGATATCTTAATGATCCATGGTCAACATGATTTAATAAGGATAATACAGTACTGTATTTGTAATAATACAAACTATAATTTAAAATCTTTATTACTGATTTTTTTTATTAAGAAGATTAGGTATACACAGCAATGTGCTGCTACCCTATTCTATATGGAATATTACACAGTGTAGATAAAAAACTAGCTATAAGTTTATCTAATACCCCATCTCACAGGATGGTTAGACATACTGTACATGGAATCAATTTAGAAAATACCAGCCTCAATACAAAAAACAAATCAACTCTGACTAAACAACTCTAAGCAATTTTCACAAGAGGTAAGCACTGAATCATGGAAACATTATATTATAATTACTCTTACCAGTTTCTACAAAACTCCTCTCAAACAACGTATTTTTAAACATGTTTAGGTATACACAGCAATGTGCTGCTTCCCTATTCTGTCTAAAGGACCACACAGTGTAGATCAAAAACCAGCTACAAGCTCACCCAACATCCTCACCTCACAGGATGGCCAGTCATACATGGAATTAGGAGAGAACAAAATACTTAATGCTGATCTATTAGCCTCCAATGGCAAAATCTGGGTGCAGCACAAGAATATCTTCCAATATTCCTGAGTGTATGAAGTAATTACAGAGCTCAAAATACCTCATACCATTTGGTATGAAGTCACTGATAACAGGACAATCACAGATATAGTGTTGGAGAGTATGTTCTCTCAAGTAGGACTGAAAACAGATGTTTTTTTTCCACCAAGAGGGCTATAAACCCATGGAACCGCCTACCCGCTGAAGCCGTAAATGCCAAATTCCAGCTAAAAAATATCATTAAGACAATTGGCGGGCCCTTTAACAAGCCGCCGGCTTTCTGTCCTCTTCGAGGCCACTAGATAGTTAGTGGCCCTTGGGTAAATTCAGTAAATATATACAATAATTGTCAGCGCATCTTCCGAGCAACAAGGACAGCTACACAGTATCTCTTAGAATTACGTAGGTAAACAACAAATGTAACATATTTGTTTACTACAATGTCGATGCTGGCTGTAGAAGTTGAAAAAACATTGTTTTACTTCGAAATATACTAATTTTATAAGAAAATTCGACGTAAATAGGCGGCAGTAGAGCTCCGATAAGCCAGCGCTAAATCTTCAATATGAAGAATGTTGCTGCTCTCTGATTGGCCAAACGAAACACAGTAGTGACCTCTATCGGCACGCAGGTGAACCAACAATTTTCTTACTAAGTATACCTTATTGAATCGCACCTAAGCATCTTCTTAGGGCGCACTTAGGAACCTTCGTAGCAAACCTACTTACGAAGAAATACACAGAGGTTCCTGAATCTAGGTCCTGGTTTGTGTCTCGGAGAGGCTGCAGGATCCAAGTAAGCTCAGTAGAACTTCTGGTTGCAATTCTTTTGGCCATGTTGTAGCTCAGTCGATTAAGGCAGCGTCTGGGATCCTTTCGGTTCGAACTTTTGTCACGGCCCCTGTGGATTTGATCTTTAATAGGCATGAGTTACGATGACAGGCTGCATGAAATGCACCTGACGACATTGGAATGCAGAAGAGCAAGGGGAGATATGATCACTACCTGCAAAATTCTTAGAAGAATTGACAGGGGGGGTAAATAAAGATAAACTGTTTACCACGGGTGGTACGTGTACAAGGGGACACAGGTGGAAACTGAGTACCCACATGAGCCACAATGACGTTAGAAAGAACTTTTTCAGTGTCAGAGTAGTTAACAGATGGAATGCATTAGGCAGTGATGTGGTGGAGGCAGACTCCATACATAGTTTCAAATGTAAATATGATAGAGCCCATTAGGCACAAGAATCTGTACACCAGTTGATTGACAGTTGAGAGTCAGGACCAAAGAACCAGAGCTCGACCCCTGAAAAGAAAACTAGGTGAGTACACACACACACACACACACACAGGGGGTGGATCTAGATCTATCTAGGGGTGGTTCTAGATAGAAAACTATCACCTGAGGACCACATAAAGAATATTGTGCGAGGAGCCTATGCCACGCTTTCTAACTTCAGATTTGCATTTAAATACATGGATGGCGATATACTAAAGAAATTGTTCAGGACTTTTCTTAGGCCAAAGCTAGAATATGCCTCGGTTGTGTGGTGCCCATATCTTAAGAAGCACATCAACAAACTGGAAAATGTGCAAAGACATGCTACTAAGTGGCACCCAGAACTGAAGGGCAAGAGCTACGAGGAGAGGTTAGAGGCATTAAATATGCCAAAACTAGAAGACAGAAGAAAAGAGGTGATATGATCACTACATACAAAATAGTAACAGGAATTGATAAAATCGATAGGGAAGATTTCCTGAGACCTGGAACTTTAAGAACAAGAGGTCATAGATTTAAACTAGCTAAACACAGATGCCGAAGAAATATCAGAAAATTCACTTTCGCAAACAGAGTGGTAGATGGTTGGAACAAGTTAGGTGAGAAGGTGGTGGAGGCCAAGGCCATAAGTAGTTTCAAAGCGTTATATGACAAAGAGTGCTGGGAAGACGGGACATCACGAGCGTAACTTTCATCCTGTAACTACACTTAGGTAATTACACACATGTGGGTGGGAGGTGGCCGAGTAGACTTCGCTCTAGACTCATGGACTTACTGACCGAAGTTCGATCCTTCGGCACCGCCGGAAAAACAAATGGGCATAGTTTCCTTCACCCCTGATGCGCCTGTTACCTAGCAGTAAATAGGTACCTGGGAGTTAGACAGCTGCTACGGGCTGCTTCCTGGGGTGTGTGTGTTTAAAAAACAATAGGAGTTGGTAACAGTTGAAAGGCGGGCCGAAAGAGCAGGGTGTTACAAACCTTAAATCCTGTGGAGGTTAGTTTCAATTATTTAATTGTTGGTGGACACAGTGCACAATGTTTAACAGGAATAAATCTACAGCTGATATCTGGGAGGCCGCGAGTCACCAATAATACTCCGCCAAGCAAAGTAGTTCCTTCTCAGCTAGAGATTGTTAGGAATAATGTGAACTGGAATAGCCTAACTATGTGAGGGAAAAATGGACTCAATCAAAAAGCATGCATTAGGAATATGGTAAATAAAGTCAATAAAGAGTTTGATTGCAAATGTAAATAATAGAGTATAAAGGGGCGATGACGCAAGAGAGGTGGACGCCATCTTGACGTGAGGGAGGTGGATCGTTGACGACCAGACCTTGCTTTTCTGAGGGTTTTTCTGCGGTCGCACAGTCAGATAAACCATCATTACCTGGTATCAGGGTTGCAAGATAGGGTAGAGTAGTAATGCAGTCTTTGGTGATGTTTTATAAGAGAGAGAACAGGTTTCCTAGAGGTTTATATATGTGTGTCACCGGTTGATAGGTGTGGTGGCAGTGTGCATGGTTCCAGGTTTGGGACTGTGAGCCATAGGGTAACCAGAGCCCGCTTGGGAGTTTTTATTATTACAGAATGACCTTGAGTTGTTAGGAGTACAAATTATTATATATGTTGTCATATGTCTTATACATATAAATTTTTATTTTTGTACTAGGCTGTTTTACTTACTCCTTGATGTCCCCTTGGCTCAAGTAAAATCATCTATTCCCCTAGACAACATTTAAAGGTCCACCACCACCAAATTCTTGACAGGCCTCTTTGACACAACCTATGACACAGCTCAACCCCCGCAAGCACAACTAGGTGAATACACACACACACACACACACTGAGCGCTGTCAGCTGAGTGCACAGCACACTGAGTACGTAAGCATGTGGGCCGGAGTTCGATTCCCGGCGCCGGCGGAAACAGATAGGCAGAGTTTCTTTCACCCTGATGTGCCTGTTACCTAGCAGTAAATAGGTACCAGGGAGTTAGACAGCTGTTATGGGCTGCTTCTTATGTGTGTGTGTGTGTACTCACCTAGTTGCGCTTGCGGGGGTTGAGCTCTGGCTCCTTGGTCCCGCCTCTCAACCGTCAATCAACAGGTGTACAGGTTCCTGAGCCTATTGGGCTCTATCATATCTACACCTGAAACTGTATGAAGTCAGGCTCCACCACATCACTTCCTAGTGCATTCCATTTGTCAACCACTCTGACACTAAAAAAAATCTTTCTAATATCTCTGTGGCTCATTTGGGCACTCTGTTTCCACATGTGTCCGATAGTGCGTGTGGCCCTTGTGTTAAATAGCCTGTCTTTATCTACCCTGTCGATTCCCTTGAGAATCTTGAATGTGGTGATCATGTCCCCCCTAACTCTTCTGTCTTCCAACGAAGTGAGGTTTAATTCCCGTAGTCTCTCCTCGTAGCTCATACCTCTCAGCTCGGGTACTAGTCTGGTGACAAACCTTTGAACCTTTTCCAGTTTAGTCTTATGCTTGACTAGATATGAACTCCATGCTGAGCCGCATACTCCAGGATTGGTCTGACATATGTGGTATATAATGTTCTGAAAGATTCCTTACACAAATTTCTAAATGCCGTTCTTATGTTAGCCAACCTGGCATAAGCTGCTGATGTTATCCTCTTGATATTAGCTTCAGGGGACAGATCTGGTATTATATCAACCCCCCAGGTCTGTCTCTCTCTCTGACTCCTGAAGTATTTCGTCTCCCAAATGATGCCTTGTATCTTGCCTCCTGCTTCCTACCCCTATCTTCATTACATTACATTTGCTTGGGTTAAACTCTAACAACCATTTGTTCAACCATTCCTGCAGCTTGTCCAAGTCTTCTTGAAGCCTCAAGCTGTCCTCCTCTGTCTTAATCCTTCTCACAATTTTGGCATCGTCAGCAAACATTGAGAGGAATGAGTCTATACCCTCTGGGAGATCATTTACATATATCAGAAACAAGATAGGTCTGAGCACAGAGCCCTGTGGCACTCCACTGGTGACTTCACGCAAATCTGAGGTCTCACCCCTCACTGTAACTCTGTGCTTCCTATTGCTTAGGTACTCCCTTATCCACTGGAGCGCCCTACCAGTTACTCCTGCCTGTTTCTCCAGCTTATGCATCAGCCTTTTATGGGGTACTGTGCCAAAGGCTTTCCGACAGTCCAAAAAAAAGCAGTCCGCCCATCCTTCTCTTTCATGCTTAATCTTTGTCACCTGATCGTAAATTTCTATTAAGCCTGTAAGGCAAGATTTACCCTCCTTGAACCCATGTTGATGGGTTGTCACGAAGTCTCGTCTCTCATGATGTGTTACTAGGTTTTTTCTCACAATCTTCTCCTTCACCTTGAATGGCATACAAGTTAAGGACACTGGCCTGTAGTTCAGTGCCTCTTGTCTGTCACCCTTTTTGTATATTGGGACTATATTAGCCGTCTGCCATATTTCTGTTAGGTCTCCCGTTTCCAGTGAGCTACTATACACTATGGAGAGTGGCAAACAAAGTGCTCTTACACACTCTTTCAATACCCATGGTGAGATTCCGTCCGACCCAACAGCTTTTCTCACGTCCAGCTCCAATAAGTGCTTCTTGACCTCATCACGTGTAACTCCTGTACCATCTTTTGTAACTCCTGTACCCTCTTATGTAACCCCTGTACCGCTCTTATGTAACCCCTGTACCCTCTTATGTAACCCCTGTACCGCTCTTATGTAACCCCTGTACTATCTTATGTAACCCCTGTACCCTCTTATGTAGCTCCTGTACCCTCTTATGTAACCCCTGTAACCTCTTATGTAACTCCTGTACCCTCTTATGTATCTCATGTACCCTCTTATGTAACTCCTGTACCCTTTTATGTAACCCCCTGTACCCTCTTATGTAACTCCTGTACCCTCTTATGTAACCCCTGTACCGCTCTAATGTAACCCCTGTACCATCTTATGTAACCTTTGTACCCTCTTATGTAACCCCTGTACCGCTCTTATGTAACCCCTGTACCATCTTATGTAACCCCTGTACCCTCTTATGTAACTCCTGTACCCTCTTATGTAACCCCTGTAACCTCTTATGTAACTCCTGTACCCTCTTATGTAACTCCTGTACCCTCTTATGTAACTCCTGTACCCTCATATGTAACCCCCTGTACCCTCTTATGTAACTCCTGTACCCTCTTATGTAACTCCTGTACCCTCTTATGTAACTCCTGTACCACCTTATGTTACCCTTGTACCATCTTATGTAACTCCTGTACCCTCTTATGTAACTCCTGTACCACCTTATGTAACTCCTGTACCCTCTTATGTAACTCCTGTACCACCTTATGTAACTCCTGTACCACCTTATGTAACCCTTGTACCCTCTTATGTAACTCCTGTACCACCTTATGTAACCCTTGTACCCTCTTATGTAACTCCTGTACCACCTTATGTAACTCCTGTACCACCTTATGTATCTCGTGTACCACTTTATGTAACTCATGTACCCTCTTATGTAACTCCTGTACCCTCTTATGTAACCCTTGTACCCTCTTATGTAACCCTTTTGTGAACTCTTGTGATGCTCATAAAGGAATATACAAATAACCATAATTAAAACTGAAGGCTTTTACGTATGGAATTTACCATTAAATTCTGTTTAATTAAGGATTAGTAATTATAATTAGGCAAACCCTTGAAGGGATAATGAGCCAAGGAGATGCTCGCAGGCTCGGCGCTCTCTCCTGGGCACGTGGGACTTGTAAACAACCCCAGCAAGGGCTGGAGGCGGCGTGGTTAACTTATAGCAAACCTATTAGATTTGTTGATCTTTAGCCTCGCCAGTCAACTCAATTACCTGACCCAATAAACTATTCCTTTACCCAGACAATTCCACTGGAGTAGAGGGGAAGCTTATATATATAACCAGAGTTGCGTCGAAAGGCAAGATGACTTCAAGATTCCCTTCCACTCTTCGAAATATTTAGTAACGTTTATTGTATAGTTTGTTGGTTAATTTAACTGTTCCATTATTCAGACTAAATGTGGAGAGGTTATGAGGGGAGAAAAACTGGTTAGTGAAGATTGTTGTATTATTGTGTTGTTATTATCCACAAACTAACAGTGAGTGTTGACCGACACCAGATGCCTTTTTCTGGTGACCAGAAGAATGTACAAGTGCACTCAGCATACCAACTTAGTGGTTCGTTATGGTGAACACAAATGACTGGACTCTTGAACAATACACTGAAAACTGTATAAGTAATATTTTCACAAAGGAACTAAACTGAATTTACTGTGAACAATTTACCTTGAACTCTCTTTTATTTAGCAAAAATAGTCTCAGTCTTGCTGACCGACGCACAATTAATTCAACACTTTATGTTAACTGAATTGTTAAATTTGTTTGTAATTCTTAGACGCCTGTGATTGATGACGTTACCATAATAATTGAATGCTGGCGGGATGGTTAAAGCTTCAACAATTATATAACTCTGAACGCCCGGCGCTAACAACGGCGATCAGAAATAATTATAACTATTTATTAGTTGAAAAGTTAATGGTAAATTAATTCTTTCCGTTAATTGATTGATCTTGATCTTTTAATAATGTACTTGTTTACTGGTAGTCGATTTGCAGTTCACTGAGAAATTGTGACTGATAACCGCACCGCTCCTAGCCACAGAGTCGCACTGATTCTAAATTAAAAATTAATATTTCCTATTTCAAAATTATGAATTAAATAGTAGCGTGTTGCTGACACAATGGTTGAACTGAATAAAACACTGGTTAAACGCTTGGAAATTTAGTTAAGAACAAACAATTAGAGAACACTGCCTCTACTTGGCACTGAGTAAAGCGCTAAAAAAACATCAGTCTCAACGCTAAATTCGCTTAACGACCAAAATCGAACTTTTGGTCCCTCAAAGCTTTGACATGATCCACTTTGATGGCACAGTGAACGCTCACTGACGACCTGTGGGACATATAGCTAAACACTAAAACTGGAATTTATTCCAAAAACTGAGATTTACACAATCAACTTTAAACAAATCACCACAAAATTTTTCCACGACTTTCCACTAAGTTCTTTAACTGATTTCACTTCACTTCACTTGTAAAAAACATCAGAACCACTCACCTTGGTAATTCTCCCAGAAAATTAATAATACAAAACACAGAGAAATCCAGACTTCTGAATATTGTGTAAAATAGACAGAGAATAACACCGTGCTTATTTTGCAGGGATTACTTAACAATGGGAACAACTATCTAACAAAGGGATTACTTAAATTGAAGTGGGGTACTTAATATACAGGGAACACTTATTTATTACTTAAGAGAACTCGATTTAAAAACTATAACCGTTTCCTACTGGCCCACACTCTCGCCCAAGCCTAGGTAACCGCAGCCACCTAGATTTCAACAGTACGAAAATACTGCTTTCGAGGTAACGGTTAGACTAGAAAGTGGAACGACTGACGAAACCTCATGTACGACACTACCATCACTCCGTTGCTAGAAAATTTCTAGGCCATCCCATAGTTAACCACGGTCACCTTCATGGCCTTACCTTATGTCTAGCGATTGGGTCGTCTAACATGGCCTCGTGGAAAAAGTAGCGCCTTATTTAATTCCCCGCCCAGACAGTCCAAAAAACAAGAACTGATGTTGTGAAAGGTACCATGCAACACCCTTAAATCGGTTGAAGAAGATAAAGTATTTATTACCCTGTCCAACCAACTAAGGCGGGCTCTTAGCGCCTACATTTAAACTTACCAGCCCCTCACGACACTATTGAATCGCCCACTTCATGCCCATCGCACTGACGTGGGATTACCGTCGAACTCTAGCTTGTGGGCCCCTGACTAAACTCCCTCACTACTTCAGCATGTGACCGAATGGACAGACGTGTGAGGCTTCAATAATTCTCAAGAAAATTATTCAAAACACCGCTGCCTACCATTGTAACACCTGATTGCTGCACCCTTTTCCCACTCAAAACCCCAACTTAACACTGCTTGCAAGCTTACTGTGACCCTCACTGAGCTCCCAGGTAACTGTTAAACTGAACCATTAAATGGGGGAAGCAACAAAATAAAGGGATAAGTTTAAATAATGAATAAGAACTTAACTTAAGGCTACCGCTACCTTCCAGAGCGTGAAGGTGCCTGTATTACTGATCTCCCAGGAAGGACAGAAATCAATAATCATGAACTCGAAGGGCAAGGAACCTTGGCAATATGCTTGGGAATTATTCTATAGAGAATTCTTTACATTACTTGTTTAGATTCAAGGGCAACTTTAATTACCACTAAATAGAGGAAAACATAGGGGACTTGCAGTACAGCATATAAACAAGACATATAACCACCCAGAATAGACACAAAAAGGGAGGGAAAATATCTAAACACCTGTTACGTTTGAAGGCGAAAGAGAAACAATCTTCGTCCACATGGTTTATTGTCAAGAACCAACAATCATAACAAAACAATTATTAGGTACATAACTTACTATTTACAAGATCTTAAACAAAAGAGCATCGTCTCCTGCAGGTGCTGCTACCCCCTTCATTATTAGGATGGGTAACACTAGTTGCCCCCACTTAGGGAGCCGGTCGGCCGAGCGGACAGCACGCTGGATTTGTGATCCTGGGTTCGATCCCAGGCGCCGGCGAGAAACAATAGGCAGAGTTTCTTTCACCCTATGCCCCTGTTACCTAGCAGTAAAATAGGTACCTGAGTGTTAGTCAGCTGTCACGGGCTGCTTCCTGGGGGTGGAGGCCTGGTCGAGGACCGGGCCGAGGGAACACTAAAAAGCCCCGAAATCATCTCAAGATAACCCCCACCTGAAGGATCTTCAAAATTCCCTGTGAACCTTGGCATGAGCTGATCTATATGCCTTTTCCAGTTAATGTTCCCAAAACTTTGCACTTGCTCAGTGAAATTCCTGCGTCCCAAGACTTCCCTAATTATTCCTTCTACCCAAGGCTTTCCAGTTCCAAAATTCCTTGCATATACTGCATCCTCCTCGTTAAACAACAATTTCTCTCCCTGAGGCCAAGCAAGTTACCGATTTTTCTTTATCGCGATCTGTCTTTACTGCTTCCATGTGCACTTTAAAGTGCCTATTAAACAGTAATTCAGAAGGAGATTTACCAGTAGTAGAATGAACAGTTTTCCTTTGATTATATAAAAATCTACAAAGCCTTGTATAAATAGTACCTTCTGTAAATCGCTTTAACCCTTCTTCAAAGTATCTCACTGCTCTTTCCACTAGACCATTTGAAGGAGGATTATAGGGGGGGGGGGCATTTCTTACATGTTTAATACCATTTTTTTCTAAAAAAAAATCCTCCATTTACACAGAAAAAAATAAGGAGCATAGTCTGACACAACAATGCCTGGAAATCCAAAATTACAAAATGTTTTCCTTAGCAATTCACATGTTACAGATGATGCGGTGGAATTACACTCATGAACATCTAGAAATTTTGTTTATGAATCCACCACCACCAGGTGATATTTGTTATCCATAGGTACAGCATAATCTATATACAGTCCAGACCAGGGTTTTCCAGTGCATGGCCAAGAAAGTACTGGGGCCTGTGGTTTCTGATAATTCTTAAAGCAAATATGACAATTTTTTGTTACCCCAGCAATATCCTGGTCTATTTTTGGCCACCAAACCCAACTTCTAGCTTCTGCTTTCATAGCATTTATGTCATTATGGCCTACATGCAGCTGTTCCAAAATCTTATATCTTAGTTCCCCAGGCACCTCCACTCTATTCCTATACAAGAGTACATCCTGGTGAATACTAAGGTCAGCCTTTACTGCAGTAATAAATTATCATCCCAACCATATTTAGCATATTTCATCAATAGATTTAATTTGGGATCTCTACCAGTAGCTTATTAATAGTCTGGAATGAAATATCCTCAAAGGACATAGATTCCACCAGGTTAACATACTCCACTGGAATACTGAAATTAAATTCTTCTGTCCAAGGCAATCTACTTAATGCATCAGCTACGAAATTATCTTTGCCTGGCTTAAACTCTAAATCATACTCAAACTGCGAGAGTACTAATGCCCATCTTTGAATACTAGCATTGGCATTAACTGGAATTTGTTTACCTATGCCAAACAATCCTAGCAGGGATTTATGGTCTGTTCTAGCAAGAAATTTCATTCCCAGCAGAAAATACTTCAGTTTTTTTTACACCATATACCAAAGCTAAGGCGTCTTTATCTAACTGAGAATAATTCTGTTCTGCGGAAGATAATGATAGCAAAACATACTACTTTATCTTGACCATCTACTTCCTGTAATAATACACAACCTACCCCTACTAGGGAAGCATCTACCTCCAGTTTTAAAGGGAGTCTACCAGTAAAATTAGTAAGCACTGGAGAATTTATCAATTATGAACTTACAAAAATATGTAACCATCCTAACAAAAGTCTGTACTTACCCAACTGATGTTGGGGCTGGGGCATCTACTATAGCCGCTACATTTTTGTGAGAAGGAGTAAAGCCCTTACCTGAAATATGGTACCCCAGGTATTCAATTGCCTTGGTCTTCAATGTTGTTTTACCCTTATTAATATTCACAGTTTGCTTTTGCAGAAGATTCAAAACGTGTCCTAAAGTAGTAGTGTGGCTGACGAGAATAAGTACTTAGGAATACTTATCGGGGCCGGGGGCAGATGCTTATCCTATGGTTCCCTGTTTGAGGACGGCCTGACGAACATCACTAAGGCGCCACTCAAACCCCAACAGAGGCTATACCTATTAAAACTCCACATAATCCCCAAGATGAACCACCAGCTTGTTCTCGGACGCGTGTTTAAGACGGAATTAGCGAGGCTTGACCTGCGGCATGCCATTCGTGGCTGGCTGCGGCTGCCTCATGATACTCCTAATGCCGATTTTTATGCCGAAGTGAAGGACGGTGGACTAGGGATACCCGACTTTGCCACATCAATCCGCCTACAGAAGAACAAGCGTCTCGGGGCGTTAGTAGAGTCGGAGGATCCAGTGGTAGTGGCAGCGGCTCTCATACCCGCGTTCCAAGCGCGAATGCGTCGATGGGTAAACCCGACCACGGCCGCCGGAACCCCTTCTAACAGAACGACTGAGCGCTCTAGGAAGTGGAAAGCAAAACTATATAGCATGGTCGACGGTGCCGGCCTTGCGTCATCTTGTGAGGTTCCATCTTGCCACAAGTGGGTCGCGTCCGGTACCCGTCTGTTAAGAGGAGGAGATTTTGCTCACGCTATCCAGATTAGGGCAAACGCTGTAGCCACGCCGTCTAGAGCAGCTAGGGGTAGACCCGAGGCTTCTGGTCTCTGCGATGTTTACTAGAAACCAGGGATCCTGGGCCACATATCCCAAGCATGCCACAAGACACATGGGGCTCGGGTGAAACGTCATGACGATATCACCCGGTTCGTAGCCGGCCGCCTGCTGCAAAGAGGTTTTGAGGTAGAATGTGGAGTCCGTATACCGGATAGAAGGACCTTCTGTAAGCCTGACATCATAGCTTGGAAAGGTGATGAGGCCTTTATATTAGACACCCAGTCTCTGCTGATAACTTCCCACTCTCCCGTCCACATCAGAGCAAGTGCGACAAGTACGGCAGCCCCAGAGATCCTTCAAAAGGTCAGGGAATATACCGGGAAGCGCACAGCATCCACCTCTTCAATAACCCTTAATTGGAGGGGAGGATGGTGCAAGGAGAGTGCGCGTGGTCTACTGGATATGGGACTCACCAAGAGCGACCTTGAGATTTGCTCTGTAAAAGCCCTGACCTGGACATATTCCATCTACAGAATATGGTCCACGACCATATCTAGAGGCAGACCACCTTAGTCCCAGGATCACCGTGCACAAGGTGCATAAGGGTTAATATAGTCTCGCCTAGGTGAACCGCAACCAGGATAGCTGGTAGCCAACTATCTAAGCAGAGTCGTCATCTGGAGTACCACTTCTCCAAATGATGTCTCACAAGAGGGTGGATGACCTGGCCGGAGCCCACGAGTGGGTAAGGCGGCGGTCGGAGGGACCCCCATGCGCATACATGATATCCCTCTCGATCCGGGCCCTTGTTAGGAGCTTCCACTGTGAGTAGTTTCCCATGTATGCCGACGTCAAGTCATCAATCCTGCCGCTTAGGCAGCTTGCTGTTTTGGCCTGCAGCGTTAGTTCTTTTTTAATGATATTCTGTGCACCTCTCCCTTTGTGTGCTGTGTCCCATATAAGAAATAAACAAATACAAAAGAATTTTCCATTTAATATATGTTTCTTTTTCAGGTTATTATTGTGTGTTATTAGTATCATCTTAACTCTTGTGGGTTGTGATGAGATCTGCAATTTATGTGTATTTTAGTTTGTTTCATAGGGAATTAGGTATGCTTAAGGGTGCCTTCTCGCCATGCCTTATGGTTGGGGGGATTGGTGCCCTGAAGCTACATAAACACCCAATACCCCCCCAAAGTGGCAAGGGGAGTTAGGGGACAACAATAGCATCATGCTCTTCCTCATTCTCCCTGCATACAATAATGTCATCTAAAAAACTAGCTACACCTTCAATGTTTACTAACAACTGGGACATGAATCTCTGAAAAATTGCTGGAGACAAAGAGAGTCCAAAAGGAACTTTTATACTTAAATAACCCCTTGTCGGTATTAATCACTAACAATTTCTGGCACTCCTCCTCTACAGGAATTTGCAAGTAAGCATCTTTCAGGCCTATCTTGGAAAAGATTGCCCTCTTGCAGACCACTGACAACAACTCATCTATCTTAGGTAAAGGGTACTTCTCACAGTGAATGCGATTGTTCAGTTCCATGAAGTCTGCACAGATTCTCAAAGGATTTCTGATCCGCCTTCAACACTGGTACAATTGGGGCTGCCCACTCACTATGCGTAAGTGGCTCTAAGATGCCTTCTGCCACATGCTTTGCCAGGGCTGATTCTATCAATTGCTTTTAATGAAACGGAACTATTCTTGCAATGAAAAATTTAGGTGAATCCCTGCTTTTCAGGTGAACTTTTGCCACCATGCTATTGATGGGCTTATCTGCCTCCACTGAATATTTATCTAACATATGTTCAGCACTTTTAATTGTTTTAACTATCGACAATTCAAATAGGCCCGCCAAGAAAATTCCCACTTTTTCCATGAGATCATTACCACATAGGCTAGGATTATGTGAATCCACAACATAAAAATCCTGGACAATTTCTTTTTCATTATAACCTGCTTTTGCCGATACCTTGTCATAGACCTTAATCGGTGTATTATCGTATGCACTAAATGATTTTTCAATTAGTTTTACATTCAATTGCAAGGTATCTGCCCAATCTCTAGACAATTTTGACATTGCAGCATCAGTGTCCAATTCCAAGGGAACTAACTTCCCATTAATTACAAAATTTACTACTTGTGACTTCACTGAACATACCTTATCTTTCACCGCATATAATCTGCTTTCGTCACCTGGAGCTTCTTCAGACGGGTTACCTTCTTCTACTGCCTTGACGACATTACCACTAACTCTTCTTCCTGCATTCCTTGGTCGTCTCGAATCCCAGGCCTTGCTGTTCCTGTTCAGATATTATCTACACACTTTCTTTAAGTGCCCTTCCTTGTTATAAAAGTTACATATATATTCACGAACTTGCACTCTCTACTACCGTGATTGTACCCACAGTGTTTACATCTGGTCTGGCTATGTACTACCTTAATTTCTTGAGAAGATTTCGAACTTCCAAAAGCCCTTTCCAGATTCAACATCTTCTCGAGCACTGTCCATGAAGTCATCGATTGTAGATCCAAGTTTTCTGCCACCAGGTTAGGGAAAACTATCTCATTTTCTACTGCCATTAACAACTGGTCCCGCACCCGGCCGTCCAAATGTGATGTAACTATATAACCTGAGCTCGTAAAAGCATCTTAGTCACCTTCAGTGATTAAGTGCTTAATTTCACACTAGTTTCTTTATCAGCTATCTCACCCTGTCAGAGTAAAAGAGACAAATGTATGTGAATGCATGTGTGTGTGTGTATAAATATATATGTATATATGTATGCGTACGTATATGTGTGTGTGTGTGTATGTACATGTATGTGTATAAAGTATATATGCAAGCTGATCAGAATTACATTTCACCTTTGTAAATGCACATTAATGACACTATGTAAAGGACACATCGAACACTTTAGGGCATACGTAAATCTGTGTATCTATGTATTTACGTATGTAGGTTAGCTTAACATTTTAAAAGCACCGAATCACCTTCTGTGGTTGATTGTTCAATAAACCCCTGAACTATATGTTTAACACATCTCTAACCCTGTCCATGGAGGTCAGAAGAAAGTGTATATATTCTGGTTAGCATTGTAAATGTGTGGCCACGTCTGTGGTAGAAAATAATAATAATAAAAAAAAAACTGTGCTCCGAAGTTGCAGTGGTTCGTCAACGCCTTCAAGTCCGCATATAAATCGTGTTCGGATTCCTGCTGCTTTTTCGTCCTCTTCTGGAAATCCATCAAACTCCTGTGATATGAAAGTTTCACTACATAATGATGTTTAAGCAGGGTAATCAGGTCTACATAAGTCTTCGTGTGGGGTAACTCTGATGCACACAAAATACCGAAAACATTGTATAATTCAGAACCCAGTGAAACTAAGAGTACTGCTTTTTTGTTGGCGTCCTTAATCCCAAGGTACTGAAAGTTTGCTTACAGAAGGCTGAGCCAAGGTCCAATGAGATCTTGGTAGTGTTAAACGGCTCCATTGAAATTAGCGGGGTAGCCATGGCCACGGTAGGTTGCACAACTCAACTGTTATATGCCAAGCGTCCACCCGTCCACACGATGTACCCTGCTCTCTCCTGATCCTCACACCTCGTCTCGTACACCAGACACTGCCTTAAGTGTTTAATAATCCTCGTCGCCACTGTTACATTTGAAGGCGGAAGAGAAATTTTTTTCGTCCACATGGTTTATTGTCAACAACCAACAACCACAAAAAAACAATTATATGGTACATAACTTATTATTTACAAGATCATAAACAAAAGAGCATCTGCTCCAAACATGCTACACCCCAACATCTGTAGTACTCAATCCCAACAACACCAAAATACATTACTAAGCACTTTATTTAACAAAAGACACGTTTATTTATATCCTAGCTGTAATTAAGTCCCATGAGGCAATGGTATCTCACAGATGGAACATGAGTACTCTAGAGCACATTACCTTATCCTGCAATTACCGGCCACAAATGTTGAATGGCTGTCCTTAGGTACTTTTGGACAGCCAAGTCACACCCAAGACACACTAAATATTTTCTCACAAGCTTACCAGTGGAGGAAAGCTCCACCCACAATTAGTTTCCTAGGCTCAATAAACCGGCCTCTCCAAGTCTAGAGCCAATGATTTCAAAAGTCCTGTTCTAGGCCTTGGTCCAGCCAACCAGTGCCATGACTAGCTCCACCCATTAGGCCTCCCTGGGTTTCCACTAATCGAGCTCCAGAATTGGCAATAGGCCTGCCCAGAAGGTTATGTTTCCCTGCTGCAGATTTCTCACTCCTTCCCACGAGTGAGAACAATGAGTTTATTGCCCCTCATTTGTCAATGGCTATAGAGAAGTTAGGAAAGGGGAAACGGTTGGGGAACGGGCTGGTGAGGAGGATTGGGGAAGAAGCGGACGATTTTCCTGCTACGTCTCACTTGCCTAAGGACACTTGAATCCACAGTTTTATGCAGGTGTGGGCTAGCACGACAAAGGAGAGGGGAGGGGAAATAAATATGGGGAGGGAATAACAAAAAAGGGTGGGGAATGGGGGAAGGAGATATGCTAGGTCTTGTGTGTGACCAAGACGTCATGCACTGCTAAAGAAACGAATCTTATTTCTGTAGAAATAATGGCTTTTTGTTTCTTTATTATAGGTTAGGTTAGGTTCGTTCGGTAGGGTTGATGAATTGAATACAAAATATATGAGCAATGATAAAATAAGCAGAGATATGAGTGGATACAAGACATTATTGCAAAGCCTGTGATGACACTTACTGAGATAAGTTGAGCCGTTAAGAGATTTTACCTAATGTGTTAATGAGAGGTTAGATCACTCACTAGAACCGCTTTGTGACATCATGGGCGGCTAAAGCATCGTGCCCCATTGGTGGAGCAGACCTCATTGGGGATGATGACTATTCTATTAAGGTTATAAGAACAAAGAATGAAAGTAACTGCAGAAGGACTATTTTACCCATACGAGGCAGTTTCTATTCATATCTACCTAATCTAGTTCATATACATGTACACTGAATGAGTATTTTGATTGGATATAGAGGGATATATGCTACAGTGGGGTGTTTTGGGCGATAATGAGATGTGCATGGGATTAGCAGTGTGGGAGGAATAAATGAAAATGTCTGAGTGATGTTATAGCTTTTGTTTTGAAAATTTTATAATAACAAATATTTGCATGTACTTGGAGACTCCAACAGGGGTTGAGTAGTGTTCCTATGTTTAACATGAGCTGGAGATCCTGTATGGTTCCCTACAAAGGCCTTCTGCAATTTTATTTCTTGTATTCAATATGCAGTCTTAACTAGAAAAATTATGTTTTAAAAATTGGGAACAATAAAAAAATGGGTTTGAATACGCTATGACTGTAGACAGGCTTATTATGAGAAGATTATGGATGACGTAATTGAACATTTGGCTCGACGGACTTTTAACCCTTTTGAACGAATTTTTAAGGGACTAAAAGGCCAGCAATCACTCGTTGGGGTGTTGAAAAACAAGCTAGAGGAAAGCCGGCCTTTCAATCCCTTTGCGCGATTTTTTTAGGGGCAAGAAGGTGAGCAATAACTCCCCAGGGGAAACGAAAACAGACTCGGATAATTTGGAGTCTTTTAATCCCATTAAGCGAAATTTTCAGGGAGTTCAAGGTGAGCAATCACTCCCCGGGGTAACGAAAACGGACCCGGACAAATTGGAGCTGTCGAAAAAAGCCAATTGGCTCCAACTTGTCCGAGTTTACACTACTACAACTGTTGTCCAAATACATTAAATAGGATGTTACGTTGGTTATTCAAATACAGTAAGTGGGACGTTACATTGGTACTCTAAATACAATAAGTGGGACGTTACGTTGGTAGTCCAAATACGTTAAGTGGGTCATTACGTTGGTGGTCCAAATACAGTTAGCTGTACTTTACCTTGGTAGTCCAAATACATTAAGTTGAACATTACGTTGGTAGTCCAAATACTGAAAGTGGACGTTATATTGGTAGTCCAAATACAGTAACTGAGACGTTACGTTTGTAGTCCAATTACAATAGGTGGAAGGTTATGTTGGCAATCCAAATACAGCAAGTAGGATGTAACGTTATATATTCAAATGCATTAATGGAGCCCTGTTGCTTATACAGGGCTCCATACAGGGCACACACACACACACACACAACAGGGCTTATACAGCCCTGTTGTGTGTGTGTGTGTGTGTGTGTGTGTGTGTGTGTGTGTGTGTGTGTGTGTGTGTGTGTGTGTGTGTGTGTGTGTGTGTGTGTGTGTGTGTGTGTGTGTGTGTGTGTGTGTGTGTGTGTGTGTGTGTGTGTGTGTGTGTGTGTGTGTGTGTGTGTGTGTGTGTGTGTGTGTGTGTGTGTGGAATATATATATATATATTCCCATCACTGAAATATAAGAAAAACATTTAAAAATGAAATGAAAATATGAAAAAAATATAAATATAAACAATACTCACGAAATGAATGGTATGGTAAACAACACAGCTCAATTCTAATGCAATTCACTCAAAATAATAAATAAAAATAAAAATAAATAAAAATCTATGAAAATTCAATTTATCAATGCAATCAGAAACATTGAAATGGAATTGTAACATCTTTAGTATGGAATGTGTGTGTTGCTCTTACATGCAACAGATGTCCCTGTTTTTCAAGAAAAACATAGTTTTACCTGTCACAGGTGTGGTACCGATACTTATACTTACGAAATGAACCGTATGGTAAACAACACAGCTCAATTCCAACACAATGTCACACAAAATAATTCAATAAAAATAAAATAAATTGAAATCTATGAAATACAATTTATCAATGCAATCGGAAAAATTGAAATGGAATTCGTGACATATTTAGTATAGCGTGCATGTTGCTATTATGTGCAATAGATGGCGCTGTTTTTCAAAAACGCATGTTTTTACCTGTCACAGGGGTGGCATCTATATAGTAGGTATATAAAACGACATGCCTATTCGAATGCAAAGTTGTGTCAAAATTTCAAAGCAATCGGCGAAGAACTTTCGGAGATTACAGCATGTGTTGCTCTTACGTCCATCAGATGGCGCTGTTTTTTAAAAAAAATCATGTTTTTTCCCTGTCACAGGTGAGTTATGTATATAGTAGGATATATAAAATATATATAAATAGGAAATATAACTTTCGGAGGATATATAAAAAGACGCGCCAATTCGAATGCTACGATGTGTCAATATTTCAAAAGCAATCAGTGAAGAGGTTTTGAAGATTACCCTCACATGAAAAACACAGTTTTTCAGAAAAAGCATGTTTTCTTTTACCGTCACAGACATGACATCTATATAGTCTGTATATAAAAACCTGCTCAGATGCGAATGGAACGTTGTGGGAAAATTTCAAAGCAATTGGTGAAGAACTTTCGGAGATTTGCAGTTAAGCACAAATAAACATTTCCATTTATATATATATATATAAATGATATATATATATATATATATATATATATATATATATATATATATATATATATATATATATATATATATATATATATATATATATATATATATATATATATATATATATATATACTAGTATATTTTGGTAGCAGTCTTTCCTGTAGACATATATTATTAAATATGACCAAAAAAGTAAGATTAATAATTCTAACACGAATTTTCTCAATCTTTCGTACATTTCTTTTCACTGTTGGAGGTAAATCAAAAATCAATTCTTCAAAATTCATTTTTATTTCTAGTCTGACGCGACACGAGCGCGTTTCGTAAAACTTATTACATTTTCAAAGACTTTAGCTTACAAATACACAACTGAATAGAAGAATAGAACTGATTGATTGATTGATTGATAAAGATTAAGCCACCCAAAAGGTGGCACGGGCATGAATAGCCCATAAGTGGTGGCCCTTTTGAGCCATTACCAGTATCAAGAGCTGATACTGGAGATCTGTGGAGGTGCGACTGCACCCTGCGTGACGGGAGATGTCTCCCGTGTGGAGAAGGGATTGATTGATTGATGAAGATTAAGCCACCCGAAAGGTGGCACGGGCATGAATAGCCCGTAAGTGGTGGCCCTTTTAAGCCATTACCAGTATCAAAAGCTGATACTGAAGATCTGTGGAGGTGCGAATGCACCCTGCATGACGGGAGATGTCTCCCTTATGAATGTGTTAAGATGAAGATGAAGCCACCCAAAACGTGGCACGGGCATGAATAGCTCGTAATTGGTGGCCCTTTTGAGCCATTACCAGTATCAATAGATGATACTAGAGATCTGTGGAGGTGCGACTGCACCCAGCCTGACGGGAGATGTCTCCCGGACCAAATGGTGACCAGCAACAAATGTCTGATTGATTGATTGATAAAGATTAAGCCACCCAAGAGGTGGCACGGGCATGAATAGCCCATAAGTGGTATAATTTTTTTCTCTCAGTATTCTGAGGTTGCATTTTAACCATCAAGCTGTTATCGTGGGGGAGGATACTGCTTCACAGTCTTTATGAGGGTGTCCAGCTGCTGGACACCTTTGTTGACCAGGAGAGTGGCTGTGTTGATGGCTTCAGGGTGGCCACTGCATGATTCAGGAACTCTTAAAGCTCTTCTAAGGTCATTGGTTGCTTCACATTCCAGAAGATAGTGAAGTAATGGCTTTTCTGTGACAGTTTGGCAGAAGATGCACTCTCTCTGTCGGGGTTCACCAATCTCCCAGTTGCATCTGTAACCTAGACGTAGTCTATATAGCCTAACTGCTATTTCCCTGTGGATTCCTTTTGGGATATTTAACCTTTCTAATTTGGTTGCCTGAAGTTACCATGTTGCAGATGGCAAACCTTCAGCTATTCTCTGGTGCAGGTAGGCTTTCTTGAGATGTGAGAGTTTTTTGGTGATGATGTTTTTTATGTTCTCTAGGCTGGGTTGAATTGTTTTATGTATCACTGGATGACGAGTTGCCAATTTAGCAATTTTATCAGCTTTTTCATTTAATGGGATTCCAATATGGGATGGGATCCAGTTTAAAGTTATGTTGAGGCCTTTGCCTTTAGCGACTGCTCCTTGATACAAAATGGTGGTAATTATTTCCACATTATCTTTCCACTGTTTTTGTCCTAGTATTTGAAGTGCAGCTTTTGAGTCTGTGTGTATGATTGCATTTTGAGTGTTTTGTGCAATCACATATGCGAATGCCTGTTGTATGGCAAACAGCTCAGTTTGGGTTGATGATACTAGTCCTCCCAGTCTCCAATATGCCTGAACGCTGGTCGTGCAAAGAGCAGCGCCTGCACTCTCATATTCTGTGTCCACCGATCCGTCTGTGAAGGTGTGGGTGGCTCCTGCTACTGCTATGCTATACATTTGCTCTTCTATTATGCGCCTTAGGATTGTCGGATCATAGGCAGCCTTTTTCATTGGGAGACTTTCTATTACTATTTTGAAAGTAGGCTCTTCCCACGGGGCGGAAGGAGTGTAATTTGGGTGTGGATGATCACCCTCTCTATCAAGAATCATGTTTTTTAAATGTAGTCTGTTTAGGACTTTTCCTGCTCTTGCAACCCAAGAGTTTCCATTGTTTTGGCCTAGTCCAACCACCAAGGCCTGCCGTACTGGGATTGGATCAGAAGAAATAATTATCTTACTGATAATTGTAGCTGTCCTTTGTGATATTCTTTCTTGTAGAGAGGGCAAACCCGTCTCCAGTCTAAGAGTTTCAAGCCTGGTCCACATGGGGGCTCCCAGTCCAGCTCTCATAGCATTGTTTTGGGCAACTTCAAGCTTTTTCCACTGTAGGTGTGATAGATTTGTGAGTGCAGGTGCGGCATAATCGATCACTGATCTGACTGCCTGTACATAGTATGTGCGAAGGACTTGCAGATTGGTTCCTCCAGAAAGGGAGGTTAGCGACCTGAGGATTGCCGTCCGGGCCGCAGTTCGCTCTCTCAAGTAAGTGACCTCAGCATTGAAATTCATGTGTGTCCAGGATGATTCCTAGATACTGATAGGCGTCGACCCATTCTATTGGTTGACCCTGTACTGTGAGTTGGATGTTGGGCTTCGCTATTTTTATGGGCATGGCCTTTGACTTTGAGGGGTTGAGTTTGATCCCAATCTGTTTTGCCTCTTTACTGATGCAGTCTAAGCATTTGGGTGCAAGGCGCGCCACATCCCTTCCTTTTATGATGATGACAAAGTCGTCCGCGTAGTTTAGCAGCCTGCAGTGATGTGGGAGTTTCAACCTCATTATTCTTTCCATTAAACAGTTGAAGAGAAGAGGGCTAAGAATACCTCCTTGCGGTGTACCATTTTCATGGCTTTTGTACTCAGAGACTGTGCCATGAAGTTTTACTTTTGCTTATCTGTTTATGAGACAGTTTTTGGTCCAGGAGAGCAGGTTGCCTCTGACCTCTTTGTCAATGAGGCAGCAGAGAATATCTGGGGCGCTAGCCAGTTCAAAGGCTTTTTCGAGGTCCAGGAATATCAGCATTCCTGGTCTGTAGAATAGAACTTACGCATCTCCGATTTTATATCTACATTTGAGTGAGGTGGATGGGGTGAGGTGACATTAATAGGGTATTAATTTCATCAACACAAGACAGAACAAGAGGTGGCATTAATAGGGTATTAATTTCATCAACACAAGACAGAACAAGAGGTGGCATTAATAGGGTATTAATTTCATCAACACAAGACAGAACACGAAACAATGGGGATTGAATAGAAGTGTTTGTAGAAAGCCTATTGGTCCATATTTCTTGATGCTTCTATATTGGAGCGGAGTCTTGAGGTGGGTAGAATATAATTGTGCATTAATTGGCTGTTGATTGCTGGTGTTGACTTCTTGATGTGTAGTGCCTCGCAAACGTCAAGCCGCCTGCTATCGCTGTATCTATCGATGATTTCTGTGTTGTTTACTAGGATTTCTCTGGCGATGGTTTGGTTGTAGGAAGAGATTATATGTTCCTTAATGGAGCCCTGTTGCTTATGCATCGTTAAACGCCTAGAAAGAGATGTTGTTGTCTTGCCTATATACTGGGTTTTTTGGAGCTTACAGTCCCCAAGAGGGCATTTGAAGGCATAGACGACGTTAGTCTCTTTTAAAGCGTTCTGTTTTGTGTCTGGAGAGTTTCTCATGAGTAGGCAGGCCGTTTTTCTGGTTTTATAGTAAATCGTCAGTTGTATCCTCTGATTTTTGTCTGTAAGGATAACGTTTCTATTAACAATATTTTTCAGGACCCTTTCCTCCGTTTTATGAGCTGTGGAAAAGAAGTTCCTGTAAAATAGTTTAATAGGGGGTATAGGTGTTTTGTTAGTTGTCTCTTCAGAGGTTGCATGGCGTTTCACTTTCCTTCTTATGATGACTTCGACGAAACCATTGGAGAAGCCGTTGTTGACTAGACCTGCCTTACCCTACAGAGTTCTTCGTCGACTTGCTTCCATTCTAAGCTGTGGCTGAGAGCACGGTCGACATATGCGTTAACAACACTCCTCTTGTACCTGTCTGGGCAGTCGCTGTTGGCATTTAGGCCCATTCCTATGTTCGTTTCCTTAGTGTAGACTGCAGTGTGGAAACCTCCGCTCTTTTCCATGACTGTTACATCTAGAAAGGGCAGCTTCCCATCCTTTTCCATCTCGTAAGTGAAACGCAGCACGGAACTCTGCTCAAATGACTCCTTCAGCTCCTGCAGATGTCTGACATCAGGTACCTGTGTAAAAATGTCGTCAACATACCTGCAGTATATGGCCGGTTTCAAGTTCATGTCGACTAAGACTTTTTGCTCGATGGTACCCATGTAGAAGTTTGCAAACAGGACACCTAGGGAAGAACCCATGGCGACCCCATCTACTTGCTTATACATGTGCCCATCCGGGCTCAAGAAGGGTGCCTCTTTAGTACAAGCTTGGAGTAGTTTCCTCAAAATATTTTCTGGTATGTCAAGAGGAGTACAGGCTGGATCACGATACACTCTGTCGGCTATCATCCCGATTGTCTCGTCCACAGGTACATTGGTAAACAGCGATTCTACGTCCAACGAGGCTCTTATCCCTGTGGCCCGTGTGCCCCGCAGTAAGTCAACAAATTCCTTTGGAGACTTCAGGCTGAAGGCGCAGGGAACATAAGGAGTCAGCAGGCCGTTGAGTCGCTTCGCCAGTCTGTACGTGGGTGTGGGTATCTGGCTAATGATTGGCCGAAGTGGGTTTCCAGGCATGTGTGTCTTGACATTTCCATACGCATATCCAGGTTTATATTCCCCAATGATCTTTGGCAGGTGGAGTCCGGATTTCTTGGAGTTCACAGTTTCGATCAGTTTGTTGACCTTTGCTTTTAATTCGGCTGTAGTGTCCTTCGTTACCCTTTGGAACTTAGTTTGGTCAGAGAGAATGATGTTCATTTTCGCCAGATATTCGTCTTTTTTAAGAATGACATATATTGGCGACTTGTCACCTCTCCTGACAACTATCTCCTTGTTCTCACGAAGGCTTTTAGCTGCCGCTTTGAGCTCGGGGGACAGTATGGTGCTTCTGTAATTGCCTCGATTCTTTCCTCCTTCTGCAATAAGTTCTGCTTGTAAGGTATCTTTGGTAGTGACCTTCTTTTGTGTCTCGAGGTCGAATATGTCGTCCAACAGAATTTCCAACTCTACTTTCCGGGCCATCTCACTCGGTCTGGACATAACATGACAGTTTATGCCCAGATTTAGGAGAGTGACTTGGTCCTCAGTGAGGTTAATTCCTGCAAGGTTCAAGAAGCCATCTCTTGGTCGTGGAATTGCCATAGGTCCTCCATATAATGTTGTTAGTTTCTTGATAATCCTTGTTTCAGTGCTGAGGTCATGTCGGTCTGTGAGGATGTCGAGGTGTTGTTCAATGCGGGTACGGATACTTTCGTCGATGTTGCTATTTCTCCACTCGTTTGTAGCATGAAGTAGTTGCGTTTTGGTGTCTTTGATTTCATTCTCTGCCTTGTATATCTGATCACGAATCAGATCCTGGCGATATTTTATCGTGAAGGCTTGATTCCTTGCTGCTGGGTCGTGCGCTTTAATATTAGTATATTTTGGTAGCAGTGTTTCCTGTAGACATATATTATTAAATATGACCGAAAAAGTAAGATTAATAATTCTAACACGAATTTTCTCAATCTTTCGTACATTTCTTTTCATTTCCAAGCTTGTACTAAAGAGGCACCCTTCTTGAGCCCGAATGGGCACATGTATAAGCAAGTAGATGGGGTCGCCATGGGTTCTCCCCTAGGTGTCCTGTTTGCAAACTTCTACATGGGTACCATCGAGCAAAAAGTCTTAGTCGACATGAACTTGAAACCGGCCATATACTGCAGGTATGTTGACGACATTTTTACACAGGTACCTGATGTCAGCCATCTGCAGGAGCTGAAGGAGGCATTTGAGCAGAGTTCCGTGCTGCGTTTCACTTACGAGATGGAAAAGGATGGGAAGCTGCCCTTTCTAGATGTAACAGTCATGGAAAAGAGCGGAGGTTTCCACACTGCAGTCTACACTAAGGAAACGAACATAGGAATGTGCCTAAATGCCAACAGCGACTGCCCAGACAGGTACAAGAGGAGTGTTGTTAACGCATATGTCGACCGTGCTCTCAGCCACAGCTCAGAATGGAAGCAAGTCGACGAAGAACTCTGTAGGGTAAGGCAGGTCCTAGTCAACAACGGCTTCTCCAATGGTTTCGTCGAAGACATCATAAGAAGGAAAGTGAAACGCCATGCAACCTCTGAAGAGACAACTTACACAACACCTATACCCCCTATTAAACTATTTTACAGGAACTTCTTTTCCACAGCTCATAAAACGGAGGAAAGGGTCCTGAAAGATATTGTTAATAGAAACGTTATCCCTACAGACAAAAATCAGAGGATACAACTGACGATTTACTATAAAACCAGAAAAACGGCCTGCCTACTCATGAGAAACTCTCCAGACACAAAACAGAACGCTTTAAAAGAGACTAACATCGTCTATGCCTTCAAATGCCCTCTTGGGGACTGTAAGCTCCAAAAAACCCAGTATATAGGCAAGACAACAACATCTCTTTCTAGGCGTTTAACGATGCATAAGCAACAGGGCTCCATTAAGGAACATATAATCTCTTCCTACAACCAAACCATCGCCAGAGAAATCCTAGTAAACAACACAGAAATCATCGATAGATACAGCGATAGCAGGCGGCTTGACGTTTGCGAGGCACTACACATCAAGAAGTCAACACCAGCAATCAACAGCCAATTAATGCACAATTATATTCTACCCACCTCAAGACTCCGCTCCAATATAGAAGCATCAAGAAATATGGACCAATAGGCTTTCTACAAACACTTCTATTCAATCCCCATTGTTTCGTGTTCTGTCTTGTGTTGATGAAATTAATACCCTATTAATGCCACCTCTTGTTCTGTCTTGTGTTGATGAAATTAATACCCTATTAATGCCACCTCTTGTTCTGTCTTGTGTTGATGAAATTAATACCCTATTAATGTCACCTCACCCCATCCACCTCACTCAAATGTAGATATAAAATCGGAGATGCGTAAGTTCTATTCTACAGACCAGGAATGCTGATATTCCTGGACCTCGAAAAAGCCTTTGAACTGGCTAGCGCCCCAGATATTCTCTGCTGCCTCATTGACAAAGAGGTCAGAGGCAACCTGCTCTCCTGGACCAAAAACTGTCTCATAAACAGATAAGCAAAAGTAAAACTTCATGGCACAGTCTCTGAGTACAAAAGCCATGAAAATGGTACACCGCAAGGAGGTATTCTTAGCCCTCTTCTCTTCAACTGTTTAATGGAAAGAATAATGAGGTTGAAACTCCCACATCACTGCAGGCTGCTAAACTACGCGGACGACTTTGTCATCATCATAAAAGGAAGGGATGTGGCGCGCCTTGCACCCAAATGCTTAGACTGCATCAGTAAAGAGGCAAAACAGATTGGGATCAAACTCAACCCCTCAAAGTCAAAGGCCATGCCCATAAAAATAGCGAAGCCCAACATCCAACTCACAGTACAGGGTCAACCAATAGAATGGGTCGACGCCTATCAGTATCTAGGAATCATCCTGGACACACATGAATTTCAATGCTGAGGTCACTTACTTGAGAGAGCGAACTGCGGCCCGGACGGCAATCCTCAGGTCGCTAACCTCCCTTTCTGGAGGAACCAATCTGCAAGTCCTTCGCACATACTATGTAAAGGCAGTCAGATCAGTGATCGATTATGCCGCACCTGCACTCACAAATCTATCACACCTACAGTGGAAAAAGCTTGAAGTTGCCCAAAACAATGCTATGAGAGCTGGACTGGGAGCCCCCATGTGGACCAGGCTTGAAACTCTTAGACTGGAGACGGGTTTGCCCTCTCTACAAGAAAGAATATCACAAAGGACAGCTACAATTATCAGTAAGATAATTATTTCTTCTGATCCAATCCCAGTACGGCAGGCCTTGGTGGTTGGACTAGGCCAAAACAATGGAAACTCTTGGGTTGCAAGAGCAGGAAAAGTCCTAAACAGACTACATTTAAAAAACATGATTCTTGATAGAGAGGGTGATCATCCACACCCAAATTACACTCCTTCCGCCCCGTGGGAAGAGCCTACTTTCAAAATAGTAATAGAAAGTCTCCCAATGAAAAAGGCTGCCTATGATCCGACAATCCTAAGGCGCATAATAGAAGAGCAAATGTATAGCATAGCAGTAGCAGGAGCCACCCACACCTTCACAGACGGATCGGTGGACACAGAATATGAGAGTGCAGGCGCTGCTCTTTGCACGACCAGCGTTCAGGCATATTGGAGACTGGGAGGACTAGTATCATCAACCCAAACTGAGCTGTTTGCCATACAACAGGCATTCGCATATGTGATTGCACAAAACACTCAAAATGCAATCATACACACAGACTCAAAAGCTGCACTTCAAATACTAGGACAAAAACAGTGGAAAGATAATGTGGAAATAATTACCACCATTTTGTATCAAGGAGCAGTCGCTAAAGGCAAAGGCCTCAACATAACTTTAAACTGGATCCCATCCCATATTGGAATCCCATTAAATGAAAAAGCTGATAAAATTGCTAAATTGGCAACTCGTCATCCAGTGATACATAAAACAATTCAACCCAGCCTAGAGAACATAAAAAACATCATCACCAAAAAACTCTCACATCTCAAGAAAGCCTACCTGCACCAGAGAATAGCTGAAGGTTTGCCATCTGCAACATGGTAACTTCAGGCAACCAAATTAGAAAGGTTAAATATCCCAAAAGGAATCCACAGGGAAATAGCAGTTAGGCTATATAGACTACGTCTAGGTTACAGATGCAACTGGGAGATTGGTGAACCCGGACAGAGAGAGTGCATCTTCTGCCAAACTGTCACAGAAAAGCCATTACTTCACTATCTTCTGGAATGTGAAGCAACCAATGACCTTAGAAGAGCTTTAAGAGTTCCTGAATCATGCAGTGGCCACCCTGAAGCCATCAACACAGCCACTCTCCTGGTCAACAAAGGTGTCCAGCAGCTGGACACCCTCATAAAGACTGTGAAGCAGTATCCTCCCCCACGATAACAGCTTGATGGTTAAAATGCAACCTCAGAATACTGAGAGAAAAAAATTATACCACTTATGGGCTATTCATGCCCGTGCCACCTCTTGGGTGGCTTAATCTTTATCAATCAATCAATCAGACATTTGTTGCTGGTCACCATTTGGTCCGGGAGACATCTCCCGTCAGGCTGGGTGCAGTCGCACCTCCACAGATCTCTAGTATCATCTATTGATACTGGTAATGGCTCAAAAGGGCCACCAATTACGAGCTATTCATGCCCGTGCCACGTTTTGGGTGGCTTCATCTTCATCTTAACACATTCATAAGGGAGACATCTCCCGTCATGCAGGGTGCATTCGCACCTCCACAGATCTTCAGTATCAGCTTTTGATACTGGTAATGGCTTAAAAGGGCCACCACTTACGGGCTATTCATGCCCGTGCCACCTTTCGGGTGGCTTAATCTTCATCAATCAATCAATCCCTTCTCCACACGGGAGACATCTCCCGTCACGCAGGGTGCAGTCGCACCTCCACAGATCTCCAGTATCAGCTCTTGATACTGGTAATGGCTCAAAAGGGCCACCACTTATGGGCTATTCATGCCCGTGCCACCTTTTGGGTGGCTTAATCTTTATCAATCAATCAATCAATCAGTTCTATTCTTCTATTCAGTTGTGTATTTGTAAGCTAAAGTCTTTGAAAATGTAATAAGTTTTACGAAACGCGCTCGTGTCGCGTCAGACTAGAAATAAAAATGAATTTTGAAGAATTGATTTTTGATTTACCTCCAACAGTGAAAAGAAATGTACGAAAGATTGAGAAAATTCGTGTTAGAATTATTAATCTTACTTTTTTGGTCATATTTAATAATATATGTCTACAGGAAAGACTGCTACCAAAATATACTAGTATATATATATATATATATATATATATATATATATATATATATATATATATATATATATATATATATATATATATATATATATATATATATATATATATATATATATATATATATATATATATATATATATATCATTTATATATATATATATAAATGGAAATGTTTATTTGTGCTTAACTGCAAATCTCCGAAAGTTCTTCACCAATTGCTTTGAAATTTTCCCACAACGTTCCATTCGCATCTGAGCAGGTTTTTATATACAGACTATATAGATGTCATGTCTGTGACGGTAAAAGAAAACATGCTTTTTCTGAAAAACTGTGTTTTTCATGTGAGGGTAATCTTCAAAACCTCTTCACTGATTGCTTTTGAAATATTGACACATCGTAGCATTCGAATTGGCGCGTCTTTTTATATATCCTCCGAAAGTTATATTTCCTATTTATATATATTTTATATATCCTACTATATACATAACTCACCTGTGACAGGGAAAAAACATGATTTTTTTTAAAAAACAGCGCCATCTGATGGACGTAAGAGCAACACATGCTGTAATCTCCGAAAGTTCTTCGCCGATTGCTTTGAAATTTTGACACAACTTTGCATTCGAATAGGCATGTCGTTTATATACCTACTATATAGATGCCACCCCTGTGACAGGTAAAAACATGCGTTTTTGAAAAACAGCGCCATCTATTGCACATAATAGCAACATGCACGCTATACTAAATATGTCACGAATTCCATTTCAATTTTTCCGATTGCATTGATAAATTGTATTTCATAGATTTCAATTTATTTTATTTTTATTGAATTATTTTGTGTGACATTGTGTTGGAATTGAGCTGTGTTGTTTACCATACGGTTCATTTCGTAAGTATAAGTATCGGTACCACACCTGTGACAGGTAAAACTATGTTTTTTCTTGAAAAACAGGGACATCTGTTGCATGTAAGAGCAACACACACATTCCATACTAAAGATGTTACAATTCCATTTCAATGTTTCTGATTGCATTGATAAATTGAATTTTCATAGATTTTTATTTATTTTTATTTTTATTTATTATTTTGAGTGAATTGCATTAGAATTGAGCTGTGTTGTTTACCATACCATTCATTTCGTGAGTATTGTTTATATTTATATTTTTTTCATATTTTCATTTCATTTTTAAATGTTTTTCTTATATTTCAGTGATGGGAATATATATATATATATTCCACACACACACACACACACACACACACACACACACACACACACACACACACACACACACACACACACACACACATACACACACACACACACACACACACACACACACACACACACACACACACACACACACACACACACACACACACACACACACAACACACACACACACACACACACACACACACACACACACACACACCACACACACACACACACACACACACACACACACACACACACACACACACACACACACACACACACACACACACACACACACACACACACACACACACACACACACACACACACACACACACACACACACACACACACACAACACACACACACACACACCCACACACACACACACACACACACACACACACACACACACACAACACACACACACACACACACACACACACACACACACACACACACACACACACACACACACACACACACACACACACACACACACACACACACACACACACACACACACACACACACACACACACACACACACACACACACACACACACACACACACACACACACACACACACACACACACACACACACACACACCACACACACACACACACACACACACACACACACACCACACACACACACACACACACACACACACACACACACACACACACACACACACACACACACACACACACACACACACACACACACACACACACACACACACACACACACACACACACACACACACACACACACACACACACACACACACACACACACACACACACACACACACACACACACACACACACACACACACACACACACACACACAACACACACACACACACACACACACACACACACACACACACACACACACACACACACACCACACACACACACACACACACACACACACACACACACACACACACACACACACACACACACACACACACACACACACACACACACACACACACACACACACACACACACACACACACACACACACACACACACACACACACACACACACACACACACACACACACACACACACACACACACACACACACACACACACACACACACACACACACACACACACACACACACACACACACACACACACACACACACACACACACACACACACACACACACACACACACACACACACACACACACACACACACACACACACACACACACACACACACACACACACCACACACACACACACACACACACACACACACACACACACACACACACACACACACACACACACACACACACACACACACACACACACACACACACACACACACACACACACACACACCACACACACACACACACACACACACACACACACACACACACACACACACACACACACACACACACACACACACACACACACACACACACACACACACACACACACACACACACACACACACCACACACACACACACACACACACACACACACACACACACACACACACACACACACACACACACACACACACACACACACACACACACACACACACACACACACACACACACACACACACACACACACACACACACACCACACACACACACACACACACACACACACACACACACACACACACACACACACACACACACACACACACACACACACACACACACACACACACACACACACACACACACACACACACACACACACACACACACACACACACACACACACACACACACACACACACACACACACACACACACACACACACACACACACACACACACACACACACACACACACACACACACACACACACACACACACACACACACACACACACACACACACACACACACACACACACACACACACACACCACACACACACACACACACACACACACACACACACACACACACACACACACACACACACACACACACACACACACCACACACACACACACACACACACACACCACACACACACACACACACACACACACACACACACACTGGTTTGCCACCAGACTAGTACCCGAGCTGAGAGGTATGAGCTACGAGGAGAGACTACGGGACTACTACGTTTCGGCCGATCAAAGCCGTTGTCAACATCAGACTAAGAGAAACAAAGGGAGGGTGGAGGCAACTGGAACCTGACCACCCATCCCCAGGGTATGAATTACCCAGAAAACAGGTATAGATTAGGCTGAGAATAGTCAGAAGGATTAATCGGCCAGAGAATACGAATGAAAGATTAAAGAAGAAACCTCATGAAACACACACACATATAATATATTATTGTAATGAGACATTGTAACCCTCCCTCTCAAAGTTTTTTCTTAAACTGTTGTGCAATTTTGTAACTTGAAAATGGGTCAACTTTGTACATACCAGTACTAACATTAAGAAGATTTGGACAGTGATTAGTGCAGATTCAATCAAATTCCGTTCCACAAAACCACTTTAATTGGTAATGCTTTTCGCACCATCCAATTAATAGTGTGATCACACAAACTTGTGTGTCTATCTGCAAAGTAAAATGTCTGCTTGTCTTACGTAGGACAGATGCTTGAGGCTTGTCTCACCCAACTTTCCTAAGGAACACATTGGGGGATGTATGAGTGTTATTTGCCAGTTAAGATCGTCCCCATTACTATCTTTTAAGAAAATATCGGCATATTTTGTGACCCCTGAAATTTTTTAAGTCTTAATCAGGACAGGAGAAGAGAGAGGTCATAAGGAGAATTGAGGGGGAGAGAGAGAGAAGGGTAGAAGGGATGATTCTTCTAAATTACACTTTACATATCTGGGCCTTTACATAAATTAGCATCAAATTATTTATCCGTGTTGTCGCAAAAGGAAGGATATGACTCAGTTGCTAGTACTGAGTGACTAAACAATGCGGCCATACCTGGCCCCCAGAACTCGTCCTTGGCGGTGTGACACTTGAGAAAGTAGTCGGTGGCCCACTTGATCGCTGCCTGGGCGTACTCCGTCTGCCCTGTGAGGGAGATACACCAGCGTCGTGAATTGCTGTTATAAAATCAAGTAGAAAGTTCCTCGAATCGTTTGTTAAGTGACATTGACAAGTGCAACGTGTTCATATAGAATGGGTCTCATCAAGCATAAAGGTATTCATGTGATAACCTTTGACCAGAAGATAAACAATAAGTAAGAGCATATTCAAATATAATTAAACTGACTATTCTTGAAGAATTGGAAATAATAATAAAAATAATTAATTATGTTAGGGACTGGCAGCCTGTGTATGTATATATATTAGGCGAGTTTGGAGGTTCCTCCCAAGGTCAAACAAATAACCCTTCTGAGGAAGCAACTCCACAACAGTTGACTTATTTTCGGGTACTTATTTGCTGCTGCGATGAAACAGTTGCATTAACTGAAAGGAAACGAACTTTAACAATTTCTATCCCATCCGAAATTCGAACCAGGTATTCCCGATTGAGTCAAGAACGACCCAACTCATACTACAGAGACGCTCATGATCAATGCTCCAGGAATGACATGGTATGACACTGTGTTCTACATAAGACTTGATTGGACAAATGAGACTAAAACATATGTAACATTGTATAGCAACACAAATATAACATTGTTTAACAACATAAATATAACATTATATAACAATGCACAATGTCTATCAACACAAATATAACATTGTATAACAATGCACAATGTCTATCAACACAAATATAACATTGTATAACAATGTACAATGTCACAGCAAGTTCACAATGCACACGCATCTTGGGCCAAAGTGTAAATGTAATCGACTTCCTTGAAGAGCTTTCTAACCAAAATAATTCAGAGTTGCCTTCATATATGTTTGCCATACATGGGCCTAAAATGTAATGGCGAGAAGCACAGTACAGTTTTAATAAAGGGTCTCCTTACAGAGGCAAATGAATATTTGAAAATTTAGCAGAAACATATACAAGAGATTAATTAAATAAACAATGAAATCTGGATTTTTATATGCAATTTATATTGATGTGATAGACTTAATAGATCATATAGAGGAGTTGTTTTTATATTAAATAGGAACTATTATGCACAGAACTCCTAAACTCTACAAATGAGGTGGTAAAGGTATTTGTAATCAGGGTAAAAAACATGAACATCTTTAGTATGCTAAAATGCAAACTGTCAGATGCAATGGTTCAGCAATTCGCATAACAGATAAATAAAAAAGATAATTGCTTCGATAACTTAGAAAACCCTGTGTCAAATGATATCTTCCTTGGAGACTTTAATCTACCCAGTTTAAGATGAAGAACACAAATAATACCAGTGTTACAGGGAATCAACCTGGAAATAAACAGGTCAGGGATCTCCTTAGATTAATTGACATAATTTTGCTCAACCAACATATAGAAGAGCTAACCCTTCTTCTGGTCATATCGGATACAGACAAAGACATAAGTCACTGCTTCGTACCATCCCATGCAGACGATACAAAAATCAGCATGAATATTTCTTCTGTTTAAGACTTTGAAATCTACTACAAGCAAATATCCGTAAAGTCGTCGATCGGGCAACAGATAATAACATTATGTTAAACACTGATACATTTTAAATACTTAGGTCCCGTAAAAATGAAAAACTTATACGAAATACAGGGTACAAGATGCAGTCACACCACCTCATAGAAAGAAAACAACATGTAATGGATCGGAAACAATGATGCCATGCAACACAACGTTCAGTGGCCTTAAAGAAGCAAATAAGGCATTGGCCAGACCAATTATTGAGAAGATTATGATAGCCTTCAAATCCGGGGATTCTATCACAATGTCGCTTCTGTTCAAATCATTTCTATTCAAATGCGTTTCTTGCCATATCGTTCGCATCAGTATGCTGTTTTGTTTTAGTGCAACTCCAAGTCCGTGATCTGCACTAAAAGAAAACAGCATACTGAAGCGAACGATATGGCAAAAATCGCAAAATAGATTCTGTGAAGAGTAGAGGTGTCATAGTCACCAGAGAACACTGCATGACGATTAGAAGTCCATAACTATTCAGTGTCCACCAAACAGACATTATAAGTATTGCCTGATCGAAAGTGGACGTTCTTAAAGAAAAATATGAATAAATTCATGCAGGAAATTCTGGGCCACCAGGCTGTAGTAGATATCCTGGCCAGAGGATTATTCGAGGAAACAACCTTTTGGACAAAGTTGTCACAAAACTAGCTATACCCTCAGACCAGGTTTGAAGAATAGAGCTTACAGAACCATCTCCAGGAGGTATGCTCCAATTATATATTAGCTAAATAGGGACACATTCGTAGCCAGACAGGCAAACAATAAGTGTTGAACAGCAGAAGCACAGTATACTACGGGTCTATGCATGAAGAGGAGGTTAATCTGGTCATTAATATGAATGAGTTAATTGTAATATCTTTATTAATGCTAAACTGCAGCGTGTTCGTTGTTTATCAGTGTGAACAACAAACGGCATTAAAGTCTATTCTGCTCATTTATCAATACCTCAATGTCAGTAAAAAATGTCATGCATGAACAACATGCATGATTAGTCTTGCAATATTTCACAGTAAAACATGGGAAAACAAGCAAGGATTAAACTAATTTCAATCAAAATTATTCACGTGTTGACAACTGCTTAGAACATTGAACTCTGAGAAAATCAACCTATAAAACCCCGCATTATTCTTGAGTCTAAGTAATTATAGGATTAAAGTCGCCCCCACCAAAATTGCGTTGTCCTCAGAAATAGCGCCTCTATATGTGGACGCAATAGAACAAAAATGTACAATTTGAGTTGCCATATCGGAAATAACATTGTGTAAAATGTGCACTTTTCTCGGACAAACTAATCAACATCGATTGGTTTGGAAGTCAGTG